>NC_137056.1:5943253-5948253 GCF_032717465.1 Coenobita brevimanus | reverse complement strand
CAAAATGTCTACTAAGTATGAGAAAGTTGGCCAATTACCCCACGCTTCTTGTGGCCAACCCGAGCAGGCGCGGTGGTGGTCATGCAACCGAGGCAGCTTGCTCATGACCCCGCCCTCCCTCATGACTAACCCCCCCCCCAATACCTAGCCTGAGGGGGCGTATCCAGAGGGGGTAGGAGGATGAAGGTAGGGGGGAGTGAGGATTGAGGGACTGGCGAAATGAGAGAGAGAGAGAGAGAGAGAGAGAGAGAGCACAAATAACTATGCATTAACGATAACTTAAAAGATAAGTGATGTTAACAGAAAGAGAGAGAGAGAGAGAGAGAGAGAGAGAGAGAGAGAGAGAGAGAGAGAATGATGGATCCAGGCTGTGTGAAAACGAAGAAATGATAAGATAACGAGTGATGGAAGAAGGATGAATACATAACGTGTGGATGAAGAGAAATGGCTGATTAAGGATGGAAGGAAGAAGCAATAAGGATGGAGGAGGGAAAAAATGGATGGAGGAAGGAGGTGGAGGAAAAGGATGGATGGACGAGGGATGGAGGAATATGATGGATGGATGAAGGAGAAAAAGGATGGAAGGATGAAAGGAGGAGGAAAAGGAGGAATAAGATGTGAGGACGAAGGATGGAGGTAAATGATGGAGGAGAGGCAGCATGGAAGGAAAAAAGAGGGAGGAGGAATAGGATGGAGGGCGAAGGAAAGAGGAGGAAAACTTACAGAAAATGAAGAAAGGAGTCAAAAGGATGGCTGATGCAAGGAGGGATGTAAGGAGGGGAGACAGGATGAGAAAGAGAAATGAACGATAAACGAAAAATGAAAGGAGCAGGGAAACGATGGATGGATGGATAATGGATGAATGTAAAAGGGAGAAAAAGGGGGTTGATTGAGAGTGAAGGTGGGATGGATGAAGAATGAATGCAGTCAGGAAAGGATGGATACATGGAAAAGTGAAAAAGAAATAATGACAATGAATGAAGGATGCATGACGAATGGATGCAATGATGGGGAAAAGAATGTAACAAGTGGATGAGGAACAGAAGAGTGGATGAAAAAACAGAAAAAAAAAAGAGGGAATAGAGAGAGAGAAGGATGAGTGGATTAAATAGAGAAAAAAGATAATAAAATGGATGAAGGGTGGATGTGAATGTGGATGATGAAAAAGGTTGTGCATTGACGAGGGAGAAAAGGATTGGACAAATGAAGGATGGATGGGGTAAAACAAAGGGATGGAGGAGTGGACTATGGATGGATGGAAGATGCTGGTGATAGATGGCCCATAAATAGATAAAAGATGATAGACAGAAGGCAGATAAAGGATGAATAAGTGAATGTAAGTTAGATGAAAAAGAAAAATAATGAATGCAAGATGGATGTATGGGTGGATGAACGATGGATGAGAGAGAGAGAGAGAGAGAGAGAGAGAGAGAGAGAGAGAGAGAGAGTTGGTGAGATCGAGTGAGTGAGGGAAGGGAGAGGGGAGTGAGGTGGGAAGAGAGAGAGAGGCGGCGAGAGCTAGAGAGAGCAAGCGAGGGTGAGAGAGAGAGAAAGAGAGGTGCACTGTGCTACACTGTACCAACTACCCACGCCACCACTACCCACCCAGGACAGCGTAAAATGGGTTAGGTTAGGTCAGAATGGGTTAAGCTATGTTGGGTGAGGTCAGAAGAGGTTACGCTAGGTTAGATTGGCTTAGGATGGATTGGGTTGGGTTGGGTTGGGTTGGGGTTAGGTTAGAGAAAGTTATGCTAAATTAGGTTATGCCTGAACGGGTTAAGATGGGTTTGGCTGCACTATGGTAGCTTGGACTGAGCGATCTAATAATTGAGCTGGATTATTAGTCACATTACACAGGAACAGGTTAAATCAGGTCGAGTTAGGTGAGATGGGTTGAATCAATTTAGCTGGGTTACGTCGGGTGTGACTGCTCGGAGGTAACGTTTTCGTCTCCTGATCTGCGTGTGCCCCAAATCTATGGTCTGAACCTAAGCCATGGCGGGCATTTAAAGTGGATGCTAGTATACTCCTCTCACATTAACCTGATCCAGATTTTCGTCCACTTGCAGCTTAATTTATGTAAGTCAAAGCTAGAAAAGGATATGACTGCTTTACATCCATTACAAAGCACTGTTAGAACTAGCACCATATTCTAATGATAATCTCTTGTTTCAAGTCAGCATTCAAGATAAGAGATAACAAGTTTAAGGTAAGTCAGAGTAAAAAGAAGTACAATACAGTATATAATCTACGAAGAACAGTACCCGGTATGTCGTTTCATATGCTTGCACATGTTCGTACCATGTTTGTTTATACTAATGGCATATACAAATTATGACACACATGGCCATTACAACACTACAACATTCACATCTATCACCTCACTACAGATAATTTTCCCCATTCGTACCTCACCAGCATGAGGTAGGATTAATTCTGGCTATCACGCCCCCTCCGAGAAGATCCGGCCCTGCTGTAGACTGTTACATAGATGGCTGTGTCTGAATAGGCTTGGTCCGACATGACTGCTGGGCTGGGTTGATTGGGTTGAGTCAGGTATGGTTTGATTGACAAGATAATGCCAGATTGATCAGGCTGGGTTTAGGAGGGTTAGCTTACGTTTGCTGGCATGGGCTGCATCAATCATGGTTAGATTTAGGGGTGGGGTATGGTGGGGCTGCGTGGGGTGAGGTGGGGTGGAGTAGGGTGAGCTGGGTTGGGTTGGGCTGGGTTGAACTGTCAGAACAGGTATGGCCAACTCTATATTCCCAGGTGAGACGAGATAGGTGTGAAGTGACATCAAACACAGGTACGCAGATACGCAAAATACACCTTGCAGTCCCTACGAAGTGGTTTGGCCATAGTAACAACACCAGATTTACTCCTTGTGGTGAGTCGAGGAAGATTAAGATGCAAAATGTGGTGTGGTGTTGTGAGGTGTGGAAAAGGTGTGTTTTGTTATGGTGAGGTGTGGTGTGATGTGTTATGTATGGTGTGGCGCGCTGAAATGAGGGATGTGGATGGGATGTGTGCGACGGAGTATGATAAAGCGAGGTGAGGTGTGATGATGCAGTGTGTGGTATGTGTGTGTGTGATGTGTAGTGGTGTGGTGTAATGTGGTGAAGGGAAACTGTGATGTGTGATCATGTGGTGTATTGTAGTGGGGATGGTGTGATGCTGGACGTGGTGATCTAGAATATGTGCTGTGTGATGTAGTGGAAAAGAGTGAGGTTATGTATGATGCTGTGGTCTGGTGTGGTGTGAGTGAGACTAAAATGTGGTGAGGTGTGGCGTAGCGTAAATTGATTTGGTACGCTGTGGCGAGGTGAGGTGCTGTGAGGTGAAGTAAGGTGCGGTGAGGTGGTACAAAATGCAATGAAGTGAACTGAAGTGACGTGAGATGAGGCGAAGCAAAGCGATGTGAAAAGATGTGGAAACTGGGTAAGGGACGCATGGAGTACGGTGAGGTTTTATGAAGTGAAGTGAAGAAGTGAAGCAACGTGAGGCAAGGACAGGTGTGATCTGAAGTAAGTCAGGTAAGGTGGTAGGCAGTGTGCTGGAATAAAATGAAATGAAGGGTGGTGTGGCATAGTGAGGTGAGGTAAGGTAACAAGAGGTAATACGAGGTGAGGTAAGGTGAGGTGAGGTGAGGTAATACGAGGTGAAGGTGAGGTGGGCAGGTATTACAGAGTACTTCCCTTTAACACTTACTAGTTTCCACCGCTCTATAATATTTCACTCTCCCTCTCTCTCACACTTTCACTTTCTGCCCCTCTCGCATTCCTTCTCTCTCTCTCTCTCTCTCTCTCACAAACCCTGATTTCCTCATGCATTTTCCCTCACTCTTCTCTCTCACTCTCACACCCTCCTCTCAACACATTTTTCCGCTATCAAACTCTTGCATCTCTCTCTCTCTCTCTCTCAAAAATTCATCAACACTTCTTACACATTCGATCTCACTCTTAACTCACACTTCCACACTTTCTGGTCACACTCTTCCTCACACACTCAACATTCTCTCTCTCTCTCTCTCAAAAATAAAGAGAAAAGGAGAGGTTTAAAAAGAGCAGTACTCTTAAACGCATGAAGAGGGAAGGATGGAGGGGGGGGAGGGGGGGCAAGAGGAGGAGGGAGGGAGGGGAAAGGAAGGAGGAGGGAGGTGGAGAGGCAGGGAAGGCGTAGGGTGGAAAAGAGAGTAGGGTGGGAGAAAGAGAGGGAGGGAGAGAAGGAGAGGAGAGGGGAAAGAGAGGAGGGAGAGGGGAAAAGAGAGAGGGAGGGAAGGGGAGGTGTGGAGGAAGGAAAATAGAGAGAGAGAGAGAGAGAGAGAGAGAGAGAGAGAGAGAGAGCAGATCAATAGCAGCAGGACCGGGAGTAAGAGTGTACTAGTAGGCTAAATATATCTCACACAGCCCCTCACTCTCACTATCTCACTCTTACAGGCTCTCACTCTCACTATCTCACTCTTACAGGCTCTCACTCTCACTACCTCACTCTTACAGGCTCTCACTCTCACTACCTCTCTTACAGACTCTCACTCTCACTATCTCACTCTTACAGGCTCTCACTCTCACTACCTCACTCTTACAGGCTCTCACTCTCACTATCTCACTCTTACAGGCTCTCACTCTCACTACCTCACTCTTACAGGCTCTCACTCTCACTATCTCACTCTTACAGGCCTTCACTCTCACTCACTGTCTCAATCTTACATGCTCTTAACCTCTCTCACTCTCTCTACTCATACTCTTACACAGCATCTTCCTCTCACTCACTCTCTTACAGGCTCTCACTCACTCTCTCTAACTCACTCCCTTGCTCACTCACTCACATCCTCTCTCACTTTCCCAGTCCTTCAGTTTCCCTTACTCTCTCACACACTCGTCCAAGCTCTCACTCTTACCCACTCTCTCTCTCCCAGCTCTCCCTCTCAGTCTCTTAGTTCTCTCCACTCACTCACTCACTCACTCCTCTTCCATCCCTCACCCACTGGCTCACTCACT
>NC_137056.1:5903253-5938253 GCF_032717465.1 Coenobita brevimanus | reverse complement strand
TGCACTTACATATTTTTGTAGGAGGAACACGACTTGAGATGGTCTTGTTCTTTCATTTCCTTGTCCCTCCTCCAAGAAAAAATCAAAGTTATGACAGATAACTCAACATATGCTTGTGAATTATGAGAACAGTTGTGTTTGGACGATGGCAACACCGAGTATTGAAAGTCCTTGTGCAATTTTGTTAATAACCGCTATTAAGTGAATCAACATTTACGTTCGCAACTGCACAAGTAAACAGTATGACCCAAATAAAAAAAATCGTGCCAGTGTGCATGTTACTCTCAAAATCAGATGGCGTATATCTCGCATCAGCAAATTTCTTGAAACGATGTAATGGAGTAGATTATTCCCTGTACTTTATAACTTTCTTTTTCTCGCAAACTTGCAATGATGAAACCCAGTTCTTCTTGTATGATTACTGTTTTTCTAACTTTCCTGAAACTCTAATGAAGCCCACTCCTTCACTACAATGTCTTTCATATCTATCCATCTACTTATACGTATATATTATCCATTACGAATCCTCAGCTATGATGTACTTTACTTTTTACCCTATTAATGTTATCAATTACTCTTTTCTATCACCACGACAACGCTGTTTAAAAATTCTATTCTTGCTCCCCATTACAAACCTTACTACAATATCTTCTTAAATCCAGTAAACTTCCATACGATTTTTTTTTTCCAGTAAACTTTTCAAATCACCAGATGACTGTGTTTGGATGGCAGACCAATTTATTATATCGACAGGCTTGTCAAACGAAAAGAGAAAACTTAACCATACTCCCTTTCTGTATACTGTATTTTAATCGCACTTTCAGACGATTTTGTTTAGACAGCCAGTGAAGAAGCAACTAATGCATTCCCCTTCTTCTTTTTTTTTCATGCTTCCGCCAGATGATTTTATTCAGCTAAGTTCTGACAGTGAAGAAACAACTATTCCTTTCTCCGATTTTTTTCCTTCTGCAGCTACACGGTTTTACTTACGCTCTCATTGTAGGAAGTAACGATACCCCAAAATCCATACTAAAAATTATTGCCATATGAGGATATGAAAAAAGCTAAAAGAAATGTAGACTTCTTCCCGTTTGCCTTCATTTAGATTGAGTTCAGTGGAAAATCTCAAGGGCAAAACACGGCAGATATTGAAAGAATTTTACCGGCATTGTGAAACATATCCTTGAAAAGGGTCCAAGTAGGGCCAAAACTGCTATCCCTTCACAACACACACCTTCAATATGCGGGCATCATTCCCCATTTAAACAACTCAGGGTACTGTGAAATCATGACACGGCGATTAAACCACTGATTAAGATTATTCCTGCTGCCAACTGACGATTTGATGCTCTCCCAATCAATTTCATTCTCTCCCAGCGACGCATTCTAGCAAGAAAGATGTTATCAAAGAGGCCAGGTTAAGAGGGAATCTGGAGTGCTTTAAAATTCTCAATGGATCTACAGTAGAGAGAAGAAAAATATAATGACACTCCCTGACCTTCATACTAGAGTTTTTACCCTTTCACTGTGATCACGTCTACTTTCACTTTTACTGTGTTTGTCCAGTTTGTCTTATTTTCTTTCTTCCAAACAGTTTTCAGTCTCAGGGAATTCTTTCACTTCTTCACCACTTCCCTTCAAACTTGGTACAAGTGTCACTCAAGCAGATACCCCCAGACATCTTTCTTTTATGCCTTTTAATGCGTTTTATGGGGGTACAAAAATCAGGCACATATTTACTGAAATGGGGCAACACAAATCCGTAGAAATTACCGACTTCAGTTAGGAGGGATGGGGACAATTACTACTTTTGGATGCATTATTATTATTATTATTATTATTTTTTTTTTTTGGGGGGGTTACAAGGGGCATCCTCCATACCCTTGAGAATTCCTGCTATTTCTATAAGATTTTACTCACCCTTGGAGTACCTTTCCGAGACCGAGTTGAGATGTATTAACTAATACCTTCAAGACGACAAGCCTTTCCTAAGCTAAGTAAATCGTCTAACTGGAGAGAAAGAGAGAGAGAGAGAGAGAGAGAGAGAGAGAGAGAGTTATATTCATCATACTGACGTGTTATGGAGGAACCCAATGAAGAACTTACCCTTTCTGTACAATGACTCCAGTTCTTATTTTTGATCCTGCTACTTTACCACAATTTAAATTATCACTGGTTGGGAAAAAACGTGTAAGAGTTGTTAATGGAGCTGAAACGTTTGCTGAGAACCGAAACGTTTGCTGAGAGCTGAAACGTTTGCTGACCCTTCACTGCCAAACGTTTCTCTTCAGTTAAATATTACCTCATCGTGGTTGGAAGAAATATAAAACAATTCTTCGTATACAAGACGCTAATATTCTTTATAAGTTTGGCGAAAGAAAACAAACAGACAGATTGATAAATAGACAGATGGACAGATGGAGGGGTACATTTACAGACAGAAGGATAGACAGATGGTTAAGAAAGAAACAGATAGATACAGATGGATGAATGGATGGAGATAGATATATAGACAGATGGATAGACATTTATAGACAGACGGATAGACAGATGGTTAAGAAAGATATAGATAGATACAGATGGATGAATGGATGGAGATAGATATATAGACAGATGGATAGATAGATGAAGATAGATAGATAGATTCACTCCCCTTGTATTCATTCACGTTCGGCCGGTGAAATGAAGTGAAATATAAAGATCATAAATTGAATATATTATGGGCACAATTATTACACACACACACACACACACACACACACACACACACACGTCATTGCAGTTTAGTTCGAAAAAACACTCATCCGCACATACACATAAACACACATGTACACACATACACAAACGCTTGTCATCGTACTCTGTTGTAAAAGCAAAACAAACACACATGGAGAGAGAGAGAGAGAGAGAGAGAGAGAGAGAGAGAGAGAGACCTTAGTCACACACACACACACACACACACACACACACACACACACACACACACACACACACACACACACCATAAATATTACATCCTGAGTGACACAGTACCTAATAATAATAATAATAATAATAAATAGTAGTAGTAGTAGTAGTAGTAGTAGTAGTAGTAGTAGTAGTAGTAGTAATAATAATAATAATAATGAAATATAAATCTCTCCACTTCGTCATAAAAAAGTGACAATTCCTTCAAGCATTTTAAGCGTACTTTCCTTGATACGTCTTTAATAATAAATAAAATAAATGAATAAAGAAATGTACGAGGATTTATAAGCCTTTTTTACCACGATAACTAGTATGCTTTTTATTGTTCTTTCTTTTTCCAAACCAATATATTTAAATTTGGCCGTCGGTAATAATAATAATAATAATAATAATAATAATAATAATAAATTCTCGAGGTCGGTAACAATATAGTAGTAATAGTAGTAGTAGCAGTAACAGTAATAATAATAATAATAATAATAATAATAACAATAAAAATAATAAACTATAATAACGGATTCCTGTGATACAGTATATTATTTAGTAAGGTGGCAACAAGAACAAAAAAAGACGTTCTCGGACTGAAGGGGTCAAGAGGAAGACGCAATCAATAGTTCCTTTACACTTCTGAGGCTCCAAATTTATAAAAGATCTTTATCTATCTATCTATTTATCTACCTATCTATCTTTCTACAGCCAGACGCCTTAATCTATTTTATAATTAGAAAATGAATATAAAAAAAAAATATGTAATGTTCCAATCATAATTCCCTTACACATGAGAGAGAGAGAGAGAGAGAGAGAGAGAGAGAGAGAGAGAGAGAGAGCTATTTTCACACCCTTTTATCCATGGTTAGATAGTAAGCTAGTGGTCTCTCTCTCTCTCTCTCTCTCTCTCTCTCTCTCTCTGTTAAAAGCATACATCAAGCATTACATTACTCTGTACTAATTACAATATAACAAACACAGCATCAACATAACACAGCATCATCAATAGAAAACAGCATAACACAGCAGCTTAACAGCATCGCACTGCATCAAGAACATAACACAGAACAGCACAGCATCATCAACAGAACACATCAGCATCAACAACAGCATAACAAAGCATCAACAACAGGATAACAGCATCGCACAGCATCAAGAACATAACGCAGAACAGCACAATATCATCAACAGAACACATCAGCATCAACAACAGCATAACACAGCATCCATAACAGCATCAGCAACAGCATAACATAGCATCAGCAACAGCATAGCACAGCATCAGCAGCATAACACAGCATCAGCAGCATAACACAGCAACAACAACAGCATAACATAGCATCAACAACAGCATAACATAGCATCATCAACAGCATAACACAGCATCAGAAGCACGTCTAGTCAACAGCACATCAGAATCAGCATATCACAGCATCATCAACAGCATAACGCAAAATATCAGTAAGAACTAAACATGCATGAACAACGTCTAACTAACACAGCATACCATAGATCACCAACACAGCAACAAGATACAGCACTGAGCACATACAGCAGGGTAGCACATTACACAGCATTATAGTACATAAGTCACGCAGCATATGAAACAGCATTTTATCACATTACATAGCGTAGCACATTACACAGCATTTCAGCACATTTAGCACAGCACATTACACAACATTTTGGCACATTAAGTAGCGTAGCACATTACACAGAATTTTAGCACATTAAGTAGTATAGCAAATTACACAGCATTTTAGCACATTAAGTAGCACAGCACATTACACAGCATTTTACCACATTCAGTGGCGTAGCACATTACACAGCCTTATAGCATACTAAGTAGTACAGTATATTACACAGCATTTAGCATATTACGTAGTATAGCACATTACACAACATTTTACCACATTAAATAGCATTTTAGCACATGCAGCAGCGTAGCACATTACATAGCATTTTAGCACGTACCGGTACTTATGAAGCAGCACAATACTCATCCCACAGAACAGCACAATACAGCACTTGAGCTAAAATAAAGCAACACAATTCTTAATACTTTAGTACAAAGAAGTATATTACACAGCACTTTAGCACAGCACAGCAGCACAACGTACACGGCCTTTTTTTTTATAACGTAATACACAGCACTTCAGTACATGAAATAGAGCAGCACATTACACAGCACTCAGGACAATACAGAACTCTTCAGCACTTATGGTACAGCGCATCATACAGTACTCTATTGCAAGACAACATAGCACTTTAGCACTTGGAACTGAGCTGCACAATACAGCACTCTAGCACACAGAAAAGCACAACACAACACACACAGCACTTTATCATGTTACACAGCACTTCAGAACACAGAACAAAACAGCACAAAACACAGCACTTTATCACAACACCTTACACAGCACTTTAGCACATGGCAGAGCAGCATAAAACACACAGCACTTTACCACAATACACAGCACTTTATCACATGGTTCAGAGCAGCACAGTTCACACAGCACTATCGCAGGGAAGTAAGCAGCACAATACACACAGCACTTCAGCACATGGAAGAGATCAGCACCACACACAGAGCACTTTCACACACACACACACACACACACACACACACACACAAACACACACACACACACACACACAAACACACACACACACACACACACACTGCACTTCATTTTCACCTCGACTACCCTACCTCGTTTATAATTCCCTTCGGTAGTATCTATAGCAGTAGGACACAACTTCCAATAAGCCTTCAACACGATCGTCCGTTTTATTTTGCTCTTGAACCCGCCAGACGATATATTAACCAAGAAATTCGGGTGTAAAAGGGTGGAAAGATAGTCGCCAATCCCACTTTGTTCCCTCTGGTGCGTAGAAGTGAGAGGCTATGCAAGGGTAGTCCAGAATGTCTAGAGGTAGGAGGCCGAACTACGCCCCTGATGGTGTTTAGATGCTAAGGGACCAAGAAGTACCAAGTATAAAAAAGTACACACAGCAGTTATTATAGTGCACACAGCCGTCTATTAAAGTACACACACCAAAATATAAAGGTACACACAACGTATATTATCGTACACAGCAGTATAATATAGTACACACAGCAGTATATACAGTCGACACATTATATTACAGTACATGAAGCAGCATATTTAGTACACAGTAGATAATGGGCGCGTGCAAATCACAGGAGGAAGTACAAACAGCATAACCAGCTAAACAACCAGCTTCCTGTTTTGTCTGAAAATTACTTAACATCTGGCAGATCATAAGCAACGTCTTAATCTTCACACACGTGCGTCTCAGGAGTTTATGAGCTGAGACGATGGTGCATTAGTTTGCGTATCCGGCCTGCAACTTGAAGAATGTAGGTCCGATTCTCAAGCCGATCAGACCCCTGACATCATCTGCTCCCCCTGTGTCCCTGTTCACTCAGCATATTGGGGGCCTGGATGTAACATGGACAGTTGCGGGTGTATTCATGGGAAGTTTGTGCGCTAGCAAAAAAAAAGAAAGGAGCCTTAATGACCCACGAATAGTCAACAAGCATCAAACATTCTTTTCTTTTAATTCTTCATTTCTTCTTCTTCGGATGGTTCAACATTTCCACGATAAATACAAGTTGTTTAATTTACTTCCTCTGTAGTTGTAATTATTCTTTTTTTTTTTTCTTTCTTTCCCGTCATAAAGCCACGCTGAGCTAATTATGTTCTGGCATACTAATCACTGCATTCAAGTGGTTTATTATCTCGTTTCATTTGGCTGAAACCCAAAACGTGTATTTCATTTTTTTTTTTTTTTTTTGTTCCGAGACAAATCTATGACATCCTGCCATTATAATTATTCAACCGGTTATCTCGCTTCAACAGATCGAAACCCAAGACTTGTATTATTATTTCTTTATACTAGTTTTCTACTTTTTTCGAAATCATTACGACCCATTAAAAGATCTTGCCAATCCAATCAACTAATCATAACATTCAAGTACTGTACCTATCCCGTTTCATTAGGTCGAAAACCAACACTCGTATTATTATATTTCTTTACATTTTTTTTTATTATTACCAAGATCTATAAATGACATCCCGCCGTAATAAATAATAACCAACAGGTTCGTCATCTCATTTTATTAGGTCGAAACCCCACACGTGCATTAAGACTTCATTCATGCCGTCTCGAAACTGTGTCAAGTGAGATCAAGTGGTTTAGTATCTCGTTTCATCAGTTAGAAACCTTAGAGAAAAATAAATGACCTCAATACAAATAACCTCTACTGCCTTTTAGCTCATTCTTTTTATACCTCGAAACTGTGTCACTACCAATAATGAGATCAAGGGGTTTGCCCTCTGGTTTCACTGCTTCGAAACCCTATATTTCTAGAGGACAATAAATTCCCTCTGTTGTCTTTACTGATTTATTCTCCCTACCTCCTGACAATTCGTTTTCGGAAAGATCTCTCGTACCTAACCCCTTCAACCCAGTGATTTATTCTAGTGCGTTTGGGTTTTACTATCTGGTTTCACTGCTTCGAAACCCTACACGTCTAGAGGAATATAAAGAACCTCCATTGTCTTTACTGGTTTATTCTCCCTACCTCCTGAGAATTTCATTAAGTTTCGGAAAGGCCTTACGTACTTCGCCCCTTGAACCCGGCGACATTTTTACAGTACAGTCTTGCTACTTCATGATGATTTTATGCAGTGTAGGAAAGGCTTCTCGTAAGGAAGTGGTTGAAGAAGGCTATACCCCTCCCCCCACCCACTTCGGAAAGTCTCTCCTAAGCTAAATGAAGGGGTTTGAGATGAGATGAGATGAGAGAGAGAGAGAGAGAGAGAGAGAGAGAGAGAGGTTACAGGGCTAGAAAAATCTCCAATGACCACTTCACTCCGATTACAAGTTTTCTGTTTTATTCCCACTACTTTCAGACGATTATATATAAGCGTAGGAAAGACTGCAGAATTAAGGGGTCAGATAAAGCCTTCATCAACCTCTCCACTACTACAAACCCATGCTGAATAAAATCGTCTGGCAGCAGGAAGAATCAAACATAAAAAAGGCCATGGGACTGAAATGGTTATTTTCGTGGCCTGGCGTCTATTTTTAGGTTAATTTGGCTACTTCCGGTTAAAAATTTTACCTTTTCTGTATGACCTTGAATCCGGTGACCTCTCTCTCTCTCTCCCTCCCTCTCTAAACTGACCTAGCGAAAATGGAAAATAATATACAAAGATTACACTGAACACAAACAATAGGCTAGATGTACAGAAGGGAGCACAAAGGATGAAGTGTACATAAATATTACAGATTTCAGTGAACATAAACACCAGAAGTACAGAGAGGAGTACATAGGACGCAGTACAAAACAGTACAGAAATTAAATAAATAGTAAGGGAGGGAGAGAGAGAGAGAGAGAGAGAGAGAGAGAGAGAGAGAGAGAGAGAGAGAGAGAGAGAGAGAATTACACATAGAACAAAAGGTAGAAGTCAATACAGAAGAATGACTGTAGGGAAAAGAATACAGAGAGGAAGAGGAGTACAAAGAGGAAGAGGAGTACAAAGTGGAAGAAGAGTACAAAGAGGAAGAGGAGTAAAAAGAGCAGGAGTACAAAGGGGAAGAGTACAAAGAGAAGGAGTACAAAGGGGAAGAGGAGTACAAAGAGGAAGAAGAGTACAAAGAGGAAGAAGAGTACAGAGAGGAGGAAGAGTACAAAGAGGAAGAGGAGTACAAAGAGGAAGAAGAGTACAGAGAAGAGGAAGAGTACAAAGAGGAAGAGGAGTACAAAGAGGAAGAAGAGTACCAAGAGGAAGAAGAGTACCAAGAGGAAGAAGAGTACCAAGAGGAAGAAGAGTACTAAGAGGAAGAAGAGTACACAGAGAGGCAGGATAGTACATGGAGCACTGCACAGGAAGTACAGTACACACGGAACAGCTGTAAACACTCCCGCATGCACTCAAGAATGAAATTACCAAAACGCTCTCTCTCTCACGGTCACACACACACACACACACACACACACACACACACACACACACACACACACACACACACACACACCACTCTGGGACATTCATCCTTCTCTCTCTCTCTCTCTCTCTGCCACCTACTGTACACTCATTCATATACTCCCCCATACTCTTTCACACCTACTCATTCTCTCTCTCTCTCTCTCTCTCTCAGGTATTCTAAGTGGTCTTCAGTATTTCGTAACACCTCCTCCATAGCAATTTATTCTACACGTTACACCTCAATATCCTTTAGTAGGTTACTGATGCAAATTAGGCCTCTACCAAAGTCACATAAAAAACACATATATAAGTTAAGGCGTAGGATGCAAAATAAATCGCTCGGGGAAAGGTGCAACGAAGCTTCCAATGTCCTCAAAATATATTATTTATATTTTTATTTTCTTAATCACACACTTTCCTATATTTACTTACTTTCATTCTTCCTCTCATTCTTTCACTCCAACTAACTCTCTTTATCTCTCTCATTCATCTTTCTAGCTCACTCAGTTTTCTTTCACTCCTCTCTCTCTCTCTCTCTCTCTCTTATTACCTGTACCATCATTACCGTTTCACTCCCTTCTCCCATCTCTTCCCATAAAACACACACACACACACACACACACACACACACACACACACACACACACACACACACACACACACACACACACACACACCATTCACTCTTTTTACACCCCTATGCATCTCCTGTTAAGTCCACTCCCGTGTAACTCTAATATTACATGCGCTCTTGTTACACACACACACACACACACACACACACACACACACGTCACCTCCAGGGCATTCAACCTTCTTTTATCGCAAACCTATTCAGTCATTTTCTCATTCGCTTATTCTCTCTCTCTCTCTCTCTCTCTCTCTCTCTCTCTCTCTCTCACACACACACACACACATTCGTATAAACATACATATATTCTCTCTCTCTCTCTCTCTCTCTCTCTCTCTCTCTCTCTCTCACTCTCTCACTCTCACACACACACACACACACACACACACATATTCGTATAAACATACATATTCTCTCTCTCTCTCTCTCTCAGGGCCTGCCAGAATTTAGCATCATCCCTATAGCCTCAATTATCGAAGCCCGGGCCCCTCTGATCCACACACACACACACACACACACACACACACACACACACACACACACAAAATATCGATATAGGCAGGTGCACAGAAAATAGATAGGTATATATAAGTGGATATTGATACAAATAGATAAATGAGAGAGAGAGAGAGAGAGAGAGAGAGACCTCACCAATACCACAACCCCTCTCATTAGCCCCTTCAATACGTCGGTGTCTATATACTGTTTTTATTTATTTCATTATTATTACTATTATTTACTATTATTATTATTATTATTATTATTATGTTGACCAGACGATTTATACTCAATATAGTAATAATGTCTCGCTTCATAGGGCTCTCAAAAACAATTCGTTTATATTTCTATTTTTTTCTTGCTATCTCCAGACGATTTTATTCAGCCTGGGGGACACTTTTCGACCTGGAGGGGTTAGATGCAGCCTTCACTAACCCCTTCGCTACTAGAGGCCGTCCTAGGATGAGGGAAATCGTCTGTTGGTGGCAAGGTGATGTACTTGGGCTGTGAAGGTTGTAAAATAATAATAAAAATAATAATAATAATAATAACAATAATGGTAATGATGAAGACAATAACGATGATGATGATGATGATGATGATGATAATGATAATAAAAATATAATAATAAATAATAATAATAATAATAATAATAATAATAATAATAAAAATGGTAATGATGATGACAATAACAATGATGATGATGATAAAGATAATGATAATAAAAATAATAACAATAATAATAATAATAATAATACACTGCTGACAAGAAAACATAAATGAAGGGTGACAATGAAAAAATAAAAAAAAACTGCCTGAAATAAAGAAAACAAATATATAAATAAATAAACAAAAAATTAATGTAAAACTGGTGTACTTTACCAATCCGAGGCTAGGTGGCACTTGGAGGGGGTCAAACATTACCTGGGAAAGAAAGAAAAATACACGATACTCTCTTCACTTTAACTTGGCCTAAAATTGCCATCTCTCCATCTTCAATACCAAGCTGTAATATAGGATCAACATTAAAACACGATTGCTAGTCACAAAGAAGTGCTATGGCAAGGAAATACATGGCTACTCTGTTAATTTTAACCTGGCCTAAAACTGCCATCTCTTCATCTTCAATACCAAGCTGTAATAATCAACACTAGAATATGATGCTAGTCACAAAGAAGTGCTAGGACAAGTAAATACATTATACCGTTTTTACTTCAACAGCCTAAAACTGCCATCTCTTCATCTTAAATACTGTGTTGTAGGAATAGATTAACACTAAAACATGATGCTAGTCACAAAGAAGTGCTATGGAAACGAGGCATAGGTGTAGTGTTACTTTTCTGTGCTAAGTGGTATAAGCTGTAAAAAGGACGAAAATTTGGGCCAAATAATAGAGAAAGAATTACAGTCCTCTTCCTTCCTCATCTATCTCTTTGACTGCCGTGAGAGGTGCTGGAGAGGGGCGCCTGCATGTGGTGGCACTGATATAGCCGGGCCGCTCCACTGACAGGGTATACAAATGTTCTTTATCTCTCTCCCAATCGCCCCAAAGAGGGATGGTGGGACATCAGTTGGACATCATCAACCTGCAGCCCACAACTGAGCCTGGGTTTGCTGATACTATTACTATTACTACTACTACTACTATTACTACTACTACTACTATTACCACCACTACTACTACTACTACTACGTGTTGTACCATGAGTATAAAATGGGTCATGCGAGATGGTGTTTGAAGCCTCCGTTCATTTCTCTCCAACAATTCCTTCTGGTGAGTGAGTGAGTGAGTGAGTGAGCTGCGACGGCCGTAAAGCTGTGACAGGAGGCATCAGAGACATAAAGAGTGAGGGTGAGTGGTTGAGAGTTAATGTGGGCGTGTTAGTGGGTGAGAGTTAATGTGAGTGAGTGAGTGATTCTTTAAGTGTGTGAGTTAACGTGAGCGAGTGAGTGAGTTAATTGCAATGCTGTGGTGTGGGTAACAAGGAAATTTCAAATGAGTGAATAATGTGATATAGTGAGTGGGTGAATGAGACTGTGAGGGTGAGTGTGCGAGAGAGTAATTGGATGAGTAGAGATAAGAGTGAGTGAGGCTGTGGGTAGATGACTGTGTGAGTGGGTGACTGAGTGAGACTGTGTAAGTAAGATAGTGAGTGTGTGAGTGAGTGTGTGAGAGTGAGAGTTACAATTTTTCCACTGCTGTGATGTAGGTCAACAGGGAAATTACACCAGAGTATCGTAAAGGTGAGAAAGAACACCATCTTTAACACCATTAACACCACACCTTAACACAACACCCTCACTACACAACGCTTTGTATCTTACTACCTTCAGACGATTTTATTCAGTTAAAGGGAGATTTATTTCCGATGGGTTAGAGAGAGAGAGAGAGAGAGAGAGAGAGACGCCATAATCCCATAAGGGGTGGCCGTATGTCTCTGAGTTAGTTATTTTACGGGAAGGGGCACTAACCCTCCACCAACCCACTTGCTGACACGTAGGGAACCCGTATGGGTTGATTATATGGTTACCACCCAGCGTTGTGAATGGGTTCCTGGCTTGCAGTAAACTAGAAGGCTTGTCACACAATGTAATCAATGCAGAGCCACCCGAAAAAGATAGAGGAGTAATAAAAAGTGACATGAAAAGTGAGAGAACTATAAAAATAGGAGGGCACACACACACACACAAAACAACGATAAAGGTGAGGGAAGAAGTAGGCAAGCACTAAATCAAGTGAGTGGATGATGGCCGCCACTAACTACACACATTCGGCTTCAGTGATGGACCTGGTTAAATACAGCTTTTATTTACCCCTTCACTACCAAAGGTCTACAAAAATGCTGAAAAAAAAAAAAAAAATCGTCTGGAGGTAGCATGCATAAATCACCACAAATAAATCAACACGTCACCGGATTCAGAGGGTTAATATCCTTCAGTGCAATGGCATTTAATTTATTCTCTCCAGATGATTTTATTCAGCTGTGATTCTCATGTTAGAGAGAGAGAGAGAGAGAGCGAGAGAGTCATGTAGCGGTAAACTCCTAACGAACTAATGACCTCTCTCTCTCTCTCAAATAACACCTTCCTTAACTTAAGCAGGAATGTCTGGCATCACCCCTTCAACTACAGAGAGGGGGAGGGGAGGGGGAGGGGGATGGTAGGGGGAGGGAAGTGGCAGGAGGAGAGGGGAGGGGGCTAAGAGAAGCTAGGGGCGATTAGAAGGGGTTGGACGAGAGCCGGAATGCACTGGAAGACACAGAAAAACTAGAATGGACTGGAACGGACTGGAAAGGGAAGTTATAAAAAGGTGCGACAGGAATGGAATATAATCATGAAACTGACTGTGAAAACAAAACGTGAAGTGGGCTAGCCAGGAAAAAAAAAAATGCTGGAAGACTGGAAAAAACTGGAATATTAGAAAAAGAAGGAAGAGACTGAAAAACAAAACAACGCTAGAAAATACTGGAGAAACAAAAGCTGGAATAGACTGGAAAACAAAAACAATGCTGGAAGAGACTGGAAAACAAAAACAACGCCGGAACATACTGGAAAACAAATACAAAGCTGGAACTGACCGAAAAACAAAAACAAAGACTGGAAGAGGGTGTACAATAAGGACGAGACTGTGAGGGGGTGGGGTAGGGTGGGGGTAAAGGGAAAGTGGGGGCTAAGGGGGTTTTAAGGGCCTAGTTGGGGCTAAAGGGAAGGCTGTAGAGGCCTAAATGTAATTGGGGAATAAATGGAACTGAGAGACCCAACGGGGGAATACAGAAAATGAGTAAATGGGGAAAGAGTGTAAGGTTATTTAGAGCTACTAGGACAACGGTACATCCAATTTAGGGAACTCTATGGAATTTGGATCTGGGTGGAATTGGGGGGTGGATTGTATATAGTTTCAGTGACTCTATAATTCTGATCTGGACTATATCAAATGTCAGTGACTCTATGGATACAGAAATTTCAGTGACTATGGAATTCTGATCTGGACTACCGGGTATATCACATTTCAATGACTATGGAATACAGATCTGGACTATATAAAATTTCAGTGACTCAATGAAATTCTGATATGAAGTACATAACATTTCAGTGACTATAATTCTGATCCGAACTACATCAAATTTCAGCGACTCTATGACGCTCGGATCTGGATGGAATTGGGCTGAACTACATTAACTTCAATGACTATGGAATTCTGTTATCAAATTCTGTGACTCTAAGGAATTGGATATCAAATTCTGTCACTCCATGGAATTCGGATCCAGGTGAGGTGTGGTGAACTACCCATTTCTAGGACCCTACTGAATTTTGGATCAGGATGGAAGTGCGGTGTGGATGGAATAGGGGTTGTGGATAAACTGGAACTGGACGGAAATGGTGGATACATAGGACAGGAAGGTCTGATGGGGGTGTAAACAGATGATGGAAATTAGAGGAACTGGAAGAGCTGCATGGAAGGCTTCTGGAACTGGATGGCACTGATCAGTGGATAGACTTTGGGATTTGATGGAGTTAGTGACTGGCTGGACTTTGGAAAGGCATGCAAAGTGAGGCCACGCAGAGTCTGAGAATGGATGGAAATATGGACCGAATGGAACTGGCAACGTGATGAAATATGGACCAGCTGCAGGAATTGGTGAGCATGGAAGAACTACTGGATGAGATTTGGAATGAGATGGAAACAGGGTATGGAGGGAACTGGAAGTATAAGATACTGGAAATTGTGAGGAAATTGATCAGTGGAGGGGACTGGATTTTGGAAGGAAGTGAGTCCTGGATTTAACTGGGATGTGGAGGTCTTTGGCGCACACACACACGCACACACACACACACACAGCAACTCTCCCCCTCCCTAATGTCACCTCTTAGCTCACCTATCCTTCTTACAATTTTTCCTACCCTGTCCATTTTCTTCCTATCCATACCCCCCCATCCCTCTCTCTCTCTCTCATACCACACATAACAACACACATTCGGCCTTAGTGTCAGCCTGGTTAGCTCGAGCCGTCAAAGTGTAGGGATTTTTAGGCATCCAAGAGCCTCGTTTTTTCCCCTCTCTTCCGCCACATAACTACGTATCTCAATTATCTACTTATCTATCTACCTGTCTATCTATATATCTATCTGTCTACCTACTTACCCACCTATCTATCTATCTACTTACCCATCTATCTATCTACCTGTCGATCTATCTATGTCTGTCTATCTTTCTATCTACTTACCTATGTATCTCCGTAAAAAAAATACGTATCCTAATTAACTATCTGCATTTATCTATCTATTTGTCTATCTATCCATCCATCTATCTACGAGTATATCTATCTCAATGGTATACGTACAGACCCGAATTATCTGCATTTGTCTGTCTATCCATCCATCCATCCATCCATCTATCTATCAATCTATCTATCTATCTTCCTATCTATTTGGCTTAGATCTTCAGGAATTAATGGCCTGATGTTTTTTCTCTTCCACCTCATAACTACGTGTCTCAATTATCTCTATCTATCTACTTATCTATCCACCTATCTACCCATCTATCTATCAATCTATCAGTCAATCTATTTATCTATTCGAATTAGATCTTCAAGAATCCATGGGCCTAATCTTTCTCTTCCCACAATCTATCTATCTGTCTGTCTATTTATCTATCTATCTTACCTATCTATCTACCTACCATATCATTTCACTTCCTTCACACATCCTTCCTTCACTAAATGAGGTACTGAAGAAACGTGGAAGAAAAAAATGGATGAATGAATGATGGAAGGAGAGAAGAAAGGAAGGAAGGGGGGGAAGGGGGGAGGGAAAGAAGGAAGGATGGAAGGGAGGGAGAGAAAGAAGGAAGGATGGAAGGGAGGGAGTGAAAGTAGGAAGGAGGGGGGGGGAAGGAGGGAGGGAAAGAAGGAAGGATGGAAGAGGGCAGGGGAGGAAGACAGGGAGGATATGAAAGAGTATGGATGAGAAGGTAGGGAGAAAGAAAGAAGGAATAAGGAAGGAAGGGTGAAGGAAGGGTGTAGGAACAGCGAAGGAGAAGATGAGGGGGAAAGGAAAGCTGGAGAGGTGAGGAAATGGGAAACAGAAGGTGGAAGGGAAAAAAAAAAAATGAGTGGAGGGAAGGGAAGGAATGAAGTAACAGCGAGAGAGAGAGAGAGAGAGAGAGAGAGAGAGAGAGAGAGGATGAAGGAAGAGGGTACACAGAGAGAGAGGAATGAGGGAAGATAGGAAGGAGGAGGACGTTAGGAAGGACTGAGGGAAGAAAGACGAGAGTAAGAGGATAGTAAGAGGATGAGAGGTTAGGTGCAGTGTGTGTGTGTGTGTGTGTGTGTGTAATGTTATCTCTTTACACCCCACATCTTGCTTCCACGCTGTACTCTCTCTCTCTCGTATGTGTGTGTGTGTGTGTGTGTGTAATGTTATCTCTTTACACCCCACATCTTGCTTCCACGCTGTACTCTCTCTCTCTCTCTCTCTCTCGTGTGTGTGTGTGTGTGTGTGTGTGTGTGTGTGTGTGTGTGTGCTCCTGGGAAGACCATTAGTTGCTGTGTTATGGGAAAGTCCTCCTACCCCCTCCCTCTTCCCCCTCCCCTCCCCACTTCTCCCCCACCCTCACCCCCTCCCCACCCCCTGCCACGCCTCTGTCCACCCCGCCCCTCCCTTCTCCAACTCGCCTCGGCCCTATTCTATCTACCAATCTATCTATCTATCCACTACCCATCTATTTATCTGGCTATCTATCTATCTATTTTGCACCGGCAGCATTTTCTCTTTCTCAGCCTCTTTCTACCCCGCTAACATCCTTCCCTATCCCTCACATCCGACCCTCTCTCTCTCTCTCTCTCTCTCACTTTTATCACATCCTACCTATTCTGCCTCCCATCCTGCCCTATCTCTCAACCCCATCCTTCTCTTCCATTTTTACTCCCTCTCCAAGCCTCGTTTTCTATCCACCCCTCTTCTTCCT
Source organism: Coenobita brevimanus (assembly GCF_032717465.1). Lineage (NCBI taxonomy): Eukaryota > Metazoa > Arthropoda > Malacostraca > Decapoda > Coenobitidae > Coenobita > Coenobita brevimanus. The sequence continues at coordinate 5,921,179 of NC_137056.1, read as the reverse complement.
ATCCCATCCTGCCTCTCCCCACCCCATTCCTACCTCTCAACCTCCCTTTCTCTTCCCTCCTCCTCCTCGTCATTCTTCTTCTTTTCTCCTCCTCCTCTTCTTTCTCTCTCTCTCTACCCTGTCTCTCGCCATCCCTCCCATCTACCTCCTCTCTTCTCCCCCTCCAATTTCTTTCTCTTCCCCTTCAACCTCCATTTGTCTTTCCTTCTGCTGTTCTTAATTCCTCGCTTCAATCCTCACTTTTCTACCGCCCCTTCTCCCTCCACCCCACCCTTCTCCACCCTCGCTCCATCCCCGCCACGCCCCTCTCCACCCCCGCTCCTCTCCCTCTATCCCCGCCACGTCCCTCCCTCTCCCCCTCCCAATCCGCCCATTTTCACCCAGCCTCGCCCATCCTTCACCCCACCCCGCCCGCCCCCACCCACGCCCCGTCTCTTCCTGTCCCCGCCTTGCCCCACCCCTCTTCATCCCCGCTCCTCTCCATCCCCGTTTCGCCCCGCCACATTTCTTGGTTGTATCCGGTTTGCTCCTCCTCCTCCCACCCACACGCCTTCTAAATCAATTTACGAATTCACCCACTCTCGCTCCCCCCCCCCACCCTTTCCTCCGCTTTCTCCATCTCTTTCCTCCCTTCCCCGAGCCTCCCACTCCTCCTCCTCCAAACCTTCTCTCCTTCTCATTCTCCAATCTTCCTCCTCTACCTCGTTCTTTCTTTTCTCTCCTCCTCCCAAATGAACCCAACTCCACCCCCCTTCTTCCTCCTTTCCTCTTTATCCTCTACCTTCCCGTTTCACCCCTCCTTCCCCCTCTTCGTCTTCCTCTTCCCCCTTTCCCATCCCACTCTTCTCATCTTCTCTCATGTCCCTCCACTTCTCTACTCTCTCTCTCTCTCTCTCTCGACACAGCCAGGTCAATAAAGACCTCTAACCCCACGAACCATATGAGAGAGAGAGAGAGAGAGAGAGAGAGAGAGAGAGAGAGAGAGAGAGAGAGAGAGAGCACCTGTTCCATGTTAATTCCCACCTTCCTTTGTATTCCTTCGCAATAATGACATCAATTACAAGATATATATTATGTAACCTTTTGTACCCTGACTACATAAATTACAGCGCTATAAATTCTACCTATTATGACCGTCTGCTTGGTATTTTTTCTGTTTTTTGTACCCCTAGGAGTCCAGGAAATAGGGCCCCATTAACACATGCTCTATGGCTGTTTCTCTGTATTTTTATGTGGTATACTGTAACAGGCGATTCTTTGTACCCTAACACCTTTTTCCAAGCGATTTATTTTAACTTACTGTCCTCTTCTGCGTTACATAAATCCTCCCAGTATCGTCATACCGTGCACAAATATCGTACAGAAAGATATTAACCAGCCATAGCCAAAAATAAATCGCTAAGGAAGAGGCGTTACGGAGTTTCCTTAACCGACGCGTATAAGGGCCCTTCGCTCCTATAACGTATTACTTTATTATCTGTTTTATTACTTTGATTATTTTCATTTATTCTTGCCATCTTCGCACGATTTTGTTAAATTTGGAAAGGATCTATTCTGCTTATGTACAATCAGGAGAGGATTTATGTTGCTTATTCTATTCTTCAAACTATCCACCCCACACCCCAACCATCCATCTAACCATCCATCCAAACGACAGGACCCACAGCCACTTATTACACACTGCTAAGACCCTACCATGTAAATAATGGATGGTTCCTTTCTTCGCTTCCTTCTCGACCTTCCATCCATCCATACAACCACCCATCCAACCATTTCACAGTCCATACAACCATCCATCCAGTCGTACATTCTATTATTTAACCATTCACAGAACCATCCACGCTTTCAACCACCCTTCATTCTACCAACCATCCCTCCTACCATCCAACTATCCTTCCTACCGTCCAACCATCCATCCTACCGTCCAACCATCCATCCTACCATCCAACCATCCATCCTACCGTCCAACCATCCATCCTACCATCCAACCATCCATCCTACCAACCAACCATCCATCCTACCATCCAACCATCCATCCTACCATCCAACCATCCCTGCCAGAGGACCTAGAGCCACTTACGTACCGTACACAGTGTTCTTCAAAATGAGTCGTAGAAATAATAGATGGATTATTTCTTCCCTTTCCTCCCTTCCCTTGACCTTCCTTCCCCTCTTCCTCGCTTCTACATATGGAAGGAAGATGGATGGTTGGTATGGTATATGTTGCGGGTGTGGTTGTGGGTGGTTGGAGATAGGGGGATGGTCTGGTTGGTGTGGTGGTTCGATGTGGTTGATGTGGTGGTAGTGGTTAGTGTGGTTATTAACGTAGTGGTTGTGATAGTTGATGTAGCTGGTGGCTGTGGTAGTTATGGTAGGAGTTTGGTAGTTGTAGTCGTTGTGGTGGTAGCTGTGGAAGATGTGGTGGTAGTTTTGGAAGTAGTTGTGGTGGTAACTGTGGTAGAGGTAGATGGTGTATGCCAAGTTGGCCTACACTATTCCTTGCCCTAAAGTGCTACAAAATCTTACTCATTTCTATCTGTTCATTTATCTATCTAGGTTTAAATCTATCTACCTCTATCCATCCATCCGTCTAGATTTTCATTCATACAGCTATATCTATCTACTTTTAAAATTGTATGTATGTATGTATTTTATGTATGTATGTATGTATGTATATATCTACTCAGATCTATCTACCTATCCCCCCCGGCATCTGTGTCTATCTATTCAGGTCTCTAGCTACAACCATCCATCTCTCCATCTATCTATCTATCAACCTATCTATTTATCTATCTACCATTCCACTCATCACTCATCGCTCTGTGTTATTCCCTTCCGTCCGAGGTTGCCACTTAATCAAGCTATGTCCAGACGATTTTACTCAGCTCAGGGGGGACTTACTCTGCCTGGAAGGGTTAGTTACAGCCTTCACAAAACCCCTTCACTACCCGAGCTGGATAAAATCGTCGGGAAGCAGTAAGAAATGAAAAAAAAATCGTCAGGTTGTAGGGGTTATTGCCAACCAACCCCTCCAGTTCGAAAAGTCTCTCCTCGGCTGAATAAAATCGTCTGGAGGTGGCAAAACTAACCTAGACTAAGGCATCCTCATAAAGAAGGGGTTACTGCTTTTTCCCGTTTGGGGGGAAGGGGGTGGGGGAACTTGAATACTATGTGATTCAGGGAGATAGTTTGGATTCTCTCTCTCTCTCTCTCTCTCTCTCCACAAATCACCTCCTCCCATCTATCCCCAACGTCACATCTACTAAAGCCACCCCTTTAAAGAAATCGGGGGTTCGAAGCGCTCCAATGGGTTTCACGGCTGCTTCAAACGGTGCTTCGGAGGCGTTCCATGGGCGTTTCGGGACCCGTTTCGAATCCCCGCCCTCCCTAAACCACCACGGAAGTCGGTGATGTATTGGTTAGCACGTCTAGCCCGCAACTGGTTAAACCCGAGTCCTATTTCCGAGCCCATCAGACTCTGGGACAAAATCTGCTTCCCCTCTGTCCCTAATAATTCTGCAGGACAATTGGGGACCTGGATGTAAATTAGATGGTTGTGCGTTATAGTCTAGGGGAAGCTTGAGCCTTAGCAAAACCTTATTATCTGCCTTAATGACGCTCGTGCAGTAGATAGGCATTTTTTCCAACCCCGTAAAATAACCCTAACCCCCGCAAAATCCTTTAAATCTCCCTAAACCCGCTTAAATCGCCCTGAGCCGCTAACCATTAAACCCCCTTGTACCCTCCAAACCCTCTATGAATCCTCTAAAGTCTCCCTGAACTCCTTAAACCCTCTAAAATCCACCTAAAACCCCTTAAACCCTCTAAAATCCCTCAAGAAACCCCTAAACCCCCTTAAACCCTCTAAAATCCCCCTGAAAAAAACCTAACCCCTCCAGGAATCGATTCACGGACCTCTAAGCGGGATTTCCAAAGCCCTTAAGTCTGCGGGGTTGTTCCGGGGTCCTTAACCTTGATATTTTCTTTTTTCCTTATTTTTTCCTTCTCTTATCTCCTTTTTACTCCTCTCTCTCTCTCTCTCTCTCTCTCTCTCTCTCTCTCTCTCTCACCTTGATATTTTCTTTTTCCTTGTTTTTTCCTTCTCTTATCTCCTTTTTACTCATCTCTCTCTCTCTCTCTCTACTTCCACATAGCCAATCTGTGTTTTATTCCAGAGTTAGTGTATTAAGAAGCGGTAAGGTAAACGCAAAGCCATAAACAATAATTAACCAAAGGAAGGAATCAAGATGGTTAGATATACGAGTCAATTTAAACGAATAAAAAAGAATTACCTACCCCTAAAATTTCTAGCAATTAAAATATGGTAAAAATAATGATAAAAATAAATAAATAAATGGAGTAAATACTTTACCAACGCAGTGCTAGGTGGCACTTGGAGAGGCTCGTATAATTACCTGGAAAATAAAGAAAATGTGTTAATTACTTGTTGAGAGAGAGAGAGAGAGAGAGAGAGAGAGAGACTAAGTTCTTATATATTTTTGCCTTCTCCCTCGCGTCCCTTTTTTCTTCTCCACCTCAACACCCCCTCCCCCTCTACCTCCTTCTGCACTGCCACATCCTACCCCTTTCCATCACTCTCCATCCTTCTCCACCATTCCCTCTCGTCCCACTCTACTCCTCCCCTTTCCATCCTAACTCATCCCATCCACTCTTCCCTCTTACCACAACACCCTTCACAGTCCTCTTCTCACTCCTCTCCCATATTTCCTCTCCTTTCCTTTCCTCTCCCTACCATTCTCTTTTCTCTTCTCTCTCTCCCTCTCTTCCTTTCCCATCCTTCCCTCCTCATCCCTCCCTATCCTTTTCCCTCTCCCTCCTCTCCGTCCCTTCCCTCCTCAATCCTCCCTTGGGAACCCGGTAGTCCATTGGTTAGCACTTTTGTCTCGCAACTGGAAAAACCCGAGATCGACTTTCGGGCCGGTCAGACTCAAAGATAAAGTTTGTTTCCTCCCCATGTCCTCGTTCACCCACCAGCATTATTGGGGACCTGGACATGAATTCGATTGTTGAGTGTTGTATTCTGAGGCATAACTGGGACAGGAGGAATTATTTGTCTGTCTAAATGACCCACGTGTTGTTGATAGGCATTTGTGTGTGTGTGTGTGTGTGTGTGTGTGTGTGTGTGTGTGTGTGTGTGTGTGTGTGTGTGTGTGTGTGTTTATCTCTGCTTTCTTCTTCTTCTTGCTGTTTCTTTTGCTACTCGCTTCTTCTTTTCTTCTTCTTGTTTCTTCTTTTTCTTCTCATAATTTTCTTGTTTCACCTACTTTTCTTAGTCTTCTTGTTTTTTTCTTTTTCTTCTTGTTTTTCCTTCTTTTTTTTTCTCTTATTCTTCTTGTTTCTTCTCATAATTTTCTTGTTTCTCTATGTCCTCTATGTACTGTATTCTCGTTTATTCTTTTTCTTGGTTTTTCTAGTTTGTCATCTCTTATTCTTATTCTTTCTTCTTCATCTTCTTCCTTCTTACCCACATAAATTCTCCTAATGGAACTCCTTGTCACTTTTTCCTGCCAGCTTTGGATGAAGGAAATGTTTGGTGGGGGAAGAATTCAACTCACAGAAAAGATATCACAGTTGGTCTTCCTTCTACCAAACAGCCTCGTAAGGATCAAATGGCCTCTTGCTGTTTGCTTTCCTTTGTACTCCTTTGTATTCTTTATCATCATTCACTCCCTCCCTCCCCTTCTCTTCCTCTACCTTCACTTCCTCTCATCCCCTCCCTATCCCATCCTCTGCCATTCCCATCACTCCCTTCCATCCCCATCCATTCCCTCTGCCATCCTCTTCCTCCCTTTCCCTTTCACTCCCTCCCTTCCCTTCTCTTCCTTCCCTTTCACATCCTCTCTCATTCCCACTCCTCCCCTTTCCATCTCACTCCCATGCCTCCTCATCCACTCCCTCTCCTCCCCTATCCCTTTCAATCTCTCCCTTTCTCTGATTACCTCCCGCATGCTATGTTCTCTCCTACGACCCTTCCTTCTTCCCTCTCCCCACCCCATCTCTTCCACTCTTTCTCTCCCCTCCTCATGCCTTCCCACCTTCTCCCTTACCACCCCTTTACTCGCCCTCCCCATCCTTCCCTATCCTTCCACCCCTTTCCTCTCCCCTCCCCTCATCCCTCCTCCATTCCCTCTCCTCCCCGCTCTTCTGATCCCACTCCACTCTTTTCGACCCTCCCCTCCCCTCCCCTCCCCGTCGTACCCCTGTCACCCCCAGTCCATCACCATAGTGCACAAAGCTACAGCAGCCATCACCAGTACAATAGAAAGAGAGAGAGAGAGAGAGAGAGAGAGAGAGAGAGAGAGAGAGAGAGAGAGAGAGAGAGAGAGAGAGAGAGAGAGAGAGAGAGAGAGAGAGAGAGAGAGAGAGAGAGAGAGAGAGAGAGAGAGAGAGAGAGAGAGAGAGAGAGAGAGAGAGAGAGAGAGAGAGAGAGAGAGAGAGAGAGCAGGGTATTGGGCAAGCTAGTTTAAATAGGAGGCAAAAGGGCAGGTAAGATTAGGAAAGGAAGGGAGGGGGAGGGAGGGAGGGATGAAAAATGGAGAAAGGAAAGGACATTGAGTGAGTGTGTGAGTGAGTGAGTGAAAAAGGTAAAAAGGAGGCAAGGGAGGGGAAACTGATTTGAGAGAGAGAGAGAGAGAGAGAGAGAGAGAGAGAGAGAGAGAATCATTACTCACTTGCCAATCCTTACCATCACCACAACTACCACTACAACTACCGGTATCATCACAACCACAACACTACTACCACATATATAAACACAAGCACACCTACCACAGCTACAACCATCACTGTCACAACCATAAAACTACAACTACCAAAAATTCAACCACAGCTACCACAACCACTGCCACTATTACCACTAACGCAACCCAAGAAACCTCTAACAATCACAATCACTACCACAACTATCACCACAACTACAACCACTACTACCACCAACACACACCTTGAAGCCAATAACATGTTCCTCTTAAAAATTAACATGGATAATTTTTCATTCATGTTGGTATATGTCTCTCTCTTTCTCTCTCTCTCTCTCCCTCTTTGCTGTCACCAGACGATTTTAATCTACTGCCACCAGACGATTCTAATCATCTCTATAATGGCCTTTCGCTGCTCAGAGGGTAGAAAAACCCAAGGTTTTTCATACATAACCAAAAACCACGTTTCTTTTTTAAACCAAAAAAGTTTTTTTTTCTAATGGTTTATTTGGTTTTAATGTTTTTTCTATATTAACTGCGCTGAGTCTGCATGTTATCTATCTATCTATCTATCTACTCTATCTATTTTTACAGTTAGAGAGATACAGATATCTCAATACTGGTTTACAACACTTACTCATTAACAAATAAAAAGAAAAAATATTTCAAATATTGTGACACAACCAAACTCTGTATTGATCCTGTTGAAAACTGGTTAAAACTAGAAGACTAGACTGAGCCACCCTGGGGCTGCTTCCTGCCCATCTTGCTGTAGCCTGAAGCTTAGTTCAGTATGTGCCTGGAGTGTGTGAGGCCGTGTGTCATGGCCTGGTCTGGTGTGATTAACTATTATATCGAGAACAAACTTAATTGTTTTTGGCAAGGAATACTATTTTCTTTTTGCATCTTAATTTTTGTGTACATTTTTTCTATGGAGACAGATTAATACCGGTAAATGATCTTTGGCATTTTCAATGAAGTTCGTAACATAAGAACCTGCACCAGGTCCACAACTATACGTAGCTATACTGTATTATTTATGTGCTAATAATGGCCATAAATAGTCTTGTTTTAAAAGTTTCTTGTTTTTCCCCAATTTTGAGATATGTCATTTTTCCACACGTAGATTATCATGTACAGTATAGTAGTGGATATCTACAGCTACTGGTAAATCTGAAATCAACAGCTCTACATCTTTAATAGATATAAATGCTGGACAAACTGCAATATTTTGCATTACCGGTACTCAGTTTTGATAATTACATTTCTGTAATAGAATACAATACAGTTATCAGAATATTAGTCACCCCTTTGCTATAAAGTTAACAAAACTTCCTTTGTCTAACAATTCTTGCAGAATATTATGCAATAAATATTACGTAACAATAAAGATAACGCCATATTACCCTGAAATTCCTTGAATCGTATTCAAAGTGTAAAAATTAAAGGCAGATATAAAAAAAAAAAAGTTTACTTAAACACAATAAAACATGGTTTCAATAACTTGGTTTAAACCAAGCCACTCTGGTTGCCCACGAGGTAAAAACAAGTAAAAACCGTCTATGCTAAACAAAAGAAAAATATAATAAGTTTAAGTTAGGGGAAAGGCAAAAGTGGAGAAAAGATAAATTTGGGGGAAAAGTTGGAGAAAAATATTCAAATCTGGAGGAAAAATTGGAGGAAAATAGTCGAATTTACAGAAGTTGGAGGATAATGGTAATATCTGGAGGAAAAGTTGGAGGGAAAAAATTAAATCTGGAGAGAAAAAAAGCTATTTTTTTTTTTTGGAAACGGTTATATTTGGAGGGAAAAGTTCAAATTTGGGGGAGGAAAACAGGCCAAACTGGAGAGAAAACGGTGAAGAACTGGAGAAAACAAGGCTCGAAGTTGGAGGCATCAAGGTCAACGTTGGAGGAAAAAAGTCAACGTTGGAGGAAAAATGGTCAGAGTTGGAGGGAAGAATGGTCAGAAGTTTGAGGAATCATTTTCAAGATTGGAGGACTTTTCTATCCCTTCTCCCCATTCTCTCTCTCTCTCTCTCTCTCTCTCTCTCTCTCTCTCTCCATTTTAACCAATTTCTGTACTTTTTTTTTACTATTCTCTCTCTTCCCACACACACACACACAAAAATCAGGAGAGAGAGAGAGAGAGAGAGAGAGAGAGAGAGAGAGAGAGAGAGAGAGAGAGAGAACGAAGAAATCACAAAGTTTTTCACCCTCATCAGTGGTCAAGAGGGAGCTGTTGTGAGAGGGAGGGGGATGGAATGGAGGTGGGAAGGACAGAAATGAGGAGCTGGGAGGACAGGAGAGGGATAGGGGAGGGATGGGAGGGGGATAGAGGGATGGGAGAGGAATAGAGAGGGGTGGAAAAAGGAGGAAGGGTGAAGGGATGGGAGAGGGACAGAGAGGGATGGGAGAGGGATGGAGAGGGATAGAGAAGGATAGGACAGGGACACAGATAGTTGGGAGAGAGACACAGGGGGATGGGAGAGGAATAAGGAGGGAGGAAGGGTGGAGGGATGGGAGCGGTTTAGAGGAATGGGATAAGGATGAAGGGTGGAGGGATGGAAGACGAAGGGACACGGAAGAAGGATGGGAGAGGGAGAAAGAGGGATTGGAAGCGTGTTGGAAGGATGGAAGGGGATGGAAATGAGGTGGGAAGGACCGAAATGAGGGCAGAAGGGTGAGGGATAGGATGAATGGGAGGAGAGAGGGGCAGGAGAGGGACTGGGAAGGGAAGACATGGTGTAATAGGCATGGGTAAACTATGGGAAGGGTGGAGGAAGGCCAGAGAGGAACAGAGAACTGAAGGATGATGGGAGAGATGGAAGAGAATGGATGGTGAAAAATGAAGCTGGAATGAAGGATGGATGCCAGAGATGAGGACACGATGGGTGAAAGGGACAGAAATATGGGTGGAAGGGTAAATCAGAAACAGGAAGGGTGAAAAAAAAAAGTGGGTAGGGTGATATGGGAAGGGAGGGATGGACTGGAGGGGGCAAATGCAGGGCTGAAGGCAGAAAGGGTGGAAGAGGGATGGGAAGGGTGAAAGAGGGATAGGTAAGATGGCAGAGGGGTAGACGGAGCTGAAAAAGGAAAGGGAAGAACAGAGGCGAGTGTTGCAGGTGCAAGAAGGGAGATGGGATGACTGGAAGATGGAAAAGAATGGGTGTGGGAGGGGTGAAACAGGGTGGAAATGGGCAAGAATAGAGTTGGCAAGGGTTTTAGTGGGACATAAATGGGTGGTAGCATGACGAAAGAGACGGGAGGCGTGGAAAAGGGTATGAATGAGGCTGAAATGTATGTGAGAAGGACAGAAATTAGGGAAGAAAGGGAAGGATGGGATGGGAAGGAGAGAAGATGGATGGGATGGGAGGGAGAGGGGTGGGACAGGAAAGGAGAGGGATGGCAGATGGATGAGATGCTGGAAAGGATGAGAGAGAGAGAGAGAGAGAGAATCCACTCCTCCCCCCCTCTCGTTTCGGCACAAGCGCAATGACTGACACGTGTAACCGGAAGTCCTTATGTGGCCATTACCTCAAAATATCGCCAGTAATAATAATAACAAGAGCAAGCCAAAATTGCAAACCTCCACCAAGGCTGAACAATCCCCCGTTTGTCAACACCCCAGCAAAATATTCCTCCTAGTTTTGGTTCTTTTTTATGTAGCAGGAACCATATAAAACATGTTATCATATTTTATTTGAAATTTTGTTTCATGAACACTTACATAGTGAACATTTACTGTAATCATTTAAAAATCCTGGATCAGGGTGATGATCCGGACCACCACCAAAATCTACTGGGTTCTTCCTTGGGCAATACTCTACCCCTCCAAAAAATTTCAGCAAAATCCGTTCATAAGATTTTGATTTAATCCTGCCAACAGACAAAGAGACAAACAAACCAACGCCAACAAAAACATAACCTCCGTGACGGAGGTAACAATAATAACTAGAAAACACTTTAAGAGCGCTTTCTCCGCCAATGCCATTGAAAAGGATCCGGATCCGCATATACAGGATCCGGATTCGGATCCGCCCCCAAGTTTAATCAATTCTTTCTTGGTCCATGGCCCATCTTTCCACAAAATTTAATTGAACTTCATTGAGAACTTTCGGAGATATTGTGCGGGATACTCCGAATCCGGATCCGCCCCCATTAAGTTTCTCCCTTGGCCCATGGCCCACCCTTCCACAAAATTTCATCAAAATCCGTTCATAGCTTTTTGAGTAATCCTGCTAACGGACAGACATCAAAACAAACCGATAAACAAACAAACGCGGACAAAAACATAACCTCCTTGGCGGAGGCAATAATAATAATAATAATAATAATAACAGAAACCTCTCCAAACCACTAAAACCTCCTACAAAGCCTCCACACCTTCCCAACACCCTGAAACCGAAACCAAACAACAGTACCTGCCAATCCCATCTTTACCCCGTCCAGGCGTAGGAACACAAGACTAAGAAAAAAGCAGTCCAGATCCAAGACAATAGCCCTATCTACGCCCTTGATAGAATTTACGTGATAGCAAACCCCCCGAGCCACCTTTGGAGCTCGATCCATAGAGCTAGGTCACAGAGCTTTCCGACAAAAGAGCTCTACCATGACACCCTAACTTGAGACACCCTAACCTAAAGACACCCTAACCTAAAGACACCCTAACCCAAAGACACCCTAACCTGAGGATAACCTACCCTAAAGACAATAACCTAAAGACACCTTAACCTTAAGACACCCTAACCATAAGACACCCTAACCATAAGACACCCTTACCTAAAGACACCCTTACCTAAAGACACCCTTACCTAAAGACACCCTAACCTGAAGAAACCTCCCCAGAAGCCAACATAACCCAAAAAACTGTCCCCAGAACCCTCCAAAACCTTCCCAAAACCCAAGCTACCCATCCAAACCCCCAAATATCCCCTTTGAACTTACTGACCTTCCCCCAAACCTCGGCAAGCCATCCAAGTCTCCAAATAACCCCCTCAAACCCACCGACAAACCTCCCCAGATATTCATAAAAAAAATAAAAATTAAAATAAACCACAGCAGCCCATCCAAACCCTCAGATATCTACCTCAACACCCAGAAACCCTCCAGAAACCTCAGAAAACCAGCTAGACCCCCAGATACCTCCCTCAACCCCCTCACGAAACCCTCAAGAACCCACCAAAACTCCAGCAACCTAACAAACCCCCCAGATATCCCCCTCAACCCCCAAGAAACCTAAAACAAACCCCCCAGATCTCCAACCCCCCAGAAACCCCATAGAAACCCCCCCAGTCTCAGCAACCCCCCCAAAACTCAAGATATCCCCCTCAAACCCCCATAAACCACCCATCCAAACCCCAAGATCTCCCTCAGACCCACAGGAACCCTCCAGAAACCCCCCAAAACCTCAGCAACCTATCAAACCCCCGGATAACTCTCTAAAACCCCCACAAACCACCCATCCAAAAACCCAGATATCCCCCTCAAACTCCCCAAAAACCTGAAACCTCCAAACCTCACCAGCCTATCAAACCCTTAGTTATCCCCCTCAACACCAAAAAACCTCGTGAAACCCCCAAACCCCCAGATATCCCCGAAAAAACTTCCAGAAACCCCCCAAAACCCCAAATACCCCCCTCAACCCCCCAGAAATCCCCCTAAAACCTTCCAGAAACCCCCAACCCCTCCAATCTCCCCCTCAACCCCCCGTCTCAGCACGCGCGCCTGTGACAGACACGTGTAACGCGAGCTCCTCATTTGCCCATTACCTCAAATTATCGCAAAAAACACCCTTAACGCCACCACCCGCACCCACACCATTATTTTTGACACACCGACGACATAATCTGATACTCGTCCCACATACGTTCGTTCACCCTGACGAACTTTCACTCTGATACACGGACGATATACTAAGACACGCTTTTCCCCCCACATTCTTTCGCTCACCACCACGAACTATTTCCACTTTTTTTCCCCTAATTTTTGACACGGACATAATTCTTCCCACATGCGTTCGTTCACCTTCAGGGACGATTATTTTTGACAAACGGGCAAAATATGGTGTTCTCCCCACATCCGTTCATTCACCCTCACGGACCATTATTATTATTATTATTATTATTTTACGAACGACACATGATACTCTTATCACATGCGTTCGCTCACAGTAACGGACCATTATTATTATTATTTTACGAACGACACATGATATTCTTACCACATGCGTTCGCTCACCCTTACGAACCATTTTTTTTCTGACAAAGGACGATTATTTTTGACACGGAAGACTTGCTACTCGTCCTATATGTGTTCGCTTACCTTCATGAACCATAATTTTTGACATAAGGACGACAAAACATGAGGAACTTTCTCCCCACATTCATTCGCTCACCCTGACGAACCATCAATTAGTACAAACGAGACAATATGACACACTTCCCACATGCGTTCGCTCACACTTGCCACGAACGAGGGTGAATTATTACGTTACAAATTAATACAGAACCATTTAGATCTCATCAAACGAAAGAACTTAAACACATTCGTAGCGGGTACCCCACCTGGCCATAATCATTCGCTCAGCCTGACGTACTTGACTTTCGCAATGAACGAAGAAATTATCGATAACATCCATTTAACCTGACGAACGAATGGAAATGATAAGTGAGCGATTATATTTGACATTACGCTAGTCTACTTCCCCTAAATATTAGTTCACCCTCATGAACGAAGAGAAATGAAACAAAATGAAACAGACGCCTTCATATGGTGACACTGATGTAGCAAGGCGGCTCCTCTTCCTGGTTATACAAACGTCCCTGTCTATTTTTTCTATGGGGGGGGGGCTGCCAGAGAAAAAAACCAGCCTATAGTCCACTGGGGTTCTCGTTTTAGATTAGCCTGGGTCGACAACTGCTACTGCTACAAGAGATTATATGACATTCGTGAAAGGAGGAAGAAGGAGGAGGAGGGAGATCAAAAAGACGAAGAGACTAAGAACAAACAAAGAAATAAAAGAGGAGGAGGAGGAGGAGGAGGAGGAGGAAAAAGATAGAGAAAAAGACGAAGAACAAGAAACAAAAAGAAACATTAAGACGTTCCTTATAAACTGACTGAAGTATGCTGGAATACACGAAGCTCACACACACACACACACACACACACACGGAAAAACAGGCTATATATAAAAAGGTTGACAAAATACGAAACACTAAAATAAACACGAAAAACTGAGAAAAACGAACACTCGACAGACTTAGAGCTACGGCACACAAAAACACACACGAATCCCTCATCTTTTCGTTCACACTAAAAGATATGAAAAATGACCGCTAATATCTGAAATTCCCAAAGACGCTACTCATCTTTCAGGCCGCCATTACAGAGCGTGAAAAATTAACGGCAAAGTAACGGTAATTTCGGGCGCTAAGTAACCGTAAGAGTAACCACAGCGAGTAATCTTAGGGCTTCAATAGGATGGCGCTTTTATATGTCTATCTATCTACCTGTCTATCTATCTATCCAATTCATGCTGCCATCATACAACTGTTATTCATTATCTATATATCTATCTAATTCTTGCTATCACCATACAACTATCATTCATATCAGTCTACCTGTCTATCTACGGCATCTATCTATCTAATTTTTGCAACCATCATACCTTTGTTATATCTACCTACTTACCCATCTGTCTATCTATTGTTATTATTCATCTCAGACTCATCGTATTGAATGACAACCCCTTCCATCCAAAGTATCTCCTAGCTTCAAAGTATCTCCTCCTAGCTTCAAAGTACCGTATCTCCTCCTAGCTTCAAACTATCTCTCCTAGCTTCAAAGTATCTCCTAGCTCTCCTTCTAGCTTCAAAGTATCTCCATCTAGCTTCAAAGTACCTGCTTCTAACTTCAAAGTATCTCCTTCTAGCTTCAAAGTATCTCCTATCTTCAAAGTATCTCCAGAGAGAGAGAGAGAGAATCAGTAGCTACCAATAAATCCGTCATCGTACTGAAAAGACTAGTATATTAACCCAATTCAGTTCTAAATCTCACCAAAACTGATCAAAATAGTGTCTATATAAAAAAAAATCATCGTTCTGAAAGGGCCAGGAGTAATCGCTTGAGGGGTAACAGTAACCGACGGAGCACAGACCCTAATGGAGTAACCGTGGTAACTATACAGGAATACTAATTAATGAAGTAACTATGATAGTAAATGTTGGACCAAATATCCCCGAGTAACCATACGAGTAACCCTAGTAATAGTGAATAAGTAACTTTTACGTAACCCTCAGTGAGTTACCTAAGGAGCGGGTAACCACGAGCAAGCAACAGTAACCATAAGAGTGACCAGAGTAACCATGAGTTACTGCAGTATCCGTATGAACAAGAAACCATTTTAGTAACCCTCCATGAGTTACCTAAGTAGCGGGTAACCTTGAGTGAGTAACCGTAACAGCTGGATAGTTACCTCGAGCAGCCGGCGTGAGATTGGCCATTACAGCCGGTCATTTAGCCGAACGCTTCCTACAGTGAGTGGATGGTGTCTTAATTTGTGTGTGTGTGTGTGTGTGTGTGTGTGTGTGTGTGTGTGTGTGTGTGTGTGTGTGTGTGTGTGTTTCCCCCCTTCCCTGTTTCCCTCTCTCCCTCCTTTTCCATTTTCCTTCCTTATACTTCTACCCATCTCCTTTTTCCCTCCCCTTCTTTCCCACACTTCCTGTTATTCTTCCTTCCTTTCCCCCTTTTTTTCCTCCTCTTCCTTCTTTTCTCCCTTATTTTTCATACCACCAGACGATTTTACTTAGCTTCCGGGAGGCTTAATCCAACTGGAGGGGTTAGATTTATAAACCCCTTTTCTACAACAGTTAAAGAAAATCACTGAATAGATTTTGTGGTGGTTTTGTGATGAAAAGGAAGTCAATGGGAAGTAACTAAACTTCTCGTTCCTTCCATTCCCTTTCCTCCCTTTTTCTTCCCTCTCCCCCCCTTCCCTTCCCTTCCCTTTCCTTTCCTTCCCATCCCTTCCTTTCCTTTCCTTCCCATCCCTTCCTTTCCCTTCCCTTTCCTTCCCATCCCTTCCTTTCCTTTCCTTCCCATCCCTTCCCTTTCCTTCCCATCCCTTCCTTTCCCTTCCCATCCCTTTCCTTCCCATCCCTTCCCTTCCCTTTCCTTTCCTTTCCTCCCCTTCGATTTTTCTTTTCCATTCCCTTCCCTTCTTTTTTCTCTTCTCTTCTCTTCACTTTCCTTCCCTTCCCTCCCCCATGTCTCCTCCCGTCCCTTCTTTATCCCCTCCCCCTACATGGCAGAGGTCCAGAGATTAGCATGGAGGAGTGAGAGGCGGGACAGAGATTGGCTGAACCTCCATGCACCGTTGCAATGTTTCACTCTTACACCCACACATTTCTTTTACCCCTCCATTCTCAGGACGTCAATTTTAGTATATTGTTGCTCCTCCAAGACGATTTTATTCAGCACTGAAGGTGTTAATGGGCCTGTATCGAACCCCATGTCAGTTCAGTCTCACCTAAGCTAATTCCAATCGTCTGAACGTAGTACACAGGAGTACATAGAATGTACAGACCACAATAGGCCAACTGGACTATAACGAGGTTTCTGTTGGGGAAGCATCCGTTTCCACTAAAGATAAGTGTGATAAAATTACAGAAAAGATAAAGACAAGAAGAAAATGCACACTACGGCAAAAAGTATAAGGGGCTGAAGGGGGAGGGAGAAATATGAGGGGGTTGGGGGGGGGGGAATACTAGAGAGTGAGGGAGGGGGCAAAAGGAATATCAGGGAGAGGGAGGGGAGAGAAAATCAGGACCCGTTTAACTGAAACAGCTAAAAAAAAAATCATAAAAAAAATAAAAAAAAGAAGATTTACGAATAAATTTTAACCACGTACAGTCGACATCTAGAGTCCTGTCGTCTCTCTCTCTCTCTCTCTCTCTCTCTCTCTCTCTCTCTCTCTCTCTCTCTCTCTCCAAGAACTATGAAAATCACGGTGGTGGGCATGCAGCAAAATGACGCTTATGACACTGATGTGGCCAAATGAGGTCATCAATGTCGGATGCTACGGATTCAGTACTAATATTTAAAGGACAAGGAGGGAGAAGCAGGAGGGAGACAGGACATTTGAGGCAGACTGTACGATTGGTGAAACAGACGAACATGCATCACAGCTACACCCGTCTGACTGTAGCTTGGCCTAAAACTGTCGTCTCTCCACCTTGAATGCTGTAGTAATAGTTCAGCACTAGAATATGATGCTAGTCAAGAAGAAGTGCCGTGGAAAGGATGTAGAGCTGTGGTATTTTCTTTTTCCGTCACTGAGCTACATGAAATAAACTGCAAAAGGACCAAAATCTGCGCTAAGTTGGAGTAAAAACCGTACAGGTTCCTCAAAGACTCAAAGCAGTGAGGGAACTTACCGACTAATTAACAGTATTTGGCTTAACTCTAGCTGCTATAAAACACACACACACACACACACACACACACACACACACACACGCCAGGGATAAAACAAGGTGGAACAGAAGCCAATTACAGTACCTTCCCAAAATATATAAATAAATAAATAAAAATACCACCAGACTTCCATCATTCAACTGACCTTTCTTACTAAACAAACTCTTATTTTACTGTTCAACTCAATCCTCGATAATTAAAAGGAAGAGAGTGGGATATGTGCATGAGAAGGGAGGGCTGGGTGAGAAAGGTGTGTGTGTGTGTGTGTGTGTGTGTGTGTGTGTGTGTGTGTGTGTGTGTGTGTGTGTGTGTGTGTGTGTGTGTGTGTGTGTGTGTGTGTGTGTGTGTGTGATTAGATAGTACTGCCTCTACTATCAATCCTTAAACAACTTACACTGATACATAAAAAGTGAACTCTCTCTCTCTCTCTCTCTCTCTCAGGGGGGTACTCGTAAATGACAGTATTTTTTAGACTATCCACCTACAACTGTACCCAAATCTGCCACCTGCCCTACCCCTCACCTGCCTCACCCCTCACCTGCCTCACCCCCTCATCTGCTTCACCCCTCACCTGCCTTACCCCTCACTGCCTCATTTCACCTGCCTTATCCTTCATCTGCTTCACTCCTCACCAGCCTCACCTCTCACCTCCTTCACCCCTCACTGCCTCATTTCACGTGCCTCATCCCTTACCTGCCTCACTCCTCACTTTCCTCAACAATCACCTGCCTT
>NC_137056.1:5840753-5898253 GCF_032717465.1 Coenobita brevimanus | reverse complement strand
AAGAGATAAATATGCACATACAGATATGCATCGGTATTTTGACGGATAAAGATGATAAATACCGGTATAGATGGATTTCTCTCTCTCTCTCTCTCTCTCTCCAAGGAGTAGTTCCGGTCCGGCAGTGGACCTTAAGTGGACAGATACAGATAGAGAGATACTGAGAGATAACAGTACTTGAGCCTTTCTCTCTCTCTCTCATTGTGTGTGTGTGTGTGTGTGTGTGTTAATGTACGTTTGGGTACGACGTGACTGCGTAACATGAAATAAATATACTGTGATGTTTAAATACGTTTTTTGACGCACGATATGCGAAGGTCTTTCTCACTCCCTCAACCTGCCAAACACACACACACACACACACACACACACACACACACACACACACACACACACTTCCTTAACCTTCACGTACTGTATTATTATTATTATTATTATTATTATTATTATTATTATTATTATTATTATTATTATTATTATTATTATACCGACCTCTTAATCTTATCAACATCATTCTTCCTCACCCCTTACCTCTCCCTTCCTCACTCCTCAACCTCTACACTCTTCCTCCCCCACCTCTGCACCTCTCCCTCCCTCCTTCCTCAACTTCCCCAACACCATTCCCTCCCTCCTCCTCCACCTTCCCTCACCATCCATTCTCTCTCCCCTACATCCTACCTACACTCTCCTTCACACTCACACCCTTCCCTCCTTCCTCCATCCACTTTTACTCCCTCCCTCACCCTTCCCTCTCTCACCTTAATCTCCTCCCACCCACTCTTTCACTCCCACACCCTTCCCTCCCTCCTCCATCCCTCACCCCCACACAGCCAAAATCTCTGCCCTATTCACATCATTTCCATAATACTTCCTTCCATCTCCATAATTCCCCCTTTCCCTTCTCGTTACCTTCTCTTCCATCTTTTCCCTCACACCTCGTTTTCATATACTGTTTTCTTTTATTCCATTCTCTCTCTCTCTCTCTCTCTCTCTCTCTCTCCTGTCTTTAATTTCTCATTTCTTCACTCATCATTGACTATTTTCATCCATCATTTTCCACCGTTCTCACTTCATATATTTTGTATTCGCTATTATTTTCATTATTATTTATTTTTTCATGGGCATTTTCATCATTCTCTCCACTTACCACTTTTTTCCAATTTTCTTCGTCTAGTTATACATTCCTTTGCCCTCGCATTTCATCTTTACGTAGCTCCATTTCTTCACTTCTTTCATATTTTATCGTTCTCTTCGTTCTGTATTCATTTTTCATCGTATTTCGCTTTGCTACTTTATTCATGTTTCTGTTCTTCAATTAGTTTTTCATTTAATTCTTGCAACTTACAGATTTTCATTCAATTTTAGGGGTCAATCGTAGTGAATGGTCAACCACTTCACTCCAACGACGCTTTTAATATTCTGTTCCCGGTACTGGAGGGGGACGCCTTCACATGGTTGCAGAGATATGACGGGGTGGTGGAGCTGCCCGGTTATACAAACGTCCCTACATCCTCTCCCTATCCCCTTGCTACCTCCAGACTTTTACTGTTATTATTACATTATATCATCATCATCATCATCATCATCATTATTATTATTATCATTGTTGTTGTTGTTATTATTATTATCATTATTATTATTATTACCTCCGCCAAAGAGGGTATGTTTTAGCCCACGTTTGTTTGTGTTTGTCTGTTAGCAGGATTACTCAATAAGTTATGAACGGATTTTGATGACAATTTTGTGGAAGGGTGGGGCATGGGCCAAGGAGGAAATGATTAAATATGATGGCGGATCCGGATCCAGAGTATCCTGCACATCTCCAAATGTTCTAAATGAAATTCAATGAAATTTTGTGGAAAGGTGGGCCATGGACCAAGAAAGAACTGACTAAATTTGGGGGCGGATCCGGTACCTATATCCACGGATCCGGATCCGGATCCTTTTTAACGGCAATGACACTGGCGGAGGTATGCGCTCTCTGTGTGCTTTCTAGTTATCATCATCATCATCATTATTACTATTATTATATATTATTATCATCATCACCATCCTATCATCATCATTGTTACTGTACAACTACTACTACTACTACAACTACTATCATCATCATCATCATCGTTATTATTATTATTATTATTATTATTATTATTTAACCTTTCGCTAACAGAAGCCTATCCTAACCTGAACATAATCGACCGGTGGTAACAAGCATAAAACAATAAATCACCGCAGAAAAGGGGTTAAGGGAGACAGCTCTTAATTTCTTCACTATCAAGGAGTTTCCCGTAACCCAAATAAAAATAAAATCGTTCGGCTACAAGAAAAAAAAATACTCTGAGGGAAGGGGGTTTACCACAGGAATATTTTAATTTCGTGCAAATATTTAGAGAGAGAGAGAGAGAGAGAGAGAGAGAGAGAGAGAGAGAGAGAGAGTGTGTGTGTGTGTGTGTGTGTGTGTGTGTGTGTGTGTGTGTGTGTGTGTGTGTGTGTGTGTGTGTGTGTTTCGCTGTCATAATAATCCAATTTAACTCTTGTACGTTTGTCGTTCTATGGTAGCGGGAGAGGGGAGGGGAGGGGAAGCAAGGGGAGGGGATTGAAGGAGAGAGGGGAGGATGAGAGAGAAGAGGAAAAGGGAAGAGAGAGGTGACGTGAGGGGAGGTGTGGAGAAAGAAAGAGACGACAAACAGCTGGAAAAGGTTGGAGGAAGGGAGGGGAGGGGAGGGGAGGTGGGAGACACAGGGACAGAGTAGACGGAAGGGAAAGGGAGACGAGACAGCTAGGAAGGAGGAGTGGGAGGGGGATGGAACGAATGGAGAAGAAATGGGGGGGGGGAGAGAGAGAGAGAGAGAGAGATGGGGGAGAAGGAGAAGGGGAGATAGCAAAAGGAATGAGGGAGAATGAGGGGCGAGGAAAGAGTGAATGAGGAAAAAAAAAAGGGGGGGGAGGGGAAAGGAGGGAGAGGAGAGGAAGATGGAGGAAGAAAGGAAGGGGAAAGAAAGAGATTAGCAAATGTTTCAGAGGTGGGGAGGGGAAAGAGAAGAGGAAGAGGGGAAGAGGAAGGGAGGAAGAAAGGAAATGAAAGGAAAGAGATAAGCAAATGGGTAAGGGGTGGGGGTGGGGAAGGGGGAGAGGAAGGAGGGAGGGGGTGAAGCCATAGAGCTGAGGGTGAGGGGAAGAGGGGTGGGGGGAAGTCAGGCGGTGAGAAGGTAAGTGACTGTCGCTACTGGCCTATAACCCCCCCCCCTCTCTCTCTCATAGTACAACCTTCTACTGTTCCTATAAAATTTCCTTCAGCGAATTAAATGGTCAAAAGTGATGCTTCTCCCAATTTTCCTGTACGGCTGAATGCCGGAGGGTCTGGAGGGCGGAGTAGCTCATCTGATTCGCTAAGTTCTTAAATATTCGTAATTATACAGTGTCATTCTATTAAGACCAGACCACCTAGATAGCAACGTTAGATATCCGCGGGCTGTCACTGTAACTCTCTCTCTTTCTCTCTCTCTCTCTCTCTCTCTCACACACACACACACACACACACACACACACACACACATTTCTCCCAGCCCCTTACTCATACAACCAATTTCTCCAACCTCCCCTTCCCCTCCCTCTGATCAACTTTTTTTTATGAAGCATCTCTCTCTCACTCTCTCTCCTCAAAACACGACTGGGTTAACTGGTCTTGGGACACCTAGTCACCGAGAGAGAGAGAGAGATCGGCCCCTAATGCTAAAAGGCCTTGTACAACTAATCGCAAAATCATAAGAAAAGGATGACAGAATAAGACTCTCTCTCTCCCTCCCTCTCTCTCTGAAGTAGGAAGAAACACAGACGTCATCGGGTTGAAGGGGTTATGGAAGAATGCCTCCGTCGAGGAATACTATTACTATGTACTAACTATGTGCTGTACTTGTGCTGTAAATATTCTTGTTCTCAAATCGGAGTGGGAAATATGAAAGACTAGAATGACAGAATCGTCTGCAGGAAATGTCTTCATCATCATAATATCATCATCTCCAGCACCATCACAATCATCACCTTAGTACTGCAAGACGACAGTCATACTCTAACGCTCATACAAAGTTGTTTGCACACAAAAATATATATTCCGATAATTATATACTAATCTACACTAACTACCGCCAGACTAATTTATGGCTGGATAGGTTACGTGCAATCAGGACCATTATAATTATTCTTCTTTTCACCAGTGGGTATTAAAAAAAAAAAAAAGTATAATATATATATATATATATATTATATATATATATATATATATATATATATATATATATATATATATTATATATATATATATATATATATATATATATATATTGGACGATATTCAGAATATTATTGCTTAATATACATATCAGCGATGTGTAATGTGATACCGTCACTCCCTCCTCTGCTTATATTATGCCAGACACTCCGAATTATTGATGTACGCTATTTTGGACGGTGTAAATCATCTGGCTGTCGACTGTATATGCTGTATATTTTGGTAAGATGTTCCATTTATATACTATCGGTGGGTCGGGACAACTCTATTATTCTACAGTACTTTAGTCAAAAGAGCCACTGGTGCCTGAGGACTAATAATGTCACCTTTGGCCCTCTCATGGCATCACAACTCTAGTGTTACAGGTGGAAAAAAATTGTACGAATGCATTTGGCTAGTCCCACCCTTTTCCTCCTCTCCTCCCTTCCCCTTCCACTTCTTTCCACTCCTCTTCTCCTTCCATTCATCTCCTCTACCCCAGCACTACTGCCCACTACTCTCTCTCTCTCTCTCTCTCATCAAAATATCAGTTTACTGCCAAAGGTACCAGCAGCCTGGCTATCAAGTATACTAAACATTTTGGTAAACACTGCCAGTCATTTACCACCCAATATATAAAACGCAAAATAAATAAAGAGAAAGAGAAAGAAAATAATGGTTTAGTTAGGATTAGGTCAGATAAATAAAAAATAAAAAATGAATAAAATACAATAAATGCTTAGTTAGGTGAGATCAGGTTAGTTACATTTCATCAGGCACCTGCATCTCATTTACCTTCATTCACCTTTAATTATTTACCTGTCAAAACTGCTGACACGCTGAAGTACGTTT
This sequence comes from Coenobita brevimanus, assembly GCF_032717465.1. Classification (NCBI taxonomy): domain Eukaryota; kingdom Metazoa; phylum Arthropoda; class Malacostraca; order Decapoda; family Coenobitidae; genus Coenobita; species Coenobita brevimanus. The sequence goes on along the minus strand of NC_137056.1, from coordinate 5,893,134 downwards.
TACTGTGTGTGTGTGTGTGTTAGAGAGAGAGAGAGAGAGAGAGAGAGAGAGAGAGAGAGAGAGATAATAACTAGTTAAACAAAACCCCTCTCAATGCCTGAACACACACTTCAACCTCTACCAGTCGAGAACATCACACTTACTACGACCTCCAGACGATTTTACTCATCTTAATATATTCTTTGTACGGGAGGGGTTAGTTACGGCCTTAATAAACCCCTTCAGTACAAGTCAACCTTCGTAAGCTGAATAAAATCGTCTGGTAGCAGCAAACACAGGAAATGACGTCACCGGAAGTCAGGGGTATGACCTAATAGATATAATGTAAAAAAAAATGTAAACAGCACGAGAGAGAGAGAGAGAGAGAGAGAGAGAGAGAGAGAGAGAGAGAGAGAGAGAGAGAGAGAGAGAGAGAGAGAGCTTCCTAGGCTGACGAAAAATGTCCCCCCCAAACTAGAATGAGTCTACGTTAACACAGATGGTTATAAAAAAGATCTGAATGAAGGGGAATGGAGTGGCAGTGACCTAAACTAATCTGAAATCCTTAGACTCTGAAACAAACTGAAGTGACCTAAATCGAGGTGAACTTAGGGTCGATCTTACCATAGCGCTTCCTACGTCACTCCGCTGTTCCTTGACACACTCACCTGGAGAGGAACGGAAATGCATGTTACTATTACTGATTATGTACCTGGTTAATGCAGTGTGTGTGTGTTACCTGTATTGGGGGTGCGGTAAAAGGGCAGGAAATATAAGGGGGGAATTGTAATGTGTGTGTGTGTGTGTGTGTGTGTGTGTGTGTGTGTGTGTGTGTGTGTGTGTGTGTGTGTGTGTGTGTGTGTGTGTGTGTGTGTGTGTGTGTGTGTGTGTGTGTGTGTGTGTGTGTGTGTGTGTGTGTGTGTGTGTGTGTGTGTGTGTGTGTGTGTGTGTGTGTGTGTGTGTGTGTGTGTGTGTGTGTGTGTGTGTGTGTGTGTGTGTGTGTGTGTGTGTGTGTGTGTGTGTGTGTGTGTGTGTGTGTGTGTGTGTGACGGACATCCTGCAACGTGCCCTCTTCTCTGTGCTTTCCAGACTAGTGACTCACCCTATCTGTACCTCACGTCGTCAGAGTTACCGTGCCATCCCAGTATCTTGCCTGAATGAATGAATGAATTAGAGCAGCTTCAAGGTATACATTAACTGCCCTATACTAACTACAGCCAGACTTATTTATGGCTGGATAGGTTACGTGCAATCAGGACCAGTTTAATTATTCTGTTCACAGGTAGAAATTATGATGAAAAAAAAAAAAGGAGAGTATAAAAAGTAAAATATCCTCCTTTCACAACATCCACCTTCCCTCCTTCCCTCCACTTCGATGCTCCTTACTCCACTCCTTCCTTCCTCCTCTCATTCATTCATCCCCTTCCTCATATTATCTCTACCTCTCCCCCACTCACATTCCATTCATTTCTAGTCTACCTACCCCTCCCCCGTCCCCCTTTTCCCCCTATCCCTCCACGCCAACTCTCCTTCCCCCAATCCTTCCTTCTCCCCATTTCCCCCCTATCTCTGCCCACTGCATCACTCCCACTCCAACTTCCCCTCCCCCTCCCTTATGTTTCCCTCTCACCCACTCCCTATATCTACTCCTCCATCTTATCCTCCACATTCTTTCCCCCACTCCACCTCTCCCTCAATTTAGACCTTCCTCTCTCTCTCTCTCTCTCTCTCTCTCTCTCTCTCTCAATTCACTTGGCATTTTCCTGGTTGGGTAAGAATGCTTGGGGAGGGGGGAGGGGGTCAACACATCCTTGTACCCTCTCACACCTACGCCTCTCTCTCTCTCTCTCTCTCTCTCTCTCTCTCTCTCCATTCATCCTTACCTTTTCACCTCTCTTCATTCACCCTCAACACTTTTTTATTCATCCCTTTACCTCATGCCCACCTCTCTCTCTCTCTCTCTCTCTCTCTCTCTCTCTCTCCCTCCAGGGCAAGGACATCTACTCTACGTATTAAATTCCTATCGACACATACCTTTACTTGTGGATCAGTAATGTAAATAAAAGTAATCTGATTTTCCTTCTCCCCTGGCAGGATTAGTGGGTGATTAATCTCCTGGGAATGAGGATTAGGCTTTAATTCTGGATAACACCTTTTTCTCAAGCTGTTTACTATGGGGAATTCCCTTAAGAATATAGGGTGAGGTTATATAATTAATCTAACATAGATACTACAATGCTATACGCTATGGAAACTAACCTAACTCAACAAATAAAGTGCTAAATGCTAAGGAAACTTACCTAACACTACAAACAAAGTGCTAAATGCTATGGAAACTTACCTAACAAATCAAATGAAGTGCTAAATGCTATGGAAACTTACCTAACACTACAAACAAAGTGCTAAATGCTATGGAAACTTACCTAACAAATCAAATGAAGTGCTAAATGCTATGGAAACTTACCTAACACTACAAACAAAGTGCTAAATGCTATGGAAACTTACCTAACAAATCAGATAAAGTTCTAAATGCTATGGAAACAGCTAAAAATAATGAAGAAGACTCCCTTCCTCCCCCTCCTTAATCTCCCTTCCTTCCCTCTCCCTAATCTCCCTTCCTCCCCCTCCCTTGAACTCTGGCCCGTGACGAGGTGAAGTGAGGCTATAAAGAAGGTTCAATGCATGTTTTCCATCGTTCAGTTTTCCTCCTTTTTTTTTTACGCAGTACGATTTAAGAAAGAAAAAAAAAACGTCAGTAAAGCACGTCACTGTATGCAATTGCCGGTGTGTGTGTGTGTGTGTGTGTGTGTGTGTGTGTGTGTGTGTGTGTGTGTGTGTGTGTGTGTGTGTGTGTGTGTGTGTGTGTGTGTGTGTGTGTGTGTGTGTGTGTGTGTGTGTGTGTGTGTGTGTGTCGCTTAACGTCTTCCGTCAATGAATGGGTGCCTTCTCGTGGTGGCACAGAAAAGAGGGCAGGAGAGAGAGAGAGAGAGAGAGAGAGAGAATCAAAAACAATACACCCTCATGACACCGCTCACAGATATACGAGTACTTCCAAATCCTCGTACTGAAGGGCCTCTCTCTCTCTCTCTCTCTCTCTCTCTCTCTCTCTCTCTCTCTCTCTCTTTCTCTCATTTTCCTGCCAGCTTTTTTTCTCGGTGGTTTTTGCAGCCAGCGACAAAGTATTTCTCTTAGCGCTCTGATTTTCCGCCTTATCAGATTCACGTGTATCTTTTCCTGTGTGTGTGTGTGTGTGTGTGTGTGTGTGTGTGTGTGTGTGTGTGTGTGTGTGTGTGTGTGTGTGTGTGTGTGTGTGTGTGTGTGTGTGTGTGTGTGTGTGTGTGTGTGTGTGTGTGTGGTTTCCTAGGATGAATGTTACGCTTATCATCATCATCATCATCGTCATCATCCCCAAACTCAATTCCCACTTGAACATGGGGTGACGTAGGCTCCAACAAATTAGGAAGGACAAAGCAAAAACCAGAACTATAAAACCACATATCCAGCGAAACAGACAGCTCAGTCATTCATGCTTCATTCATTCATTCATTCATTCATCATCATCAACATCGCCAACCATCATCATCTTCAATTATTTCATCATCACCTTTAATCATCATCAATCACCATCATCGTCAATCATCATCTTCAATTATCTCATCATCTTTAATCATCATCATCCTCAATCATCATCGTCATCAATCATCATCATCATCTTCAACCATGATCATCGTCAATCATCATCATCAGTCATACTCATCTTCAATCATACCACCACCACCACAACCACCACCACCATCCAGACCTCTTCTTCTCACCTAAGGATGGGGTGAAGTATAGTCAAAAGCGCATGGGGGAAAAAATAATTGAAACGTCTTACCAATGCATAAAAAAAAATCGTCTCTCCAGCAGGAATAAAATAAAGAGGTACTCAGGCTGAAGGGGTAGAGATGACCTGGTACTGACTGGGGAAAGATGAAGTCCTGAGATAAGGCTTAGTGTAATTCACCGGGTCGGGTCGGTCAGGATCACCTGATGGTCGTGATCGTCAGCTTTTACCCTCCCGGAAGGGAGCTGAAAGCTCATATAGTCCGATCTAAGGGCAAGGCTGTGACCTTCACACACGCACACACCCGTCCCCTTGCTCAAGGGGGACAGTAACCACCCACTTCGTCAGTGAAACTTTTCGCAACCTGAGCGAGGCGCGAACTCCCGTCTACCAGATGGCAAGCGAGAACGTTACCACTGCACCAGCGAGCGGTGTGTGTGTGTGTGTGTGTGTGTGTGTGTGTGTGTGTGTGTGTGTGTGTGTGTGTGTGTGTGTGTGAGAGAGAGAGAGAGAGAGAGAGAGAGAGAATATAAGTACAAAGATTGATACAAGAAATTAAAAGTACTCCCCATCCCTTCCTCCCCCACCTCTCTCTCTTTCTCTCTCTCTCTCTCTCTCATTCTAGGAAAAGAGTAGCACACGCAGAGGTCGGAGGAGGAGGAGGAGGAGGTAGAAGGGGAGGGGGAGAAATTGCTACCACTACGCACTTTCTTAAGGGTAGAACAGACGTCGATTAGAAGCAGATATGAGAGGTGAGGTAACAGAGAAGAAAGGGAGATGTAGCGAGATATGTAATGACAAAGAGAGGTAGATTGGGGGAGGGGGAGGCAGAGGCAGAGGGGGAGTGAGTGAGTAAGAGGGAGAGGGGAGATGGAACAGAAGAGAGGTAGGAGAAAGGTAGACACAACAAGAATATGTGGATCGCAGAGCCAAAGGGGAATGTGGAAGATATAAAGATAGGTGTGTGTGGATCATGGATAGGTGGACGAAAGATGGTGGGGAAGTGGTGGAGGGAGGAGGTGAGATGTGTGGAGGAGGGGTGGGTGTGGATGACGGAAGGTGGCGAATGGGGATGGAAGGAGGGAGATGTGGTGGAGGGAGTGAGTTTGGAAGAATGAGTGTGTGTGGAGGTGGAGGGAGGTGGTGTGGATGGAAGGGAGGGTAGGAGGAAATGTGGAAGGAGGGACAGGGTGTGGAGGAAGGAAGAGATGTGGATGGGGTGAGGTGGAATGTGTTGCTGGAGGAAGGTGTGAATAACTGACAGTGGATAGTATGGATGGAGAAGGGAGGACTGGGTATGGATGGTTGGGTTGGATGGATGGTGATAGGGATAGAGGGGTTTGTGTGGGTGGAGGAGTGGGTATGAGGGAGGAGATCGAGAAGGAGGGAGGAGGGGTGGAAGGAGTGAGGAGGAGGAGAGGGGAGGGGTGGATGGAGCGAGGAGGAGGTGTGGATGGAGTGAGGTGCAGTGTGTGGGTGGAAGACTTGATAGGACTGTCCACTTTTCCTGGTTCACCGGACCGCACCCACCCTAACCCTGCCTAGCCTACCCAAACACACCCTAACCCTGCCTGGCCTACCCAAACCCTGCCTTGCCTACCCAAACCCACCCTAACCCTGCCTAGCCTACCCAAACACACCCTAACCCTGCCTAGCCTACCCACACACTCTAACCCAGCCTACTCTACCCAAACACACCCTAACTATGCCTACCCTACCCAAACGCACCCTAACCTATCCTACCCAGCCCAAAAACACCCCAGCCCTGCCTAGCCTACCCAAACACACCGTAGCCCAGCCTAGCCTACCCAAACATACCCCATGATGGTGTAGACTAACCAAACACTCTAACCTAGCCTAACCAAGGACACTCAAAAATACAAGCACTAACAGCCACTCAAGCGCCTTCACACTCAATCAACACACACACACACACACACTCTCTCTCTCTCTCACCCACGCACTCCTCCACTAACCTGCCCCAACCACACCCTCTTCTCCCACCTCACTCCCAGCCACACACACACACACACACACACCCTCAGGTAGTTCCGGGAGGCGTAATTATATATTTGTGTGCGTTGCCACTAGGATATGAACACTGCTTTGCCGGGGCTTTGGGGTGCGTTGGCTATTTTGGTAACTAACGCACTCTTAGATGTTACCTTCTGGACTACCATAAAACATACTCTCCTAACTTTACCTTGCAATTTGTTTTTCTTTCTCTCTGGGGTGCGTGTGATTATTTCGGTCAGTCTAACGCACTCTCCTCAACCCTAATTTTACCGCACCCTCATTGCTGTAGCTTCATACTCACCACCTTAACGCACCCTACGTCACTCCACCCTGAGGAAACTTAACACCCTAAACACCTGCTCTTGCCTTGAATTGACAGAAGTTATGGTGAGAGAAGCTATTTTGGTCAGTTTAACGCACTCTGATTTAACCTAACTTTACCGCACTTTGATGTAACTTCTTGACTAATTTCGCACGCGCACACACACAAACACACACACACACACACACACACACACACACACACACACACACAACCCACCCCAACTTACGCCTCTCAACTTACAAACGCCTCTTGTGTTTGGGTGCGTGACATGTAAGTTTAACACACACTTAATCTAACATACCACACACTAACCTAACTCGACATGCCCTAACTAAACGTGCTAACTTATAACTACATGTACATCTAGACTGTACTGCTGGTGTGTTGCTATAGTATTCTGCCTTGGTGTACTTTCCTCTAACTTACCGCACCCTAACCTCTCTCTCTCTCTCTATCACCTAAAATATCCTAAGCTCACCTATCCTACCTCTAGCTAACTTAAAATTTCTTAACCTAGTCTTACCTAACCTTTCCTACCTTCTAAACTAGCCTAACTCAACTCAGTCTTCTCCTCTCCTCTCTTGCCTTAACCTCTCCTAACCTAACCCAACCATCTCCTGCTTCTCCCCCTCCCCCCTCCCCTCCCGCCATCAAATGCTTATAAACAAACCACTTAGCATCTCTGCTTTTATGTCCTGTGCTGAGTTCTGCTGACTAAGGTTGAATACTTCTTCTACTTCTACTACTACTGCTGCTGCTAAAAACTACTACTACTTCCAAAAACTCCTACTACTACTTCTACAAAAACCAGAATTACTACTCCTGCTATTACCATTACTACTTTACCACAACACCACCACCACCACAACAACAACTACTACTACTACATATCATCATCGCCACCACCACCATCATCATCACTACCACCATCATCATTACACCCCCACCCTCACCAAATTTGGCTAACAGGAAAAAAATGAATGAAAGATGTAAGGAGGGGGAGGTCTGTATCATCATCATCATCACCATCATCACCACCATCATCACCACCACCACCACCATCATCATCATCACCACCACCATAATCATCACACCCCCACCACCACCACCACCAGCATCATCACCATCACCATCACCATCATCACGACCCTCACCACTTTTGACTAACAGGAAAGAAATGAATGAAAGGTGTAAGGAAGGGGAGGCCTGTGTCCCCCTAGTAACAGGTGAATGATAGCCTAGGCTGCCCAAGACCTTGAACATGCTTTCATTCCCTATTATTACCCCTCCTGCTGCTCCTACTCCTCGTGCGACTATCACTACCACTACTACCTCTCCCCACACTACCACAACCCTCGCTACCACTAAAGAAAGAGGGTAGTAGGATTCTTTTTGTCACACACGCACACACACACACTCAACACACACACACACTCAACACACACACACACACACACACACACACACACACACACTCAACACACACACACACACACACACTCACACACACACACACACACACACACACACACACACACACACACACACACACACACACACACACACACACACCACTGGCCCGGGTCCCTCCCTGTCATCAGATTAAATCAATGAAACTCATCTGTGCTTAAATGTCACACACACCTCCGGAACTACCACCATTCCTACCACCATCGCTACTACTACCACAATCGCTACCACCACCACTACCATCATCAAGGCTACACACACTCTTACCACTTCTACCACCACTGCTACTGCCACCATTACCATCATCGCTACATCCACCACCATCATCATCGCTACTACCACTATCGCCACAACTACCACTACCACCATTCTAGCTATCACCACTAGCATTATTCCTATCACTGTTACGACTACCACCATTTCTACTACAACAGCTATAGCAACTACCACCATTGCTACCACCATTATGCCTACCACCACTACTACCACTATTCCTACCACAATTATAACCATCACCACATTCAGGCCTACCACCATCACAACTACTGTACCAACATCGCTACTACAATTTTCACTATCCTACCAACATTTCTACTACTGCATCATCCACAATTCTCTCTCTCTCTCTCTCTCCCTCTATCTATCTATCCTTTAGCTTCCATTCATTCTTACTCCTCTTTCCTATTTTTTTTCTGCTCCTACGTATTTCACCCACCCTCCTCCTCCTCTTCTCTCCTCTCCTCTCCCCTCCTCCTCCTCCTCCACCCCCGACCTTGGCCGGTAGCACAATAGGTCGAGAATTTAATAATAAACGAATCAGCAATGGCCTCTACCGCTACTCCTGCTGACATTTTTAAGTCTACCCTCCATCTGTCTACTCCGTCTCCCGTTTTCTACCGAGCCCGACATTATTCATTCATACATTTTATTATACACCTTAGTGAAGAATTTATTGAATGGAAGAGTAGACTGGGCTCGGGAAGATGAAAGAGCTGACTTATTGATGAATGTAATTTGTGTGTGTGTGTGTGTGTGTGTGTGTGTGTGTGTGTGTGTGTGTGTGTGAGAGAGAGAGAGAGAGAGAATCAACACTTCCTATACCTCAATACCTTAACCCCTTCACTATGATGACGTTTTATTCGGCTTGGGAAAGACCTCTCGTACTGAGCGGGTTAATGAAGACTCTCTCTCTCTCTCTCTCTCTCTCAAATTACTAACATAAATCCCTCCCCATGAGCCACCCCAATACCTACCCCAGTAACACATCACCTACACCAATACTGTGCCCTCAAAACTTACCCCTTTCCACTCCTTTAACACCACCTATTCCAATACCCTCAATACCACCTTAACCCTCTCTTTCTCTGTAACAAGTAATTTCTTCTCTGTAACAAGTAGCCATAAAGGTCCATTTGGTCTGTCGCTTTTTGCTTTCCTTTGTACTCCTTTATAACCTCCAATACCCCACCAATACCCCTTCATCAGAACCCCCACTATATAGCTTCCAATACCACCACAATACCACTTCTACCTTCCCCAATACCCCCAATACCCAACCCAAATACCTACTAAATACCCCAATACCTCACAGGTTCTTTCAAATTACAATCTGGTATCCCCACTAATACCACCTCAAAATCACCAATACCCATACCACTATCCCTAGCACCCTTAATACCACCAACCAATACCCCATCAGCAAGCTCTTTAAAATTACAATCCAGTACCCCCACTAACAACAATACCAGCCCCAATACCCCCAATACCACTCTAATACCCCAATACCACCCTAAAATCCCCAATATTAGCCTCAATACCCCGAATAACACCCTAATACCCCCAATACCATCCTCAAATACCCCCAATACTCCCAGTACCACCTTAATACCCCAATACCAATCCAATACCAGCCCCAACACCCCCAATACCATCCTCAATACCCCCAATACCAGCCCCAATACCATTCCCAATACTCCCAATACCACCCTAATACCCCCAATACCATCCCCAATACCCCTAATACACCGAAACAGGCCAAGAAGGTAATTAGCCAACCTATGAAAAAAAAAGCTCGCGAAAAAAACAGCGAAAAAAAAGATGAAAAAAGATGGCGAAAAAAGATGCCGGAAAGAAAAGATGGAAAAAAGATGGCAGAAAAAGATGGTGAAAAACAGATGGCGGAAAGAAAATATGGAAAAGATGGCGAAAAAGATGGTGAAAAAAAAAAAATGGCGAGAAGGGCATTATTTTCACCGGGGGAGGGGGGGGGGAATGGAAAGTAAACGCTGGGGGAGAAGAGAGGCTGGGGAGAGGGAGAGATGGGGAGAGAAAATGGGGTAAAGAGGGAGGGCTGGGGAAGAGTAAGTGATAGGGAGGGGTGAGGAATGGTGGGGAGAGGGAGGAGTAGGGAGGGATTGGGAAGAAAGTGGGAGGGAGGTGGAGGGGTGAGGAAGAAAGTGGGGGAGAAGAGAGGGATGGGAAGGAAACTGGGGCAGAAGGAGGGAGTTAAAGGAAAACGGGAGCTGTAAGAGTGGCAACGGTACAGTAAGGAAATAAGGAAAGGAAGGGAAGGAGGAGGGGGAGATGGGGAGAGGAAGAAGGAGAGAGGGAGGGAGGAGGGGTGGGGAGGTAAGATGGGGAGAGGAAGAAGGAAAGGGAGAGGGAGGAGGGGTGGGGAGGTAAGATGGCGAGAAGAGCATTACTTTCACCTGGGGGGTAATGGAAAGGAAACGCTGGGGGAGAGACTGGGGAGAAAGAATGTGGGAGAGAGTGGGGAGACTGAGGGAGAGGTGGGGAGGAAATGGAGGAGGAAGGGCAAGGGGAGAGGGGAGGGATAGGTAGGGAAGGGAATACAGGTACGGTAGTGGGCGAAAGCAAGGAGGGGTTGAGAGAGAGAGGGAGGGGAGAGAGGGTGGAGAGGGAGTGGGAGAGGAAGATGGAGGGCTGGGGAGAGAAGATGGCGAGAAGGAAAGTAAACGAAGGGAGAGTGAGGGGAGGGGGGGAGGAACTGGGGGAGTGGGGGGAGGGGGGAGGAAAAAATGGGAGAGGAAAAGGAGGGGATGGGGAGCAGGATGAGACGGCTGGGAAAGAAGAAATGGGTAAAGAGGAGGTGGAAAGGAAAGAAATGGAGAGGGAGGCTGGGAAGAGGACGGAGAGGAAGAGGAAAGGGGAGAGGGAGAGGGAGGAGGGTTGGGGAGAGAAGATGGCGAGAGGAGCATTATTTTCACCACGGAGTAGTAGAAAGTAAACGTGGGGAAGGTGGGGGGGGAATTGGGGAGAGAATGGGGAGGGAGGAAGATGAGGCTGGGGGTCCGAATGGGGAAAGAGATGGGGTATAGCTCTGGAAGGGGAAAGGGTGAGGATGGGGAAAGGGTGAGGATGGGGAAAGGGTGAGGATGGGGAAAGGGTGGGGATGGGGGAAGGGAGAGGATGGGGAAGGAAGATGGAGGGGTTGAGAGGGAGAATGAAAAAAAAAAAGGGGGGGGGGAAATGGAAGGGATTGGTAAGAGAAAGGGGAAGACAGGAAGAGAGACTGGGATGGCAGAGAGGGAGGCAGACAGGGGAAGAAGGAGCGAGAGAGGGAAGGAGAGAGGGAAACAAGGAAGGAGAGAAGAAAATGGAGGAACTACAAGGAACAGGAGAGGGAGAGGTAGGAAGGGTGAAGGAGAAAGGGAAGGGGAGAGGGAGCGGGGAGGAAAAATATATGGTGAGAAGAGCATTATTTTCCCCAAGGGGTAATGGAAAGTAAACGCAGGGTGATGGGGAGTGGGGAAGGGGAAGATTTGGAGGGGATGGAACGGGGAGAGGGAGGAGGGAGAGGAAGAGGGAGGAGAGGAAAAGAGATAGGGTAAAAAGAAGAGGGTGGAGAGAAAGGACGAGGGAGGAAAGAAAGGAAAAGAAAGAAAGGAAGAGAGAGGAGGGAAGGATATAGGTGTGGAGGAGAGGACAGAGGAAGCAGAGGGAGGGAATGGTAAACTGAAAGAACGAAGGGGAGGGTGAGTGTTGGGGAGGGGTGGGGGAGAGCGAGATGAATAGGGAAGGAGGGGTGAGGTTGGAGAGAGGGGGTGAGGGAGGGGAAGGAAGAAAGAGAAGGAGGGATGGAGAAAGGTGACAAGGAAATGAGGAGGAACAAGGCTAATTTTATTCAGCTTTACCTCTTTATTAGGGTTATTTAATTCTAGATACAACAAACATAAAACTGTTCTTGTCTTTTTAATTCACGTGTTTATTAATAACTTCATATCAGTTGTGTCCTCCACCTTAATCACAGATCACACGGATGAACATGAACACACTGCACAATACCCTGCTCATGATTCACGCCCGGATCTTCAAAGTCATGCTCAGTACAGTGCAATTTCTTCCCCAATGCACAGGGATCCCATATAAACCTTGGTAGTGTGTGGGTGGATGGGTGGGAGGGGGGCACGAGTGGGCGGTGTGGGTAGGGCTGGGAAGGGATAGGGCTCATGAATACTTAACCAATACCACAAGTTACTGAACACTGAGCCTAACAAAATCAGTATACATTAGTCATCGTCATCATCATCATCATCTTAGCACCATTTCCAATTTAGAATGAGGTGGGTGAGTTTATGAAGAGGAAAAAGAAAAGTTTACAAGGCCAATTAAAAAACAAACAAACGGGTCACACATCCGTTTAGTCACCATGCATGCCTTCGATAAATTTGGCACTCTCGACTCCATCACACACACACACACACACACACACACACACACACACACACACACACACACAAGCTTTCAGTTCAGTGCTGTACCGTAGTGTCTGGCTGAGTCTGGCAGCGTTCACTTCTATCTGGCTACAACTTCCGTGGGGTACAGTATTCGCACCGTACCGTACTGGTGAGGCCCGTACCGGTACTGTGGGTCGCGGGTGGACGGACTTATAGTACCGGTGGCCGGGCTGAGAATGTGGATACCGGGAAAGTAAGTATCCGGAGACGATCTTGTCCAATGCACTCACAAAACATTCTTCTCTCTCTCTCTCTCTCTCTCTCTCTCTCTCTCTCTCTCTCTCAGTATTCAGAGACGACCTTTACCAATTCATTCATAGGTTTTTTTTTTTTTTTTTTAAATCCTACTACTATAGACAATTTTTTTTTTTTTTTGGGGGGGTTAATGAAAGGGTTAATGAAATTTATATCTAACTCCTATACCGGTCTCAATTTTTTTCCTGCCTGAATAAAATCGTCTGGATATAATAATAATAATAATAATAATAATGATAATAATAATAATAATAATGATAATAATAATAATAATAATAATACACGTCATCGGATTGAACAAGCCAGTTCTCAATCTAAAAACAAGTATTCATATCTATTCATCACTATCAGGATCTATATTATTCAATGTTTTCATTATTCACTATTTCATTCATTCTAGTTAGTTATTTTTTCTAGTCAGCATTTGTTAGCTGTATGAGTGAAGAGAGAAGTATAATCCAATAATCTTTTACTCTACACAAATTACAAGTTAGGATCATTTAGGCAAGTTAGGATCTTTAAGGCTGCAAAGTTAGGATCTTGGCTACATGAGTTAGGGCGAGGCTGGTTTGTGAATGTGGGTTGGGTGGAGGTAGTCAAATTATCGGTAACGGCGGTGAACGAGCAACAAAACACAAAAATGCAAATGCTTTACTGAATGAGTGAGTAGGCCGGAAGCTTGGCGGAGGGAGGAGGAAGGGGAAGGAGGGAAGAGGAGAGGGAGGAAGGAACTATGCTTCAACCTCCCCCCCTCCCTCCCCCCGACTCTTAGCTCTCCGTAACTCTTTCACTACTACTACTACTACTACTCTCTAATTCTTGCTACCGGCTGACGATTTGATACCACTACCACCCTCCCACCTACTGAATCTTCAATGGCGTTCTCCCTATTAATTTTTACCCATTTCTTAACAACATACAAATCTTAAGAGGTCACCCAAGTCGTAAAGGTGTTAATTAATGCTGTATCTAATTCCTATAGTTCTTCCTCTGTCCGTATTTCTTCTCTTCCTCTGTCTTCCCCTGTCTGTATTCTTGTTTTCATGTCTGTCTTTCCTTTGTCTTCCTGTTTGTATTTCCTACCTTCATGTCATCAATTCCTTTGCCTCTTCTGTCTTCCTCGGTCTGCATATCTTACTGCCTATAGTCTTTAATCGCAGTGTGTCCAGGCATCTCTAAATGAACGGATCTTGAATCTGGCTCAGTTACTTATTTGTTTATTTATTTTGAAGGGAACAATCTTGCGGGCTGCTGGCCTTTGGTTCCTTCTTCTTTCCATAAAAAAAAGTCTCCTGAGCTGAAATATCGCCTCCAGGCAGCAAAAATAAAAGGAAAATTACGTCCTACGAATGATTAGAATTAAACTACCCTGACCTAGTTCTGATTATCACTGGCAGTCTAGGTATTACAACAATGTGCCTAAGATCCTTATTACTGTCAGTTAAGGAAGCTCCCTAACACTTCCTCCCTAGCTATTTATTATTGGATACGGCTAGGTAATACCTTTTTGTACGTTATTAATGTAGAGTATGTCGATATTGGAATGATATATTTTACACAGAATAGGTCAGTATGGTATAATAACAAAAATCGCTTAGGAAAAGTGTTTGGGAGAATACGGGCGTGAAATTAAGGGTGTACAGTAGCGACCGGCATAAATACGCCAAGAATGGGCGGCGATGAATGGGTTAATCTAGGTATCTATCTATCTATTGCCAGACGCCTTAATCCCGTAAGGGGTGGCCACAAACAAATCGCCTCCATGTCGCCCTGTCCCCCGCCTAGGTATCACATCTTTAAATTTCTTACACTATTCCTAAGACACTGCATTATTCTATTAACTCCTAACATTTTTCCTAGATTATATTTCATTGCTAGACTTTAACATTTTACACTAACATATTTCTAACACTGCCATTTACTAACATTTTCCTCAACTACCACTTTCTAATAATTTTCTAGGGTACTAATATTTCCTAGCATTATTTCTAGCACACAGGCATTCTCTAACATGTATTTTCGACCATTATTTTGTAGCTCACTAACATCTGCTAACATTTCCTCACACAACTCCTAACAAAGTAATATTTTCTGGCACACAAATTATACACTCTAACGTGATTATTCTAGCACACTAACATTCTATAACCCGTCGTAATACTTCACACTTTCTAACACACAAACATTTTAACACTACATTTTTTACCACTAATACTTTCTAACGTCAACTATTTTTAACACTACCATTTTCCTAACACTTCCTAACACCGCCATCTTCTATGATATTTTTTACACCAATACATTCTGACTTTAACACCATCATCTCCTAACATCACCATCTTCTTCAAGAATTTCTAACACTAATAGCAATAACACTTTCTAACATTAACAATTTCTTGACACTATAGGATTGAAATATATACGGATGTTTATTTCCTAGGTCGGCAAACAATATAATAAAATCGATATTCAATTAAATAATACATGAATTAAATTATTTCACTTTAAAAGGCCATGTATCCCTTTTAGGCTACATATGAAAAAATGTATAGGAGAAAAGGGCTAGTTGAGAGAGAGAGAGAGAGAGAGAGAGAGAGAGAGAGAGAGAGAGAGAGACTGGAAACATTAAAACGAAAAAAAATTAAAGGGAGGGATAGAGAGAGAGAGAGAGAGAGAGAGAGAGAGAGAGAGAGAGAGAGAGAGAGACTGGAAACATTAAAACGAAAAAAAATTAAAGAGAGAGAGAGAGAGAGAGAGAGAGAGAGAGAGAGAGAGAGAGAGAGAGAGAGAGAGAGAGAGAGAGAGACTGGAAACATTAAAACGAAAAAAATTAAAGGGAGAGAGAGAGAGAGAGACTGGAAATATTAAAACGAAAAAAAATGAGAGAGAGAGAGAGAGAGAGAGAGAGAGAGAGAGAGAGAGAGAGAGAGAGAGAGAGACTGGAAATATTAAAACGAAAAAAAAATGAGAGAGAGAGAGAGAGAGAGAGAGAGAGAGAGAGAGAGAGAGAGACTGGGAATATTAAAACGAACAAAAAATAAAAGAGAGAGAGAGAGAGAGAGAGAGAGAGAGCAGGGGGCTGGGGAAGACAAGCAACTGATTGTAATTTCACTGTAATTACTCCAACTCCCCCCCCCCCAGGCCTCGCTCTCTCTCTCTACCCTCTCCTTTCTTTAATTTTCTCTCTTTTTCGGGGCCCTTTGAATTTTTGTTGGGACTTCCTTTTCTGCTCTCTTTAATTTACTTTCTCTCTCTCTCTCTCTCTCTCTCTCTCCTCTTTAATTTTCTCTCTTTTTCGGGGTACTTTGAATTTTTTAAGGACTTCTCTTTCTGCTCTCTTTAATTCTCTTTCTTTTAATATTTTCTCTCTCTTTTTGGGGGGGATACACGGAGTTCTTTTTCGAGTTTCCTTTCCTTTTCTCTCTTTCGTTCAAACATGTCTTTTTTTTTTTCTTTATAGTTTTTTTTTCTGTCAATACTGTTTTTCACCGTTTTCTCTTTTCTCTTTAACTCTCTCTTTTTCTCTTTCATTCTCTCTCTTTCGGACCTCTTAGAAGTTTTGTCTTACGATTTCCGGATCTAGCCTTTTAATATTTTTCTTTATTTTCTTTCTCATTTTTACTCATTCTCTCTCTCTCTCTCTCTCTCTCTTGGCGCCTTTGACTTTTACGAGATTTCCTTCTCTTCTCTCTTTAATATTATCTTCCACTGTTTTTCTTTCTCTATTTTTTCTTTAAATTATCTGACACAATCTTATTATTCTCTTTAATTTTTACCTCTTTCCTTCCTTATATATTTTACTTTTTTTTTTCTTCCTTCTCCTTCTGAGTAAAAAAAAATCGTACCAATTAAATATATTAGTTTCTTTTTTTCATGTTTCTTTTCTTTATGTGCTTTCACTACTGTACCTTCCTTCGTTTTAATTTCTTTTTTCTACACCCTCTCATTTATTGTGTGTGTGTGTGTGTGTGTGTGTGTGTGTGTGTGTGTGTGTGTGTGTGTGTGTGTGTGTGTGTGAGAGAGAGAGAGAGAGAGAGAGAGAGAGAGAGAGAGAGAGACCCTATTACTGTTACCACTGCCTTTTCTTTCTTTAATACAAGCCCAATTCACTAGACTCTGCATAATTAACGCACCAGAGTATACCACGGTGTTAAAGTGTTATAATTACCCTGTCATATTAGGCAGGAAAAGAAATATTTAACACAAAAATCCACTGACTACCGCCTTCACTAACCACAACGTCTTAGGCTGTTTTATTTCTTCCTATCTCCAGTCAGACGATTTTATTTAGCTTAAGGGCTTTCACTTTCCTTTTCTTCATTCTTCCTATTGTCAGACGATTTTATTCAGTCCCGGAGATATTTTTCGAACTGGAGGGGTAAGATATGGTCTTCGTTTCTTTTATTTTAGTTCTTGCTACCTCCAGACGATTTTATTCAGCTTCGATTATTTTTTTAAGGATGTGGAGGGGTTAAATATACCGACAGCCTTCTTTAACTCCATGTATGTATCTAGGTCAGCCCTCCTAATCTCCTCGGCTGAAGGAAATCGTCTGGCAAAAAAAAAATCACTGTGCTGGGGAATTATCCCATTTTTTTCCCCCTTCATTTTTGAGACCTGACAAGCCTCTCAACCTACCGTACCACTCCATCACTGACTGTCAATGTAAGCAAGTATGGGACCGAGTTGTTATGACCGTGCTTCCTACTTTGCCTTGACCTCTTCCATAATCCTGACCTTCCTTTGACTCTTCTTCCTAATCTGCCTTGACCTCTCCCGAATCTGACCTCATCTTTACTATGACCCATCTTCGTACGACTATTCGGTGGCCTTCCTAACCTGACCCTACTGAGCATTTCCCTTAACCCCTACCCGTGACTGACTTATCTTCTTACTAATCTGACCTTCTTATGACCAAACTTAAACCCTCCTGTGACCCCCCTTCCTCCTACACTGCCACGACCTCTCTATAATCTATTTTGACTTTCCCATGACCTTTGATCTTTCTGCCCGATCTGGCCTGACCTCTTCTTGACCTAACATACTGTGACCTTCATAAAACCTGTTACTTATTCTTTCAATTTATTTTTACTTTTTTTTTCTTTCCCGTTAGCCTTCTTCTACCTATGACCTTTCACCATACATCCTCACCTCTCTCTCTCTCTCTCTCTCTCTCTCCTTCCTTCTTCCGCTTTTGTCTTTTAATACCATCTCTCTCTCTCTCTCTCTCTCCTTCCTTCTTCCGCTTTAGTCTTTTTATACCATCTCTCTCTCTCTTTCTCTCTCTCTCTCTCTCTCTCGTCACACTTCCTGGAATCCAGACCCACACTGATCGAGTAAGAGACCATGTGAGAAAGAAGGATATACACAGAAATTGCATAACGTGTGAAGATAAGTGAAAATGCAGTACCTATGGCTCTGAATACTGCTGTTACGTTCGGTTCATTAAGATTTACTGCTACGTTCAAAGGCCTCACAATAAAGCACCTGCCCTGACCATGAACCCACGTAAACCTAACCTAACCTTACTGAGTCGGACCTTTCAAGCCTATTCACGTATCACCTCACGTTCTGGAAGGTCCGCGTACAGGTGGTGCTAATGGTCTTCCACTCACCTGTCCTGGAAATTTTACTTTCTCTTGCAAAATCGGTTCAACAAAGGTTAGGTTCTCTCTTTACCCCTACCGAAATGACTAGAGTTACGAATAATACGATACATTTTTACCTACTACTGAGCATCTGTTATAATCTGACGAGGAGCCCCAACCCTAACCTCTTTCAGCTCAGTCAATGGTCCAGTGTAAGCAAACTGGAGGGTAGAATTGACTAGATTCTTTTTACTCTAACTTGGTCTGAAATTACCATCTTTTCATCTGGAATGCCGAGCAGCTCGTAACAACAGGCTAACACTAGAATATGAAGCTAGTCATGAAGCAGTGCAATGGAAAGGATGTAGAATCGTGGCATTGTCTTTTCCTGCCAATGAGTTACGTGAAATAAGCTGCAAATGGACGAAAATTTGGGACAAGTTAAGTTGAAAGTAGTATAATAAGCAAAGACACTCATTCCCAGTTCATCATTAAGGCCACTGAAGGTCATATAACCAAGATTCAGTATTCAAGTACGCGTGTTCCAGTTCAGTTGGGTGAAAACATACCAACAATAATCTTCCCATACCCGGTCTGGTTCCCTACCTGGCCGCCAGAGGGTTCCCACGCCACATCTCACCTTACCTGTGGGAGATTAACACTCATTAGCAACACACAGAGTCCAGGTAAACTGGCAGGTAGGAAACAGATATGAGTAATACCTATGAAATCAATATGTAGAAAGCTGACGATACACGTAATTACGCATGGTGGAGGTCAAACGCGTGAAATGCAAATAATACGTAATAAAGGAGCTATTAATGAGTAGACATCTTATGGTGGAAGGAGTAAATGCAAGCCTGGGATAATTAAATACATCTAAAGCATATGATACAAGAAGTAATACAGGGGCAATTCAGGAGTACTCGGCCGATAGTACGGATAATAATGGCAACCTGGGAATAATTTAAACACATAAATGATGGATAATGATACAGAAAATAATGAAGGCTAGGAATAATTAAAAAAGGTAAAGAGCAGGTGATGTAGGTACCAAATAAACGGGCAATCATTAGCTACAAGAATAATGATAAACAGAAGCCTGAGAAATTATACGTCAGAAGCTAATGATGAGTGTAATTCTGTTAGTAATAATAAGACAGCTAATGATATAAAAAATCATTCAAGTTCAGATAAGCAAGATGTGATAAAGTAGTGATATACGTGATAAGGAAAGCTGCTAATGAGTAACAAATGCACGCCAGAGATAAATTACCAGCAAAAATCATTTATTGGAGGGTGATAACCGTGCAATTAAAAAAAGTACCGTAGAAGGTTAAATACTATAAACTATACACAAGTAGAAGATAAATTACAAGCTATACAGGTGTACTTGATATACAGGAAACATAAATCAATTAAATGTGGAATACCGGTTTTCCTTCCCGAACACCATTTAAACCTCCTCATGCTTGGGATAACTCTGGTGCCTCATGCCAGCGAAGGCCAGATGGCGTCATTCATCTTAGAGTGTGTTATATAAACCTCTAGAGTGAGTCAAATGAACCTGCAGAGTGAGTCAAATGGACCTGTACTGTGAGTCATATGAACCTGTACTGTGAGTCATATGAACCTGTACTGTGAGTCATATGAACCTGTACTGTGTGTGTGTGTGTGTGTGTGTGTGTGTGTGTGTGTGTGTGTGTGTGTGTGTGTGTGTGTGTGTGTGTGTGTGTGTGTGTGTGTGTGTGTGTGAGAGAGAGAGAGAGAGAGAGAGAGAGAGAGAGGTCATATGAACCTGTATTGTGTCATATGAACCTGTATTGTGTCATATGAACCTGTACTGTGAGTCATATGAACCTGTACTGTGAGTCATGTGAACCTATATTGTGAGTCATATGAACCTGTACTGTGAGTCATATGAACCTGTACTGTGAGTCATATGAACCCGTACTGTGAGTCACATGAACCCGTACTGTGAGTCATATGAACCTGTACTGTAAGTCATATGAACCTGTACTGTGAGTCATATGAACCTGTACAGTTAATACTGGTAAGGTACCATTAGCTCACTCATGGTCGGGACTACTCAAGGTTAAGAGACCCTACCACCTTCTCTTCAGCGAATACGCACTAAGTGTTAACATAGGTACCGGTATGTATTTTG
This sequence comes from Coenobita brevimanus, assembly GCF_032717465.1. Classification (NCBI taxonomy): domain Eukaryota; kingdom Metazoa; phylum Arthropoda; class Malacostraca; order Decapoda; family Coenobitidae; genus Coenobita; species Coenobita brevimanus. Next base: position 5,872,751 of record NC_137056.1, on the reverse strand, counting down.
GGTAATAAAAAATGAGACATTTTATTACTTTGCAAACTTATGACTTCCTCTCTCTCTCTCTCTCCTTTCCTCTTATTCTCCCTTCCTTCTTCCCTCCCTCCCTCCCTTTTCATATGACTTCCTCTCTCCCTTCCTTCATCCCGACCTGTCCCAACCTTTTCCTCCAGCTACCCTTCCTCCTCTCCCTCCCTTACTCTCCCCTCGCCTTCTCTTCCCTCCCCCTACCTGTCCTTCTCTCCTTTCCTCTACGATTTCCTCCCTCCCTCCCTCCCACCCGACCTACCTCAACCTTCGTCTCCCTTCCAACCTTCCTCCTCCCCTCCCCCTATCCCCTCCTTTCCTCCATTTTCCCTTACCACTCCCTCCCTCTCTCCCTCCCTTCCCCTCTCTCCACCCTATCCTTCCTTTCTCACTGACCCTATCCCCCTTTTTACCTCTCCCACTACTACTTTTACTACTACTACAATAATAATAATTAATTAATAACAATAATAATAATACCATTACTACTACTACTACTACTCTCTCTCTCTCTCTCCTAGCAACCCCCACTACCCTTGTTCTTTACCTAGCAACCTTTCACAATCTCCCCCTTCCCCATTCTCTCTCAGCCTCCTTGCCTTCCCCCTATCCCCCCCACCTGTCCTCCCTCATCTTTTGTCTTACACATTTCACCTCCCTCCCCCCGCCCCTCCCTCCCTCCCTCCCTCCGTCTCTATTTCTCCCATACATCTCCCTTACCCCATTCTCTCCCCCTCCCCCTCCCTCTCCCGTCCCTTCACATTTCTCAGTACCACAGCAACAATCTCTCTCTCTCTCTCTCTCTCTCTCTCTCTCTCACACACACACACACACACACACACACACACACACAATCGGCTTATGAGGTTAAATGTTTATTAATGATTTACGTTTACCGGATTTTTTTTTTTTATGAAACAAAAAAAAATTGCTTTAAAAGAGATGGAAAGGGAGTATGAGAGGAGGAGGAGGAGGGGGAGGAGGAGGAGGAGGAGGGGGAGGAGGAGGAGGAGGAGGAAGGAATGAGGAGGGAGAACGGTGGTGGTGTGGATGGGGTAGAACAATGAGAGAGAGAGAGAGAGAGAGAGAGAGAGAGAGAGGAAGTACCGGTAGGAGGGAGAGGCAGGGGGAGGGAAATTAGGGTATGGGAGAAGAGGAAGTAATGGACACGAGAGCAGGGGAGGGGGAGACATGAGAGGGCAGGGGAGAGGGGAGAGGCGTGAGAGGGGAAGGGAGGGGAGAGGCGTGAGAGGGGAAGGGAGGGGAGAGGCGTGAGAGGGGAGGGGAGGGGAGATAAGGGGATGAGAGGTAGGGAGAGCGGATTGAGGGAATGAAAGGGAGGGAGAGGTGTTAGGGGAGGAAGGAAAGAGAGTTGGGGAGGACTGGACACGTTTCTGGGGAGGGGAATAGGGGAAGGGCGGCATGGTGGGTGGGGAGAGAGAGAGAGAGAGAGAGAGAGAGAGAGAGAGAGAGAGAGAGAGAGAGTGTGTGTGTGTGTGTGTGTGTGTGTGTGTGTGTGTGTGTGTGTGTGTGTGTGTGTGTGTGTGTGTGTGTACGGGGATAACCAGTCTCCGTTAACCCTTTCAAGACCATGGCCAGTATTCTCATCGATTAAGGAAGCTCCCTAACACCTTTTCCTTAGCGATTCGTTTTGCTTATTACACCTTACTGTCCTATTCCGGAATATATACATCCTTCTAACATCGTCCTCTGCATTCAATAACGTACAAAGGGCATTACGAAATATAGCAGCCACATCTAAAAATAAATCACTGAGAAAGAGATGTTTGGCAGCTTCCCCCTCCCATGCTCGGGAAAACTCTAGTGCTCTATTCCAGTTAACGTCAAAATATAGCTGAGTCACAGGAGCCTCATCACCACTAACTCTCTCGTGGTCGGGGCAACTCTAGTATTGAAGCTAACGTGATACTAAGCTATTTCCATCAGGTATACGGGTCACAGGATCTGCGTGTTTATATCATCACTATTAACCCTCTCTCCAGTACTCTAATCCGGCTACCGTTGAATTATTTTTAATCATATGAGGAGGAGTCACAGGAGCCCCTTTGGTCCCTTTGTTAAACTCGCTTAAGTACGCGGGTTTGGTCCGTCACCCTTTAGTTAGTTTTTTTTCGGAACCTTTGTGTAAGAATAAACTAGTATGTGGTAAGGCTCGAAGAAAATGGACTTGGCTCCGTTGGCTCTGTTGTACAAAAAGAGACTACTGAGTGGTAGGTATAATAATTTCACAGTTTTTTTCGGAATCGTGAAACACACACACACACACACACACACACACACACACACAACCTACTCCTTCTCTACCTTCTCTTCTTCTCCCCCGCCATTCCTGCTCTTCTATCCTTGTCTTTGATTTATAGATCATAGTTCCTATACATTAACTTGGCCCAGGTTTTCGTCCCTCTGCAGCTTATTTCACGTAGTTCAGTGAGAGAATAAGACAATGCTACGGTTATGCGTACGGTACACTCCACGGCACTTCCTCGTGACTAGCATCATATTGTGGTGTTAATCTATTGCTACATCTCAATATTCAAGATGGAGAGATGGTAATTTTGGGATAGGATAAAGTAAAAAGAGTATAATTACGAAATTATATTTAACACTGTTATAAACAGACTCGAAAGGATCAGGTCTCGCTGTCTGCTTTCCTTTGTACTCTTCATCTCTTCTCTCTTTACATACTCTCCCATTAACTCTCTTCCCCTCCAGGTATTTCTTCCTCTCTCCCTTCCCCCTACCATACCTCCGCCTCCCCCATACACCCTCCCCTTCTCTCCCTCCTCCTATCTCCTTCCCCCTCCAACCCACCTCATCCCTCCTCTCATTCCCATACTCTCCGTCTATTTCCTCTTTTCTAACATCCCTTCACCCTGCCTTAATGCCTTTGTCCTATTCATCCCTGTTTTCTCTTCTCTCTTCATCCCTCCCTTCCCTTCCCCTCCTCCTCCTCCCTCTCCCTCCATCCATCCCTCATTCCCTTCCTCTCCTTCTCCTCCCTCTTTTGTCTCTCCACCCCTCTCTCATTACCATCCTCTCCTCTTCCTTCTTCTCATCCTTCTTTCCCCTCCTCTCTCCCTTCTCTTCCGAAACACCCTCCCCCTTCCCCCATCCCCTTCCACTCCCCCCCCTCTCTCTCTCTACCCTTCCCTCATACCCCTTCTCCTCTTCCCATACGCCCTCCCCCTTCCCCTCCCTCCACCATACCCCTCTATAATGACTGTTGCCGTACCCTTTTTCCTGTTCATTATTCCACTCTTATTACCATCCTAGCCCCCCCCTCCCTCCCTCCCTCCCTCCCTCCCTCCCTCCCTCTCTCTCTCTCTCTCTCTCTCTCCTATACGTTTTCCCTCATCTATTTTATATCTTTTTCCAGCCACGCCAACATCCCCTCCTCCTGCGTCTCTCTCTCACTCTCTCTCAATCCACTAGCACCCCCACTCAAGCATGGAGGAGAAGGAGAGGAAGCCCAAGAAAACAGAGCAAACACCTTAGGACAGTTTACACAGTCTGAGAGAGAGAGAGAGAGAGAGAGAGAGAGAGAGAATTACACTAGGTGGGGCCTGAAAAGGAAGGAGGGGATGAGAGGGTTTTCAACTCTCTCTCTCTCTCTCTCACACACACACACACACACACACACACACACACACACACACACACACACACACACACCTTTATTCTCCCGACAAGAAGACTATGTTTTCACCCCTGTTTGTTTCTTGTTTGTTTGTTAGTCTGTCTGTCTGTTAGCAGGATTACTCAATAACTAAAAGAGAAGTTTGGACCAAATTTAGTGGGTAGATAGCCCATGTCCCGGGAAACAATCGATTAACTTTTGGGACCGATCCGGATCTTATCACAGATTGTGGATCCGGAAAACACTTTTTGTGAAACCCTAATCAGTGATAAGAAAACCTAACGCATTATGAAGAGTGGTTTGGAAATTACGTTGCCCTTGTCGGAGAGATGCGCTCCACTGAATGCCCCTGTAGTTTCATTATATTTCTTCATAATTCCTTCATTTCTCACATTTCTTTTTCTCTTCATCAATCTTCAATTTTCCCCTTCAAGTACTGAATGAGAAGGTATGGTGGTGAGGATAGGGTGAAGATGGCAGAGGGTAGTGTTAGGTAGGGGTGAGAGGAAGGCAGGGTAGGGCAGAAGAATAGATGTAGGGTGACGGTAGGGTGAAAGAAAGGTGGCATAAGGTAAGGGTGAAGACAGCACGGTGTGGGTTGAGGGTAGAGGAAAGGGTGAGGACAGGGTGAAAGAAAGGTAGGCTAGGGAGATGGTAAGACGTGTAGCTTAGGGCAGGGTAAAATCTTACGTGGGTAGGGTGAATACAGGGTGAACGGTGAAGAGGAGAGAGCACAGGGTGAGAACAGGCTAAAAGAGCAGAGAAGGGTGTAAGGCAGGGTGTAGGGTGAAGATAAATCTGAAAATAAAGAAGGCAGGGTGAGGTATGAATGAGCATAAGGTGAAAAGTATACAAGGAAGTGTGTAATTTAGGATGCTGGGTTAAGTGTGCATGGGTTAGGGTGAGGACATACTAAGGACAGAGTCAGGAGTCAAGAGGGTCGGGTGTACTGTGATGAGGGCAGGGTGTAGGTAGGGTGAAGAGGGCAGGGTGTAGGTAGCGTGAAGTGGGCAAGGTGTAGGTACGGTAAAGAGCGCAGGGTGTAGATAGAGTAAAGTGTGCACGGTGTGGGTAGGGTAACATGCTCAGGGTGTAGGTCGGGTAAAATGCGTAGGGTGTAGGTAGGGTGAAGAGGGCAAAGTATAGGGTGAAAAAGGGGTACGGTGTAGGGTGCAGGCAGGGTGGTAACTGGGTGAAGGTGAGCAGGGTGAGAGAAGGGTGAGAAAAGGAGGGTGAGAGAAGAGTTCACCAGTACACCGGTTTGGCACATTTGCATCTCCAACAATACCCATCCCAGTACAACCTCTGTCAACCCGGTACGCTGGACTGGGAGGGGGGGAGCTAACATCACTTACATCATCAATAACATCACTATCATCATCAATATCGACATCATCAGCATTATGAATACCACTGACATCAATAATAACGTCACTAACATCATCAATAACATCACTATCATCATCAATATCGACATCATCAGCATTATGAATACCACTGATATCAATAATAACGTCACTAACATCATCAATACCATCATCATCATCAGTAACATCACTATCATCATCAGTAACATCATCACTAGCAACGTACCAACGCTTAGAAGCATAGCAGTACCAGTTCCTACATCTGAAAAACTGTAATTATCACTACAGGAACATAACGACACCAATCAGCACGCAATGTAATGATAGTAGTAGTAGTAGTAGTAGTAGTAATAGTAGTAGTAGTAACAGTAGTAGTAGTAGTAGTAGTAGTAGTAGTTGTAGTAGTAGTACTAGCAGTAGTAGTAGTATTTGTTGTTGCTGTTGTTGTAGTAGTAGTACCAGGAGAAGTAGCAGTAATGATGAGGATGATGATAACGATGATAATGTCTCCTTAGCGATCAACTTAGAGCGCACACACACACACACACACACACACACACACACACACACACACACACACACACACACACACACACAATGCACAAAAGGTCAAAAGGAAGCCAGTGTCTGCTTTAACAATGCCATTATTCCAAGCAATACCACAAGAGGGGGAAGAAGGCGTCTGCTGCAAACTCTAAGGAATTAAAACCCCACCCTCAATCCTTCTCATGCCCTTTTAAAATTCATTCCTCACGCTACCAGACGATTTTATTCAGCTTAAGAACGGCCTCTCGTACTGAAGAGGTTTATTAAGGTTGTTTCTAACCCCCCCGTTCATAGTCTAATCCACAATGAATAATAAAAAAGAAATAAAACAGAGAGAAAGAGTGTGTGTGTGTGTGTGTGTGTGTGTGTGTGTGTGTGTGTGTGTGTGTGTGTGTGTGTGTGTGTGTGTGTGTGTGTGTGTGTGTGTGTGTGTGTGTGTGTTGTTGCGATGTTACTACTGTCACCGCTACGTCTCATGCTCGAGACAACTTTAGTACTCTATTTCAGCTAAGACCAGAAGACTAATGGAGGAGGAGGAGGAGGAGAAGGAGAAGGAGGAGGAGGAGGAGGAGGAGGAGGAGGAGGAGGAGGAGGAGGAGAAAGAGAAGGATGGCTACTGTTGTGTGTGCCTCCATGCATGCTTCCTCTTCACTTATGCAACCCTCTTTGGCCATCCCGGGGTGGTGGAGAGGGGCGCCTTCACGTGGTGGCAACGATATCACCGGTCGGGGTCGCTGCTCGGGTATATAAACGCCTCTCAACCCCTTCCCTATCCCACAGAAAGGAGGATGGTGGATCGCATAAGAGTGATTTCAGCCTGCAGTCCACCGTGTTTACTACTACTATTATTATTACTAATACTACTACTACTATTACTACCATTACCACAACAACTATCACTGCTACTGCTGCTGCTGCTGCTGCTGCTGCTGCTACTACTACTACCTCAACCACTATCACTACTACTACTATCACCACTACCATTACCACATCACTACTACTACTACTACTACTACTACTACCACCATTACCATTACCACTAAATTACTACTACCATTACCACCACCACCACCACTACTACTACTACACGTCACCCCGGATAAACCCATTCTTTCGGTCTGTCTAATAACCTTTTCAGTACTGATTTTATAGTTACTATCTGAAGCGCCTATAGTTCTTTTACCTTAACTTGGCCCAAATTTTCGCCTTTTTGCTTCTTTAAAATAAGTAGGAGGCAAAAAAATAATAATAATAATAATAAGTAAATAAATAAAGAACCATAGCTCCAAATCCTTTCCCTAACACTTCTTCGTGATAAGCATAACGTTAGAGTGTAAATTAATTGCTAAACTCAGCACTGGAGATGGGGAGAAGGTAATGTTAGGCCAAGCTAAATTAAAAAGAATTCCTGTAAGCCAAGAAACCATTTACAACGCTGGGTGGTAACCATATAACCAAACCATACGTGCTCCCTACGTGTCAACAAGTGGGTTGGTGGAGGGTTAGTGCCCCTCCCTGTAAGACAAATAACTCAGAGTCGAATGGCCACCCCTTACGGGATTATGGCGTCTGGCAATAGATAGATAGGTAGATAGATAGATGCAATGGAGTTTACGAAGACTTTAACTAACCCATAAAATTCGCGAAGATTCTCAACCCATGTAAACTCGTCTGATATACTCCTTTTGCTCTAACTTGGCCTAAAATAACAGCAGCAGCAACAACAACGACAACAACAAAATCAACAACATATCAAACTGTGACCTCAACTTTTTTTTATGCAGGAGAGAGAGAGAGAGAGAGAGAGAGAGAGAGAGAGAGAGAGAGAGAGAGAGAGGGTGCGGGTAAACAGTGGGCGCCATTTTTCGTTCGTAATGTTTGCAATTTATCTTTTTTGAATAATTTACCTTGTCTGTAGATGAGGGGGCGTGGCTGAGGGACAGGGGGAGGGGAAGGGGAAGGGGGAGGCTACTCCTACCTCTATGGGGAGGAGAACAGGAAGGGAAGGGGAAGGCGAGGGGGGAAAGGAGGGGGGTTACCGGGAGAGAGGAGAAGAGAGGGAGAGAAGTATAGCAGACAAGAGGGAAAAGATGTTTAGGATGAACGGAGAGGAGGAGGGGGAGAGAAAAAGGGGCGAGAGGAAAGTGGGGAGGAGAAGGGGAAGACAGAAAGAAGGTGTGAAGGTGAGAGGAGAGGAGAGGCGTGAGGAAAAACCAGACTAAATGAACAGAATGAAACAGAATGAAAAGCATGTGGAAGATCTGAAAATGGCGAGCGCATGAAAGAGTGAATGAAGAAATCAAGGTAACAGAGAAGATGTGGAAAGTTAAGAAGGAAGAAAAAATAAAAGTACATACATGAAACTAAGAAATGGGGGAAAATTAAGCAAAGGAAGAGGAAAGGAACGAAAAGGAGAATGAAATGAAGGAAGATGAAAGAGAAAATCAAGAGATGAAGGAAGGGAAAATGCAAAAATGAAAGGAATCAATAAAAATGGAAAGGAAAAAAAGAACAACAGGAATAAAGAAAATGGGCAGCGGTGGGTAGACTAGTACAAATAAAACTAGACTTGAAGTTGAGTTTACCCAAGTAGACAAGTAGAGAGGGACCATATTGTGCCGAGCTGAGTAGAGCAGTAAAGTTTATGAGAGCAAGTTACAAGAGAGAGCTGCTTAGTGTTGGGCTGGGTAGATGTGGAGTGTGGTATGGTGTAGAAGAGAAGAGAAGAAGAGAAGAGGAGTGGACAGGAGAGAGAGGAAGTGAAGAGAAGAGGAGGGTATGGAAGAACAGAGAAAAGGGCAAATAGAGGAGAGGAGAGGAGTGCATTCCAATCACCCTTACTCGTGACCGCATTTACCTAGCGTTCCTCTCTCTCTCCCCACCTCATCACATCTACATCCCTCCCTCCCTTCATTACACCCCCACTCACCTCTTCCACACCTCGACCTAACTTCACCTCACATCCTGACTCTCCATCTCCTTCACCCATTTCCCTACACCTACACTCTCATCTCTCCCTTACGCTACACTTCATATACCTTCAACATTAATCTGTCCCTCCTATTTTAATCTGTCCCTCCTATTTCATTTTCCTACTCGGTCTTCCAAAGGTTTCTTTTTCTCATGTCCACCAACCACCACTCCTACCCCTCCGTCATCCCTTATATTCTAACCCCTTTGCCTATCTCCCCTTATCTTCCCCCCACCTCCACCACCCTCACACTTTATCTTCAAGCATTTTCTTCCATTTCTCTCTCATACCATCTTCAACCTTTCCCCTCACACCTCAGTCACTTTCACTCCCCTCCTCCAAACTCTTTTACCCCTCCATCAACCATCCCAAACCCACACATTCCTCTTCCTTCCAACCTCCCTTCCTTCATTCTCCTCCTGCCTCCACATCACCTCCAACTCCCCAATCCTCCCCCTCCAACTTCTCTCCCTACCTCCCTCACCACCCGCCACTCTCCACCTTCTCCTTTACACTTCTTCCTCCCATCCCACCTCCCTTCATCCCTCACCAACCCTTTCTCTTCCCATCATCCCTCTCCTTCTCGAGCCCTCCACCACGCATCCCCTTCCTCTTTCTTCTCCCATTCCCCATCCCACTATCTCTTTCTCCCTTGACCCCTCCACATCCAACCTCCTTCCCCATTCCTTAACATCCTTTCCCCCCTCTCTCCTCAACTTCCATCCCCATACCGTCACCACTTCCCCGCCCCTCATCCCTCCACCACTCGCCCCCTCACTCCCACTCCCCTCCGTGCATACGTGGGGGTGTGGGGAGGGGTGTAGGGATGTGGGAAGTGGTAGTGGGGGTGTGGGTGGGGAGGGCCTTATTAACGTGGCTATTATCCTTAATGCATTCAACGCAAGCTGATAATAAACCACTCATTACCCCACCCTTAATTCAATGACGCCACCAAACTCCTTCCTTCACTCACTGTACTCCTTCCTTCATTCCTTCACTCACTGTACTCCTTCCTTCACTCACTGTGCTCCTTCCTTCATGCCTTCACTCACTCCTTCACTCCATTCATTATACCTTCTTTAATTCCTTCACACATCCTTCATTCACTATACTCCTTCCTTTCATTCCTTCAATCATCTTTCATTCACTCTTTCCATTCTTTCACTAACTCTTTTACTCCTTCATTTACTGCACTCCTTCCTTCATTCACTCACTCCCTTAACCCAGCTTCTTCCTTGCTTCATCTTACTCCACTTTTTATAATATCTTTCCTCCCTTCATTCATCTTATTCCTTCCTTCACCATACCCCTTCTTTCCTTCATTCACTCACTCTCTAAAGTAAGCTTCTTCCTTCCTTCATCTTACGCCTTTGCTTTTTAACCTATCCTTCCTTCATTCACCTTGCTCCTTCCTTCTTTCCTTCACCACACACTCCTTCTTTCCTTCATCTTTTTCCTTTCCTCCTTTCCAGTCTTTTCTTATCGCCTCCTTTTCATCATATTCTCTGTTTCTTGTGTTCACTTTAATTTTTCCTAGTTCCTTCATTACAGTCTCCTTCCTTCTTTCCCCTCCTTCTTTTACTAATATACTACTGATTCCTCCTTCCTCCATATTTCCTTCCTCGTACCGTATTATCTTCCTTCCTCTCTTCATATTCACTTCTTCCTTCTTTCACGACACTCCTTCCTTCACTTAGTTACTCCACTATACTCTATGCTTCCTTCCTTCCTTTATGCCTTCACCATGCTCCTTCCTTCCTTTATGCCTTCACCATGCTCCTTCCTTCCTTTGTGCCTTCACCATGCTCCTTCCTTCCTTTGTGTCTTCACCATGCTCCTTCCTTCCTTTGTGCCTTCACCATGCTCCTTCCTTCCTTTGTGCCTTCACCATGCTCCTTCCTTCCTTTGTGCCTTCACCATGCTCCTTCCTTCCTTCGTGCCTTCACCATGCTCCTTCCTTCCTTCGCTGTCCTATCTTACTTTTTAAATCATATATACCGTCCACTCTTCCTTCTTCATGCTCCTATCTTTCTGCCTTCCTTCCTTCACCATACTCCCTCCTTCCCTTCTTACTTCACCATACGTCCTCCCTTCACAATACCGTACTGATTTTTCTTCCTGGTGTGTGTGTGTGTGTGTGTGTGTGTGTGTGTGTGTGTGTGTGTGTGTGTGTGTGTGTGTGTGTGTGTGTGTGTGTGTGTGTGTGTGTGTGTGTGTGTGTGTGTGTGGTGAGAGTACCTTTGTTGTGGCCTCCTTATGTGTCTCTTTACGACTCTTCCTACCAACCCGCGTGTACCTACCAACCAGTGTGCACCTGCCAATTCGTGTCTATCTACCAACCCATGTGTACCTACCAACTCATGTGCTCCTACCAACACACGCGTTCTTACCAACCTACGTGTTCCTACCAACCCCTATGTTCCTACAAACCCACGTGTTCCTACCAACCCCTATGTTCCTACCAACCCACGCATTCCTATCTTCCCATGTGTTCTAACAACCACGTGTTCCTACCAACCCACATGTCCCTACCAACTTATGTTCCTACCAATCTGTTACCCTATTAAAGTCTGTGTGTTCCTACCAACCTACGTGCATCTGCCACCCTGTGTGTCTACCAGCCTCTATTCCTCTCAATTCCTACCAGTCCCTTTCAATTATTCTTAAGCTTCTCTCTCTCTCTCTCTCTCTCTCTCTCTCGCTTTGTGTGTGTGTGTGTGTGTGTGTGTGTGTGTGTGTGTGTGTGTGTGTGTGTGTGTGTATTACATATGCGTGTGTGCATGTATGTATGTGAGCGTGTCTAGATTCCATGTGCATTAAACTTCTCGGTGTGGTGACCTCACGCACACACACACACACACACACACACACACACACCTATCTATCCATCCATTCATCTATCCATCTCTCTCTTATAAAGAAAAATCGGTCAAAACTCTTATCCCATACGAAAGATGTTAATTTTTTCTTTCTTTTTTTTTACATGTCCGACTCTGGGCAAAGGCTTCAGGGCCTATTCCCAAGTCCCAGTAGTCCTCCTACATCTCCACATGTCACCAATTCGGCGCTAACACCCACCATCCATACTGAATACATGCTAGGGCTGTCTCATACAGGACTGGTGTACTGGTATTAGCGGGGGTACTTTTATGACATGTCGGCGGGTCATCTGGTAGATCAGAAAAGTCTGCTTTTTATGAAATTCAAATCCTTCCACTGTTCCCTGCCCCAGCCGGGATTCGAACCTGGGTCAGTTAGGACTACAGGCCGCCTCTCTACCGATTCTGCCACCGCCTCCCTCTCTCACGAGTGCATGTAGCTGCCACAAAAGCTTAATCTGATTGCTATACATCCAGACGGCTTACCAGGAACACAGAATGTTTTTGTAACTTTATACATAATATTAATACACTTTACTGAACCATTTCCTTCAACCATTGTACGTCCTTTTACTTTATTACTTTACTTTTCTCATTATTCAGTTCAAGCAAGATCTCTAGTAATAAAGGCTACACTGACCCTCCTTTACTCAGAATATCTTTACTAAACTTGATATGATCGGCAGGAAATATAAAAATAAAATACTGCAAATCAGATGTTTTCCTAGTCATAAAGGCTACCCCACACACCACTTATCTCTCAAACACACCTCTCCACCACACTTACCCTTTCCAATCTTTCTTTACACCTCACCCCACCACACCTTCCTTTCTATTCCACCACACACTACCACACTTCATCACCACCATACCTCATCAATCAAACTCCGCTTCACCAAATCTCACCTTTTCCCCACCTCTGCCCCCTATCTTCCCCATCCCATCCCACCACACTTCCTCTCCCCTACCCACCACACCTCTTCAGCCACCCAATCCCATTTTACCACACCTTTCCCAAGCAACCCCCCGCTCTACCTCACCACACTTCACCTTTTCTCACCACACCACTCCTACTCACCCCCATCTCACCCCACCCTGCACATTTTTCACCACATCGTATTCCACATCCAACAATACCAAATCTCTTCATATCAATCCCTTATCCCATCAAACCTCACCCCTTCCCCATTCCCCATCCTTCTCCAACTCCTCTCTATCTATCCCACATCTTTTTTATCCCACCTCATCCCACATCCCAGCACACCACACCTCTTCAATCAACTTCCCAGTCCACCCCACTCCACTCCACTTTACCCCTTCCCCATCTCTCATTCTCCAACCCCTCCTTACCCCACCTCTTCTTCACCACACCTCTTCAATCAACCTCCCTGGCCACCCCACTTCACCCCCACTTCCACCCTCGCCTCTGGTCACCATTTACACTTCTTACCGCCACTCTTTCCGCTCTAATACGCCTGTGTGTGTGAGAGGCATCAAGAGTAGCTTCGTTACTGCAAAGCGGAGATGCCTTTTAATTATTTTTGCCTCGTAACAGTGTGCGCGAACCGGTGTGATCAGGTAAAGGTGAGAGAGGTAGGAAGGAGGAAGGAAGGGAGGTGGGCAGGTAGGCAGGATGGCACCTACTGTAGAAAGAAAAGGTAGGTAGGTAGAGAAACTGGAAAGAGGGTAGGCAGACTGGTAGGCAGGTAGTTTAGGTAGGGGCGTGGGAAAGTGAAGAGGCAAATAAGAAGGTAGGGAAGTAGGCAAGGAAGAGGGCAGGAAGAGGCAGGAAAATGAGTGAAGCGACAGGTAAAGGATAGGTAGATTTATGCAGGATTTACATACCGTAGAGGCATGAGGCACGAGGTTGACAGGCAGCTAGGTAGGCAGGAGGGTAGACAGGTGAGGACAAGGTAGGTAGGTAAGTAGGAAAGTAAGGCAGGATGGTACGCAGGATGATAGGCAAGTGAGGCAGGATGGTAGAGATGTGGCAGGAAGGTAGACAGATAAGGCAGGAGGGTAGGCAGGTAGAAAAGTAAGGCAGGATGGTAGGCAAGTGAAGGAAGACAGTAGGCGGGTAAAGGACGATGACAGGCAGGTGAGGCAGGTAACTCTAACTAGGGCGTCACACGAAGCCATCTGACCGTGAATAAGGCGAGGATGATGAGGACGAGAAGGATACCGAGAATAAGGTGGAGAAATATATTATAAAGTGAGAAAATACTGCATGTTAAGTAGGGAAGGGTGGTGATATGTTGTAGGAAGAAGGTTCGTTACTGAGGAGGGAGAGAAACACCCGGAGACGAGAAGAGAGTAGGTGAGTTAATTTATTAGGAGAGGGTAACCAAGACTGAGACGGTGTGTGTGTGTGTGTGTGTGTGTGTGTGTGTGTGTGTGTGTGTGTGTGTGTGTGTGTGTGTGTGTGTGTGTGTGTGTGTGTGTGTGTGTGTGTGTGTGGACAGATAGATGGACAGATAGACACAAGGGAGGGCGATTATGTGTCAAGGTGTCTTTACTAAGTAGGGACATACACGCCTGGAGACTAAGAAGTGTGTATGAGATGAGCTGACTGGGAGGAGGAGAAGGAGGAGGTGACCGAGAAAGGGGTGGAGAGTGAGAGACTACGTTAAGTGGAGATGGAAAGACGGTCGGAGGAGGTAGGGGTCGTTAATGAGTAGGGGAAGTGAAACACCTGGAGGTCCTGCTTTTGTCGAGGCCACTCTCCCTCCCAAGATGCTGCGTCAGGCAAGATAGGTATTGCAGACAGAATGACAGTAAGGCGTGGGAATTACAACATATCTCCCCTGCTCCATAATTACCATCACACTAAATTATTACAAGGTTTATTTTGCACCATAACTACCATCACATTAAATTATGGCAACGTCTATATAGCACCATAACTACCATCACAATTATGGCAACGTCTATTTTGCACCATAACTACCATCACAATTACTGCAACGTCTATTTTGCACCATAACTATCACCACATTTCATCCCTAGACGGCATTCCTTGCAGCATAAGAACTACAAATGGGAGAAATATCGGTACATTTCCTTTGCACCATAACTATCACCCCATATCACTACTGCACTGTATCCTTGCATCATAACTATTGCTATGTTAAATTACTGAACCTTACTACTTACACTATCACTATATTCTACTTACACTATCACTACCGGTATATTATATGACAACTACTGTATATTCCACGCACTGTAAGTAATGGTGGAAGGGGGAGTGGAATTCGAGAAGCAAGAATGGTGTGAATGTGACAGAGGGTGAGGAGGGAGAGAAAGGGGGAATGAGAGGGAGGAATGGGGAATGAGGAGAAGGAGAAGGCGAATGAGGAGGGGGAATGATGGGGAGAATAGAGAGGGGTGGAGGGGAATGAACTACAGGGAAAGGGGAATGAGGAAGGGGAGAGGATGGGGAGAAAAGGAGAGGTGGAGGGGAATGAGAGGGGAAGGAGAAGAGGGACAGACTGGGAGAGTAAGAAACGAAGGAAGGGGATGGGGAAAGGAGATGGTGGGGAGAGATAGGGAGAATAAAGAGGGGTGGAGACGAATGACAAGAGGGGGAAGGATGGGGAGAATAAGGAATAAGGAGAGGAATGAGAAGAGGGGGAGGAAAGACGGACAGGGAAAATAAGTAGGGGTGGAGGGGAATAAGAAGGGGAGGAGATGGGGGAGGAAGGGGGGGAGCAATTAATGGGTGAGAGTGTGAGTACCGGAAGAGGAGGGCCAAAACAGGTGTTCCCTCATGGTACAACCTTTACTACTACCACACCACCACCACAACTACCACCACAACCACACCAAACTACCACGACTACAACCATACCACCACCACCACCACGACATCTATCACCACAACCACTACCACACCAAACTACCACGAATACAACCATACCACCACCACTACCACACCACCACCACCACCACACCATCACCACTACCACAACCACCACTACAACCATAACACTAAACCAACCCGTACCACCACTACCACAACCCACCACTGCAACCATAGTTCTACACCAAGCCACAACCACCACCACAACCACCACATCACCCAACACAGGATACCACCACCACCACACCAAACTGTACAAGACCACAGCACCACTTCACCCACACCACATCACGCAACAGAACAAAAGACAACCGCATCCACCAATAACACCATCACCACACACCACCACCACAACACTACACCAGTACATCACCACTACAAGGACACAACAGCACACTACAGAACACTACGACACCAAGTCAATCACCACCACGCATTCTAAACAACACCACACAAACGGACACTAAAGAACCAATCTCACTAAACCTACACCACTGCATCACAATCCTCCACACTACGACAACACCAATAAAACCATCACCATAACCCACACAAGCAGCACATCACCACAATTACCACTACATCACAGCACATTCCAACCACACAGACAGACGTATACCTCCACCACGGCACATACGAGAACGCCACAACACCAATATAACTACCACCACAACACAACACAATACACCACACCACACCGCACCCAAAACCTACCAGCCCGACAACCACCACCACCACCACCACCACCAAAGCACAATCCAGCACCATCATCAAATTATAACAAAAAAATATATATATAAATGCAATAAGAGCAAATCAGAAGAAGGAAAAGTCTGAACCAATAAATCACACACACACACACACACACACACACACACACACACACACACACACAACGTAAATGAATCAGAACACCTAACACTCTCGCAGCCTTACAGCGCTATGCATGCCGTGCTTCGATCTGGCATGCTATTTACTACTGACTGACTGACTACAAATAAACTAGTATCTGACTGACTGACTAAATGAATGACTGCTTACTGACTGCGTGAATGGCTGACTACTAACACTGAATGACTACTAACTGACTGATTGGCTAACTGAAAGACTGACTACTTACTGACTGACTGACTAACCGAATGACTGACTACTGAATGAATGACTGCTAAATGACTGAATGACTACTAACTGACAGACAGGCTGACTACTTACTAATAACGTACTAACTGACTAACTACTGAATGCAAGAATTAAAGACTACCAACGACTGACTGAAAACTGACTGACTGACTAAATGACTCCTAACTGAATGACTGACTGACTATGTATGCGATGAGCTCATGGAAAGCGAGAGGCATGGTAGTGAGAAGGGAAGAAAATGGTGGAAAGAGGGAAGGGATGAGAAGGTGAGAGGGATGGAAGGAATGGAAGAGAGGGAGAGGGAAGGAAGTAGGGAAAGGATGAAAAGAGAGATGACAGGGATAGAGGATGGATTGGACAAAGGATGGAAAGGGAAAGAGGGAAGGGAAGGGAAGGGAATGAGGGAAGGGAAGGGAAAGAAGGAAGGGAAGACAATGGAAAGAAGGAAGGGAAGGGAAAGAAGGATGGGATGGGAATGAGGGAAGGGAAGGGAAAGAAGGATGGGAAGCGAAGAGATGATGGGTAGGGAAGGGAGGGAAAGGAAGAAAGGGAGGGAAAGGAAGGAAAAGAAAAGGGTGGGGAGGGAAGGGGAGCGATGGAGGGGTAGAAATGGCAAATAAGGAAGGGCAGGGGTAGGTAAGAGAAAGGAGGGGTTAGGCAGGGAAGGGTAGGGTCAAAGGTGGGGGTGTAAGGCTATGACCCTTTTACGGAATAAGGGAAGTAGGATGTGTGGTGCTAGGGGGGAAAGAGTAGGGGAAAAAGGAAGTAGAGGAATGTGTGTGGGGAGAGAGAGAGAGAGAGAGAGAGAGAGAGAGAGAGAGAGAGAGAGAGAGAGCATGTCTTTACAACAACTACCCTTACTTCCATTCCACAAAATGTCAGAAAACATCAACAAAACATAATCAGCAGTCGTAATATAATAAAGCAAAGAATCATCCATCAATAGTAAAGCCATAAGAGTATAAGGGAAAGGACTGACACCCTGGAAATCACTATAAAGTCAACGTATAAAGCAAAATTATGGACAGTAAGATTTAAAGACCCGTTGTATCTCTTCAGTACATGTAAAGCCACTTCCTCGTCATTAAAGCCACCCCTTCGCCAGTATAAAGCCACCAATCTCGTCAGTATAAAGCCACTTCTTCGCTAGTATACAACCACCCCTCGCCAGTACAGTTTAAAGCCACCCACTCATTTAAAAAGCCGCTCCCTCTTCATCAATAAAGCCGCTTCCTCGTCAGCATAAAGCCACCACCACTCTTGGCTTTATGTAACCAAGGTGAGTAAAGTAAACTGTAAAGTCCGGGAGGTGACCACATCCGCACAGCACACACACACACACACACACACACACACACACACACACACACACACACACACACACACACACACACACACACATCATGCATTAATACAGCAACACACAAATCAACACCCACTCACTGCATACACAATACGTAGGCTATATACTGTACGGAACACAATAATTATCAATACAAACCGGTATATAAATTCACCCAAATACACACACCTACACAATACACTAACATACACCCACACAAACACATTTCCATATACTACCGAAGCTAACAAAATTCCACACCACTTTATCCATTCCCAAACACCCACCTCCATACCACACCCCTCTCCCCCCCACACACATTAATCCCCCACTTACACCTACACACTCCTACACCAAACACCCACCCACACACCAACACACACTCACATATCCACAAACCAACACACACACACACACACACACACACACACACACACACACACACACACACACATACACAGCAAACACACAAAAGCACAAAGGGGGGAGGAGTGTAGTAGGTGTGGTGCTGTGTGGACATAACAAGGCTGGAAAATGTGATGACCTGTGGGAACTATGATGAGGTGTGTGGGCGTAGTGTGGGTGTGGAAAAGTGGTGTGGATGTGGTATAGAAGTGTGGTGTGTGGTGAGGTCTGTGGGCGTGGTATAGGAGTGTGGGTGTGACTGAGACATGAGGATGTCGTAGAGAGGTGTGGCGTGCGGTGGATGTGGCAGTGATGTGGTTGTGCTGTACGGGTGTGGTGTGAGGATGGTATAGGGATGTGAGAGGGCTGCAAGGGTGTGGGAGGGTGTGATGTAACGATGTGAGTGTAGGTGTGGTGTGGTGGAGTTAAGATGCACTGGCCTGAATGGACGTGTGGAGGGATATAGTGGACATTGTGTAGTTGTGGTGTGGGGGTGGCTTGGGGTGTGGGCATGGTGTAGAACTGTGCGATGCTGGTGTGGTGCTTGGGTGTAGGTCTGCGCGTGGGCTGGTAGTGTGTTGTTCAGGGGTGTGGATGTAAGTGCTACGTGAAAATGAATATCCTGTGGCCTGTGCATTACTGTTGGAAATGTGGTGGATGCGGTAGTGTGGGGGTTGGGAAATGGGTATAAAGGTGGTGTGGGGGTCAAGCAGGGGTATGGGTGTGATGTGTAGTGTGGGGGTAGGGGTGGGACTTTTGAAGGGGAAGTTGGGGTGGGAGAGGTGTTGGTGTGGTAAGAGTGTGGTGAGGGTGTAGTGAAGGTGTGGTGGAGTGTCGTGTGAGGGTGTGGTGGATATGGAGGGGGTATAGTGAGGGTGTGGTGAGGGCGTGGAGGTGTGGAGGGGGTATAGTGGGGTGTAGTGGGAGTAGCGGGGGTGTGGAGGGGGTATAGTGGGGTGTAGTGCGAGTAGCGGGGGGTGTGGAGGGGGTATAGTGGGGTGTGGTGGGGGTGTGGAGGAGGTATAGTGGGGGTGTAGTGGGAGAGTGGTGGGGGTGTGATGAGGGTGTAGTGGGGGTGTGGAGGGGGTGTAGTGGGAGTGGTGGGGGCGTGGTGGGGGTGTAGTGGGGGTGTGGAGGGGGTGTAGTGGGAGTGGTGGGGGTGTAGTGGGGGTGTGATGGGGGTGTAGTGGGGGTGTGATGGGGGTGTAGTGGGGGTGTGGAGGGGGTGTAGTGGGAGTGATGGGGGTGTGGTGGGGGTGTAGTGAGGGTGTGGTGGGGGTGTAGTGGGGGTGTGATGGGGGTGTAGTGGGGGTGTGGAGGGGGTGTAGTGGGAGTGGTGGGGGTGTAGTGGGGGTGTGGGCTCGTATAATGACCACAAGTTAGGGACATTGCCTCGCTAACGTATAACCTCCTGTTCCCTCCAGCCGCCACGCAGAGGCAGGCAGGCAGGATGGCAGGAAAGGAGGTAGGCAGATGAGATGGCAGGCAGGCAGGAAAGGAGGTAGGCAGACGGGATGGCAGACAAGCAGAAAAGGAGGTAGGCAGATAAAATGGCAGGCAGGCTGGGAAGGAGGTAAGCAGACGGGATGGCAGGCAGGCAGGAAAAGTGGTAGGCAGACAAGGAAGCTGGCAAACTGGCAGAGAAAGAGGGGAAAAAAAACAAGGTAGGGAGGATGTCGGAAAAAGGCAGAAAGGTAGGGAGGAAGTCAGGCAGGCATAGATTGAGGAAGGAAGGTAGGGAGATCGAGCAAAAGCAAAGAACTGAGGGAGGCAGGGAAAAAGAGAGGCAGAGGAGGCAAGGAGAAAGGCAGGCAAAGAAGGAATGCAGTGAGACAGGCTGGCAGAAAGTGGAAAAGTTGGCAGGCAGGCAGGCAGACAGACACACGCACACACACACAGGCAGGCAGGCAGGCAGACAGGAAAGCAGGAAAGGCAGCTAGCATGGGAAGGGGAAGAGAGCAAGCAGAGGAGAAAATGAAAAAGCAGAGAGAGAGAGAGAGAGGGAGAGATGCGAGGGGGGAGGAAGCGAGTAAAGAGAGAGATAAATCAATTAAGAAGGAGGGAGAGTGGGAGGAGACGGAGAAGACAGGAGGGAAGGGAAGGAGGAGGAGGAAGAGGAGGGAAGAAGAGGTAAGGTAGGAGAAGATTAAAGAAGAGAGGAGGGATATGAGCAAAAATGAAGAGAGGAGGAGGAGGAGGAGGAAGAAAGGGAGGAAGGCAGTGGAGAATGAGACAAAGAGAAAGAGAAAGGAAGTGACAGAGGAAGAGGAAGGAAAAAGAGAAGCATAGAAGAGGAGTGTAGAAAGAGATGGGGGAAGGAAGGGGAAAATGCGGCAGAGAGGATGTGAGGGTAGTGACGGAAGAGGAAGAAGATGAAAGACAAGATGCAGAAGTGGGAGAAGAGGAAGATGGAAGAGGAAGATGAGATGGAAGGAAGAGGAGGAGGAGCGAAGAGGAAATGGATAAATGGGAGGGAAAAGAGGAAATGGCGACAAGGAGGAAGGAAAACGAAGAGGAAAGAAGTGAGGAAGAACAACTGACGAGACGAAGACTAAAGAAGAAAAAAAAAAGTAAAGGAGAGGAGCATGGAAAGGAGACTGAGACAAGGTGGAAGAAAAAGGACAAAGGAAAAACCGATTGGAATGAAACGAGATTAATTTATGAAAGTGAAATACGAGAAAGAGTAGAAGAAAAATTGTGACGAGGAAAAAAAAGAGACGAAGGAAAATTAAAAGGGACAAGAAAGAGGAGGTGAAGACAAAATAATGAGACAGCCAATGAAAAATGACTGAAGGAAAGGAGCATGAAAGTGACAGAAGGAAAGCAGCATGGAAGTGACAGAAGTAAAGAAGCATGGAAGTGACAGAAGTAAAGAAGCATGCAAGTGACAGACGGAAAGGAGCATGGAAGTGATTGAAGGAAAGGAACATGGAAGTGACAGAAGGAAAGGAGCATGGAAGTGACAGAAGGAAAGCAGCATGGAAGTGACAGAAGGAAAGAAGCATGGAAGTGACAGAAGGAAAGCAGCATGGAAGTGACAGAAGGAAAGCAGCATGGAAGTGACAGAAGGAAAGAAGCATGGATGTGACAGAAGGAAAGAAGCATGGATGTGACAGAAGGAAAGAAGCATGGATGTGACAGAAGAAGGAAAGGAGCATGGAAGTGACAGAAGGAAAGGAGCATGGATGTGACAGAAGAAGGAAAGATGCATGGATGTGACAGAAGAAGGAAAGAAGCATGGATGTGACAGAAGGAAAGGAGCATGGATGTGACAGAAGAAGGAAAGAAGCATGGATGTGACAGAAGAAGGAAAGGAGCATGGAAGTGACAGAAGGAAAGGAGCATGGAAGGACAGAAGGAAACGGGGATGGAAGTTACAGAAGGAGCATGAAAGTGACAGAAGGAAAGGAGCTCGGAAGTGACAGAAGGAGCATGGAAGTGACAGAAGGAAACAAGCATGGAAGTGACAGAAGGAAAAGGAATGGAAGTGACACAAGGAGAGGAGCATGGAAGTAACGGACGGAAAGGAGCATGGAAGTGACAGAAGGAAAGGAGCATGGAAGTGACAGAAGGAAAGGAGCATGGAAGTGACAGAAGGAAAGGAGCATGGAAGTGACAGAAGGAAAGGAGCATGGAAGTGACAGAAGGAAAAAAGCATGGATGTGACAGAAAAAGGAAAGGAACATGGAAGTGACAGAAGGAAAGGAACATGGAAGTGACAGAAGGAAAGGAACATGGAAGTGACAGAGGGAAAGACGCATGCAAGTGACAGAGGGAATGGAGCATGGAAGAGACAGAAGGAAATGAGCATGGAAGTGACAGAAGAAAAGAAGCATGGAAGTGACAGAAAGAGAGGAGAATGGAAAAGAAAATAAATGAGAATTCAAACAGTACCATACAAAGCAAGATAATAAAGAAAGTGACACAGAAAAGACATATAAAGAAAAAAAACAAGAATATCCAGGGAATCACAGAACTAAGGAGAAAGTTATCAGAGAAAAATGAATAACAGAAGGAAGCATAAGGCAATAAAAAAAAGAGAGAAAATTTATGTGAAAAAGAAAATTATAAACCCAGGAAACTATTTACAACGTTGGGTGGTAATCATATAACGAAATAACATGGTGATGTGGAGCCTACTATGGTGCCCCTGTTCACTGGGTGGAGATGCAAATGCGGAGTCCATCCAGGAAACAAACCCCCACACACTCTCCCGCGCCTCGCCAAAACGAGGAGCTGTCACCGCAGGAGCATCGGTTCACTACAACACGGGCCAGTCCGACAGGGAGCGATTGTTTCCCTGTCGTTGATGGGTCTGCTCGATCAGACAGACCAGGGTTGATCGACTGCTACTACTTCCACCCCCTGAAACTTTCCTTTTCAGTTTCATTCCTTAAATTTTTGTTTTTCATCTTCCTTAAATTTATCCCTCCCCCCTTTTTTTGTCTTTTTCTTCCCTTTTCGCCTCTTGAACTGATTTTGTCCTCAATCCGTTTTCCTCCCTAACACGGCCCACTTTTCATTTCCTGAAACCTTCTTTCAGTCTCTCTTACAATATCCATCATACTCTTTCAACCATTAAATAACGCCACTTTTCATCCCTTATTTTTATTTATTGATTGATTGATTTAATTATTTTGCCTTCTCGCCCCACACCACATCACACCATACTTCCCAGCCACACCAAAGATACGCCACCTGTAAGTTACACGACACCACACATACAAACCATCTATGCCACATCACACCACACCACACCGTACCACCTTCTTCTACCACGGCACACATACACCACCTCAAAGCCATACATCACACCATACAGCCCCATCACATCACACATACACCACTTCCTATGCCACACCAAATCACACAACATACCACATCACACACAACCTATCCAAAACACACCACACATACACCACCTCTTAACCACAAACACCTCCCACCATACCACGAATATACCACCTCTGAGACACACCAGACCGCACCAAACTACACACCACTTTTAAACCACTTTCCCACACCATACTTCACACCACAAATCGACAAACCACAAAACACTCCACAGCATCTTCCACACCACACCACACCACTCCAGCACACCACAATACATAGCTACTTCCTCTAGGACTCTTTCACACCACACCACACCACACCACAACATACCACCACACAATACTCTCTCACTCTCATCAACACACCACCTCACATCATAGTATTACCCACTAAACCACTATTGCATACCACACCTCACAAACACTCCCTCTAGGCACACACACACACACACACACACACACACACACACACACACACACACACACACACCACTGCCTCTCTAAACCCATCACTACATCACATTCCATATCTAACCTTCATAATCACATCCCCCACCACAGCACCACACCGCACCCCCACACCACAAAACGCCTCTCTAAACCTCATCACTACATCACACACCACAATCCTTACTACACCTCACCACACACATTACACCACTACACCACACCACACACATTACACAACACCACATCAAATACTCTCTCTCACACACAACACCTCACCACCACACCACACTACCCTACCGCACACCACATACTAAATACATTCCCCCACCGCACCACACCATATCACACTAAGCCTCCCACACCCACACCACATCACATTACAAACACTCTCCCCCACCATACCTCATCACACCACCAAACTGACACATTCCCCCACACCACACCACACCAAACAATCTACCCCATCACACCATATCACACCGCATACCAAACTCTCCCCCACCACACCACACCACACACCAAACTCTCCCTCACCACACCACACCAAACACTCACCCCCACCACACCCCACACCACACCAAACACTCACCCCCACCACACCCCACACCACACCAAACACTCACCCCCACCACACCCCACACCACACCAAACACTCTTCCCACTAGACCACACAACACACCAAACACTCTACCCCACCACTCCACACCACACCAAACACTCTCCCCCACCGCCCCACACACCAAACACTCTCCCCCACTACACCACAACACCACACCACACCAAACTCTCCCCCACCATCCCACTCCACACCACATCAAACACTCCCCCACCACATCACATCACCAAACTCTCTCCCCCACCACACCACACACCAAAAACTCTCCCCCACCACACCACATCACCAAACACTCTCCCCCAACACACCACACACCAAAATCTCCCCCACCACACCACACACCAAAAACTCTCCCCCACCACACCACACACCAAAAACTCTCCCCCACCACACCACACCAAACACTCTCCCCCACACCATACTAAACCCAGCCCCCTTCTCCTTAATATGCAAATCTATTCACACGCCATAACACAAGCCACCTGTTTGGGACCACAAGTAGCCGCTTTCCAAAATGCAAATTCTTTTATTAATACCTTCATAAAGTGGGACCGAAAAAAAAATAAAGCCAAAAAGGGGGATGGAAAAATAAAAGTCGAGGGGGGAGGGGGAGAGATGGGGGGTGGAAGTAAAGCCAGATGGGAGGAAAGTGAAAAACTGGTGGAGAAAGATAGTCAAAGGAGCGCAAAGAAATATAAAGATAAAATAATGAGAAGGAAATAAAACAGAGAGCGGAAAATAATGCAAAAAAGGGGAAAAATAACCCTTAAGGCAGGGAAAAGTCTAAAGGAAGGAAAATATACACAAAAAGAAGGGTATGTATATATATATATATATATATATATATATATATATACATTATTTATTTATTTATTTATATTACGGCTCTCCCTTTTGGCTGTTTTCCTTCCTTGGGCTATAATTTCCTCCCCTGGTCTATATTTTCCTGCCATTATTCTTTTTTTTTTTTTTTTTTTTTTTTTTGGCGTCGGCAATTTCCGTCTCCTTTGACTGTATATATATATATATATATATATATATATATATATATATATATATATATATATATATATATTAATGGCACGAAAATATAGCCAAAACAAGGAAAATATAGACCAGGGGAGGAAATTATAGCCCAAGGAAGGAAAACATAGCCAAAAAGGGAGCGCCATAATAAAAAGGGAGGGATATCGGCCAAATGGGAGGGAGATATTATAGCCAAAGTGAGGGAAATATAGCAAAAAAGTGAGGGAAATATAACCAAAAGTGAGGGAAATATAGCCAAAAGTGGGAAATATAGCCAAAAGGGAGGGAAAGCCATGAGAAAAATGAGGACACAAGGGAGAAAAGTAAAGCCAGAATGAAGGAATACAAATGGCGAATACAAAGCCAAAATGGAGGAATACAAACTGCTAATGACAGAAAAACATTAATCTTCCAGCATCCATTTCACAGGGTATACTCACAGTCCCACCCACCATAATTCCACACACATTCTCTCTCTCTCTCTCTCTCTCTCTTTCCCGCTGAATCAGCACAGCAGGTCTGATAGCGGGGAGGGGTGGGGGTTGCTGAGTTGCTAGGAGCCTCAGCACATCGTAGCTGGGTGTTGGCAGGGGACGAACATGTGTGTGTGTGTGTGTGTGTGTGTGTGTGTGTGTGTGTGTGTGTGTGTGTGTGGAGAGAGAGAGAGACAGACAGACAGAGAGAGAGAGAGAGAGAGGAGGCTACTAGAATTAAGGTGGACAATAATAAAAGTACCACACACCTGAAGTAAAATAATAATAATAATAATAATAATAATAATAACAGAAAACGAGCGGAAAATAATAAAAAGTATAAACGTACCGAGATGGAAAGTAACGAAAATAAGCCCCGAGGAGAAAAAAGTAACAAAAACTATCAGCAGCATCCCTGAAAGTAAGAAAGTATACAAGTAGCAAGTTGGAAAGTAACAAAAAAAATAATGGTAGTGGCGTACAAAATAAAAAATAAACAAGAGAGTAAAATACAGCCATGAAATACAAAGTCCCCTACTGAATGATATCCAGACATATGCACTGTGTATACAATGTGAGTACGATAGCAATACGTATGTTCTGTGTACACAATAAGGGTATATAATGACCTTGACCTTGGGAGTAGATGGCTGGTTTTTGCGCACGACACACCGTCATGGTATGGGGAACTCTGTGTGAAGTTGTATCAAAATCTGGCCATGCATGTGGAAGTTACGAAGCGGACACGAAACAGCGGACGGGCTTACGGACGTACTGACGGAACCGCGCAAACCTATAGTCCCCGCCCGGTCTGACAGGTAGGGGACTAATAAATAATTAAATCAGTCAGTCAAAAGCAAACAGGGTGAAAGTACTAAGAAGCTAATGACAAAAATATCCACCCGTAAAGTAAGAGCAAAAAGTAACTAAGTGTAAAGTAACAGTAAATAAGTAACCATGTTTAAAGTACCAGCGAAAAGAATCTATGCGTAAAGTAACAGCAGAAAGTATTCATGCTTAAAGTACCAGCAAAAGGTAATAATGATAGTGTAACGATGGGTACCAGAAGTATATAAAAAAGAAGTATCAGAAGTAGCATCGAATATTAGCAAAACGTATCTCTATAAAGTAGCAGTAAAAAGTGCCAGCAAAGTATTCTCTAGGCATACAGGAACAGCAACAATTATGAGCTAGAAACATTGATGCGCAAAGTAACAGGAGAAATATTGGCCAGAAAGCATCGCTATGTGAAGTAACACCAAAGGATAGGTTAGATTAGGTTAGGGTTTGGTTTAGGTTAGGTTGGTTTAGGTTAGGTTAGGTTAGGTTAAGTTAGATTTAGATTTGGTTTGGTTAGGTTAAAAGTGGTAGATGATTAGGTTAAGTGTAGGTAAGTGGCAGGTAATAAGTATCGAAGGACAAGTAGCAAAAAAAGAGTGAAATAAGAGACTGGAGAAGCAGCCTAACAGAGAGAAAAATTTTAAGTTGTAAGAGAGATAACAGTGAAATAGTAGCTACGTAATGAGGTGTAGCAAGTAACAAGTACATAAGTAACAAAGTGGTTATAAGGTATCACGAGAAAAATTTTGTACGGAATAAGTGGAAAGCTAAACAGTGAAAAAGTACATAGATGTAAGGAGTAGACAAATAACAGTGGCGACGTGAATGAGAGAAAAATTAACCCAAGTGGTAAAGTGAACTAACAGTGGAAAAGTAGGTGACAAACTGTATGAAGTAACACACAGATAAGAACAGTAGAAACATTAAGTAAAAACGGAGCAAACAAGGTGGCTAAAGGTGCATAAAGTAAAAAAGTAGACAAGTAACACAGCAGGCAAGTAACAAAGTGGAAAAGTATGAAAGAGTTGGGTAGTATGAAACCAGCAAGTAATTCTCCCAGTGACCCCTCCTCCTTGCTGATTCTTGCCTCTGTCAATCACATACCCTCCCCCTTCCCCCTCCCCTCCCTCTCCTTTCCTAATCTTTACTCCTTCCCCTCCCTACCCTTTACCCTTCCCCTTCCCCGTCCCCTCCCCAATCTTTACTCCTTCCCCTGCCTACCCTTCTCCCCCTTACACTTTCTCCCGTTTTATCGTCTCTTTCCACTCCCCACTTCTCTTAACAATTTTCTTCTTCCTTTCACAACCCCCACGATCCTCCCATCCCCCTCTCCTCTTCTTCTTCCTCTTTCATGGTCTTTCCCTCCCCCCTCCCGTTTCGTCTCTTTTCTTCACTC
Source organism: Coenobita brevimanus (assembly GCF_032717465.1). Lineage (NCBI taxonomy): Eukaryota > Metazoa > Arthropoda > Malacostraca > Decapoda > Coenobitidae > Coenobita > Coenobita brevimanus. The sequence continues at coordinate 5,844,924 of NC_137056.1, read as the reverse complement.
TCCCCTTCCTCTCTTCCCTCTCCTCCGTGCACCCTCCCCACCTCCGCTCTCTTCCTACCATTTTACTTCCTCCCACTACCACACTGCAAATCTCTCTCTCTCTCTCTCCTTTTTTAACCACCACTGTCATTCCTCCCATCCCCCTACCTCAATTCTCACCCCAAGTCAGCAGAGATGGTGCTGACTACACACACACACACACACACACACACACACACACACACTTTTTCCCCCTCCAGCATAGCAACCAGGGCTAACCTTGACTCTTCACTACGACGACGCCATATTCATTCCTGTTACCGATAAGTCATTTCATTTCAGTTTTTCCTTTTTCTTTTCTTTCTTTCTTTCTTTTTCTTTTTTTTTTTTTTTTACAGATGACAGACACTGCTTTCATTTTTACTTCTTCATCTCACACTGCTGAACAAAATCGTCTGGTGGCAGCAAGACTAAAATGCGTTCTCAAGTGGAAGAGGTCAACAGCAAATCACTTTTTATCCCCTTCTACATTTTTTCTCTTGTCACTTCCACACCACGTTATTCAGTGTATCAGAAACACATTGAACTGGAGTGATCAGATTTTGCCTCCATTAACCTCCTTAGCAAATCGGATGCCCTCGAAACACTAAATCAAACTCTGTGGTACAAATTAGGATGAAACACAACCTAATCAGGATTCAAGTGGTTAAGATTACTAAGCATCACGTTAACCCCTTCAGCTCAAGTCTTATATTTATTCTTGTTATCTCTTTGATGCTCTGATTTAGCCTCGTTATATACACATACATACATACAAATAAACATACACGCACACACACTGCATATATACCGTGCATTAAGTATAAAACTGACTAACTTTGGTATACGAGTAGACGCAATTATGCTGATAAAAACAGTGAACACGCAAAAAACCGATCCACACACACACACACACACACACACACACACACACACACACACACACACACACACAATCCCCCACACAGATCCCTCCCACTCACAGACAAACACACACACACACACACACACACACACACACACACACACACAAAGGCAAACGCTCACATACACACAAACAGATCCCACACACAGAAAAACACACACAAAGACGGACAGAGAGGGCGGGTGATTTTAAAAAACAAAGGTTAGTGATGTGACAGTCAAAACATGGATGGCATTAATAACGAGGACAATGCGATAACACACACACACACACACACACACACACACACACACACACACACACACACACACACACACACACCAATGCCAAATACAAAAAATGAAACACACACACACACACACACACACACACACACACACACACACACAAAATACACCAATGCAATACAATACAAAAAAATGAAATACAGACATCCCTTAACTCCATGTAGCTAGTGATTTAGTTAACCAGATTTTTTTTCCTATTTTTTCATACCTTCAGACGATTCTACCTGAGATTTTTTTTTTTAACTGGTGGGGGTTAGTTAAAGGCGTCAATTAACCTCCTTATCACCTAAAATCCTATCTAACAGTTTAATGAAATCGTCTGAGAGAGAGAGAGAGAGAGAGAGATCGCAGTGAAGGGATTATAGCCATTGTTATTATTAGTTACATCTCTCTCTCTCTCTCTAGCGGGTAAGATATAGCCTTCACCCCTTCACTACGAGGTGCTAAATACAAGTCTAATGTTTGCTGTAGTAAATTGAAAAAGACGTCCACGGTCTGATGAGGTCGAGCCAAAACACACATTGAAGGGGAAATTCCTGGAGCGTAACACAATCCCTTAAGAGAGAGAGAGAGAGAGAGAGAGAGAGAGAGAGAGAGAGAAAGAGAGAGAGAGAGAGAGAGAGTAGTGAAGGACATAAAGGCGTTATAATTCATACGCTTTACGTCTAAGTTGGAATCGCCAAGACGCCCGTGTTGGGACTGTGGCGTTATGTAATACTGACAGAAGCGTAGATTCGTCAAATACGCTTTAATTTAGGGCGCTACGATAAGCTAGTCTTAGAACGTTACACTGTACAAGGGACGATATCGGACTGAGTTAGTGTTAATAATAAGAGTAATTTTAATATTAATAATAATAATAACAGAAGTTGTAGTAGTAGTAGTAGTAGTAATAAAAACAACAAAATGTAGCAGTAGTAGTGGTAGTTGTAGTAGTAGTAGTAGTAGTAGTAGTAGTAACAATAAATAATAATAATAATAATAATAATAATAATAATAATGATAAAACACATACCCAAGGAGACAACACCACAGCCCCAACATACCTGTAAAAAAAAAAAAAAAAATCCATTACCCATCAATGTTTATTCATACCTTTACACAAACACCAATATCAACGTTAAATTCGCTCTAAAGTATAATAAAAAGAACAGTTTATATCTGCAAAAATATAATAATGATAAGAATAATTGGAATATATCGGGAAATTTGTCAGGGTATATATGAGAGAGAGAGAGAGAGAGAGAGAGAGAGACAGAGACAGAGAGAGAGAGAGAGAGAGAGAGAGAGAGAGAGAGAGAGCAGTATTTCATTTCTCATGTTGCAGATGACCCTGTAATATTTATTTATAGTGAACTGAATATTTCCAGACAGTTCAGAGTTTTGTGACTGTCTGTGAGCGGCGAGGTTTAAAATGTATATAAATCTATTGTTTTTTTACAGAGAAGGTGACTCGCTGTGTGTGTGTGTGTGTGTGTGAGAGAGAGAGAGAGAGAGAGAGAGAGAGAGAGAGAGAGAGAGAAATTCATTCCTTTTTTTTTTTTTTTTTAACTCAGCACCACACCATCTATTAACTGGATTTTCAACTCATAAACGCCACCTATTAACTGGATTTTCAACTCATCAACGCCACCTATTAACTGGATTTTCAACTCATCAACGCCATCTATTAACTGGATTTTTTAACACATCAACGCCATCTATTAATTGGATTTTCAGCTTGAACGCCATTTATTAACTGGATTTTCACTTCAAACACCATCTATTAACCGGATTTATTCTATTAACTGAACTTTTTAACTCCCCTCCGGCAACATTAACAGGATTTTTCAACTCACCATCAGCGCCATCTATTAACTGGATTCTCAACTCATCATCAGCGCCATCTATTAACAGGATTTTACACCTCAAACCACAGGCGCCATCTAGAAGGCATCACGTTCATAATTTTTTTCCTCGATATATTACCCTTGCTTTCATTACCAGGAAGATGGATGGCGTGATAAGCTACATACTTCTATTATCTGGCCACGGAGATAAGGATGGTTGGAGAGAGAGAGAGAGAGAGAGAGAGAGAGAGAGAGAGAGAGAGAGAGAGAGAGAGAGAGAGAGAATATCACAGAAAAACAGAAGCTACAATTCCTCTCTTGGTCACCTCTTCCTCCCACCTAACCCCAGACGATTTCCTTCAGCCTAGAGTGAGTCATATGAGCCCGGGTTACCTAACAGCCATAATTAACCCTTCAATGGTCGGGATAAGTCTATATATTCAAAAGTACGGTCGAGCGATTTTTTGCACCTGAGTGTGTGTCATGAAAGCCTGGGTGCTTTGAGATAGAGAAAAATAATAATAATAATAATAATAAAAGAGGACTACCTGGGAAAAGAGTAAGGGAAAAAGAGGAGGAAAAGAGATACGAGTAGAAAAAAGGAGAGTAAATGGGAAACGAGTAAGAGAAAAGGGAAGCAAAAGGGTGAAGAGTAGGGCACAGAGAGGAAATGGGAAAAAAGTAAGTTATTTTAAAGGAGAGGAAAAGGGTTATAGAAAAAGAGGAGGAAAATGACGAAAGAGGATAAGGGTATGGGAAAAAGAGGAGAGTACAAGGGAAAAGGAGGAGAGTACAAGGGAAAAAGTGAAGAGTACAAGGTAAGAGAGAGTACAAGGGAAAAAGAGGAGAGTACAAGGGAAAAGAGTAAAGTACAAGGGAAAAAGAGGAGAGTACAAGGGAAAAAGAGGAGGGTACAAGGGAAAAAGAGGAGAGTACAAGGGAAAAAGAGGAGGGTACAAGGGAAAAAGAGGAGAGTACAAGGGAAAAAGAGGAGGGTACAAGGGAAAAAGAGGAGAGTACAAGGGAAAAAGAGGAGAGTACAGATAAAAAGACAGTACAAGAGAAAAAGACGAGAGTACAAGAGAAAAAGTGGAAAGTACAAGAGAAATAGA
>NC_137056.1:5740753-5835753 GCF_032717465.1 Coenobita brevimanus | reverse complement strand
AGAGGGTATTTTTCCTACAATTTTCTTCAACTTCTCCTCAGCCCCCTTCGACCTCTTCTTCAACCTACCCTACCTCTTCCACAATCCTTCCATCTTTTCAACCCCCAACCCCACCTCTTTCTTGACCTCTTATCATCCTTATCTACACATCTTATCCTCAACCCCAAATCTTCTTCAAGGACTCATCTTCTAACCCCATTCCCTTTTTCTTCACTCTCAATTCCCCCATCCCTAACCCCCTTTTCTTCCTCGGCCCCCACCCCACACCCCTTTCTTTGCTCATCCCTAAACTCTCTTTTCCTTCCTCCTCAACTCACCTACCCCTTCCCCAACCTATCCCTAACCCCCTCTTCTCCTCCTCAACGTCCACCCCATCCCTAGCCCCCATCATCTTCTTCCTCAACCCCTCACCCCATTCCTAACACCTTCATCTTCCTCAACCCCCACAGCCCTTCCCCAACCCATCCCTAAACCCCTTTTCTTTCCTCCTCAACCCCCACCCCATCCCTAACCCACCTCGATCCCGTAATGGGGCCTCTATTACCCATTTATCTGGGATCGAGGCCTGGGTGAAAAATGGGTGTGGGGTAAGAAGGGAATTGGGCAGTTATGAATGATTGCTCTTTTTATCGTGCTCATCATCCTTGGAACTTTTTTTACTTTATTTACCTCTCTACCTTCTTGTTTCTTACCTTCGCCTACCTGTCCACCTGCTTTCTTACCTGCCTATTACCTTGGGAGTCTTTTATTTACCACGGTTATTTAGCTGCTTCTTAGTCTTCCTATGTATCTATATCTCTACCTTCGTGCCTACCTGTCTATTACCTTGGGAGTCTTTTATTTATCACGGTTATATAACTACCTCCTTATCTACCTTTCCGCCTTCATGTCTACCTGTCCCCTGCTTATCTACCTGTCTATTACCTTGGGAGTTCTTAATTTCTCTATCAGGGTTATGTAGCTGCTTCTTCGTCTACCTCTTACACCCTCTACCTTCCTATCTAACTTTTTACCATAATAATAAATAATAAAGTACCACTACATAAGACAGAAATACAATACCAAAATAAATATGGAACAAATAACATACGCCCTATATAAAAATAAAATAAAATAAAAATACAAATACAAAACAAATATATTACGTAAATAAAATAAAAAATACCTAGAAAACAAATAATATACAAATAAATAACAAATACAAAATAAATAGGCGCACCTTGCTATCACTTCCCAGCCTCATTAATTTAGGCGTCACTTAGCACGGGTGGGCAAAAAACGTGACCCCTTCGTTACGGTTACATTAGCAAGAGGTAATGAGGCAGCCTGGTATTAATGATGGCGGTATTAACACTCTCAGGTCCTGGGGTAATCCTAAATAAAGACCTAGAGTTGCCGAGACCATGAGAGGGTCAACAAATAAAAAGGGCGATATTCTATATATTGCCGGTATATAAATCATCATCATCAGCCGTTAGAGCATCCACTGCAGGACAGGCCAATCCCGACCGAAGTGGGGATGATACAGCCTATGTTTCTCTACCAAGTGGCTTAGGCTGTCTGGTAGAGATCGGTGTGTGTGTATATATATATATATATATATATATATATATATATATATATATATATATATACACACACACACACACACACACACACACACACACACACACAAATCTCGTGATCCTGAGAGGGGTTGGTACAAACAAATCGCCTCCATGTCACCCTGTGCTCAGTTATCAAGCTGCCCTTCTCTCCTATGTCTCTGTACCCCATCCCTCCATCTCATAAACAGATAAATAAATACATAAACTAAAGGGGCACTCAGTGGACAGCATCTCTCCCACAAGGGCAACGTAATTTCCAAACCACTCTTCATAATGGGTTAGGTTTCCTCATCACTGATCCGGATCGGTCCCAAAAGTTGAATGATTGTTCCCTGGGACATGGGCTATCTACCAATTTTGGTCCAAATCTCATTTAGTTTTTGAGTATTCTTGCTAACCGACAAACTAACAAACAAACAAACAGGGGTGAAAACATACCGGTACTGTCCTTATCGGAGAGTAAATAACATGACCTTACTATCACTTACTATGACTCAATAATTACGGTATCAATTAGCCGGGGAGAAAAATGGTTACCTGTCGTCCTATCTCAAAAAATAAATAAATGAATAAAAGATCGAAGGTGTTTATACATCCCAGATACAGGGCCGTATTCTACGTGGCCGAGAAGGCTTCGTAACACCATTTCTTGGCGATTTATTTTGTGTACTACATCTTGACGTTCTCTTCTATGCTAAAGATACGGAGTTTTAATACTGATGTATTTTGTGTCGATAACATATAAGAGGATACTGAGGTGTAATATACAGAACAAATCACTGAGGAAGTGGCGTTAAGAAATCTCCACAGCCATTTAGTTTACGACACACACACACACACACACACACACACACACACACACACACACACACACACACACACACGCCACACCTCACAATAGGCCTCGGGTTAGGGAAAATTGCAAGGGGGTTCTGATATTGCTGCGTTCATTATATAACACGCCACGACAATGGTGTGTGTGTGTGTGTGTGTGTGTGTGTGTGTGTGTGTGTGTGTGTGTGTGTGTGTGTGTGTGTGTGTGTGTGTGCGGGGGAAGGGTATGGGACGGTGTGGGTGATGATGGATGGATAGCTGTTGTAAGTGGATATTAGGACAAGCGTGTCGAAGTACGTGAATGTGGGGTATTGATAGATACAAAAATAGACAGATAGATGGATGGATAGACAGACAGAGAGACAGAGAGACAAACATACAGACAGATAGACCGATATACTAGACAGACTGATACATAGATGGCTAAATACTGTACGGAGACACATAGTAAGGCAGAAAGACAGACCCAGACAGACAGATATGCAGACAATTAATACATGAATACAGGAGAGAGAGAGAGAGAGAGAGAGAGAGAGAGAATTACACGGATAGGTTTGGATGTGGGTGAAAATGCAAATGGTTGTGAGTATGTGGGTGTCTGGAGGTGTCGTTTGTGTGTGTGTGTGTGTGTGTGTGTGTGTAAATGGGCCTGTGTACGTATATATGTGCGTGTCCGGGAGAGGCGTGTACGTAACTCACATCCTCCTTCATTCGAGCACTGACAGATTCTAAACAGGTGACTGGGTGATGACGTCATACAGGTGAGAGGAGGAGGAGGAGGAGGAGGAGAAAGAAAGTAGACGATAGGGTTGTGGAACGGAAGGAGGAGGAAGAGGAAGATGATAGAAGAGATAAGAAAAACACGTGAAAAGAGAGAGAGCCACCTGCCCCCCTTCCCACACCTGCAAACCACCTCCTCCACACTTTCATTAACACCAGTTCTCATTAATCACAGGATCACTTAGCCCGCATCGATTTTTCTTTTTTTAATTATTTCCTTTAACTGCGGAAGAAAAAGCTATTGAAAGAAAATTACAGAACCGAAAACCGTACTGTATTTGTAGGGATCATGATTTTGTCGTTCTAAAGGATAATAATGATCAAGTACCGGAAACAATAAATCAACAATAAAATCATTACCTTGTGGCAGTAGTAATAATATACTGAACTACTACTACTACTGATACTATTAAATATGAAACGACAACAACAACAAGAGTAATAATAATAATAATAATAATAATTCCACAAATATCACCAACAGTACCACAATAATCAAACCAATGCAACACTCACAAATATAATTAAAAACACAACACATCACAATGATCAACCATAATCGGATTGTCCTATTATTCACTCCAAAAGCATTCAGAAATAAAACTGAACGCTGTGAACATTCCGCTTTCCAATTATTTCGCTCAGTATCACATTCTCTTGACCTGCTTTATTATTAAACATTTTTAAAGGCAACAGCAGTTTTTTTCTAGCTTTTTTTTTAATATTCTTTTTTACTTAAACAATTTTTAATACAATCAGACACCCTGAGCCTGATGAAGACTTTCAATCTTATTCTTATCCCATTTTTATTTTTACCGTCTTGATCATAATCATTATTTAATTTACGCTATCTTTAAACGATCTTATCCTACTTTGGAGCGAACATCCAAGCAGGGTATATATATATATATATATATATATATATATATATATATATATATATGCACATATATATATCTATATCTATATCTATATATCTATCTATCTATCTATATATATATATATATATATATATGCACATATATATATCTATATATATATCTATCTATCTATCTATATATATATATAGGGTTATGAGAGATAAAGAGAGAATTTTCTTCCCCTGTTTAGGGAACATACGAGTATAGTACTGAAGGGGTTAATGATGACTGCTGTGTATAATTCCTAAGGTTCGAAAAGTAAGCTCAATAAAATCGTCAGGAAATAAAAATGGCAAGATTATATATATATATATATATATATATATATATATATATATATATATATATATACAGAGAGAGAGAGAGAGAGAGAGAGAGAGTGTGTGTGTGTGTGTGTGTGTGTGTGTGTGTGTGTGTGTGTGTGTGTGTGTGTGAGACGTTCTCGTGCTGAAAGTGTTAATGCTCTACACTAACGCTATAAGTTTCGTAAAATGCGTGAAATCCATATCACACAGAAAGATACCATATATCAAGGGTGTTTTATAATACATATACCATGTAAGTCTGAGAGGAGTGAGAAGTGTAATGGAAATCATACTGGAACAGTACACTCGTCATTAATAACTAGTGTAGCATTTACATCTTATTCCAACTGCACCACACCACTTGCCTTCATTTCACACCAGTCTATACAAGAAGCATATCACATCACATCATAAACATGTACCTCTCTCTTCCACCCATATCAGTCACACTATATGCATTCCCCTTCACCCATCACACCACACTAAAACCCATTAACACCCTACCACACCTACCCATACGCCACTACCACACACTCATGCCACACACACATTTAAGTCCCTACCACACTCACGGACAATCAACACAACCCTCATACACTACAACACCCACACATACCTTCCCTAAAACCTACCAAACAACACCCCACACCCATGCACCCACCCACCAACCAACATACATACACAATACACTCCCATTAATCCACCCCCCACCCTAACAAACACCAACATATGCATACTACACCACACCCACAAACCAACCTCCCACACCTCTACCACACCCACTGACACCCAACACAACCCCGTCACACCACATCCACAAACCAAACTCCCTTCTCTCCCCCACCTAGTCCCTCCACTTGCCCATCAAACCACAAACACCAAACCAAAACCCACACAACCAACCCAAAAAACTTCCCCATCCAAAAGAACCCTCACTCACACACCCACACACACACACACACACACACACACACACACACACACACAATCCTCCCCCCTTCTCTCCTCCCCTCCCGTCCACACCCAGTCCCTCCACCTGACCATCACAGCACCAACAGCAAACCAAAACCCACCCAACCACCAACAATTTAGGAGTTTAATTTCAACCCTTAAAGACCCAATCAAGTTTTGTCCAAGAGGGGGAGAGAGAAATTAAACTGGCCGGCTCAAATTTCGGGAAGTATTCATAAATTGGAAGGCAGGAATTTTGGCTTCAATTTCTGCCTCTGTTTCGGGGCCGTCTCCTTCGCTTAATTGGTTGACTGCTGCTGAGAGTGGAAGTGTGTGTGTGTGTGTGTGTGTGTGTGTGTGTGTGTGTGTGTGTGCTGGGGGGGGGGTAGAATAAGGTGCATGTGTTTGGGTGAAAAGTTGAATGGGTGTGGATGAGTAGATAATAGAGCATAATTATGGCTGTGTGTGTGTGTGTGTGTGTGTGTGTGTGTGTGTGTGTGTGTGTGTGTGTGTGTGTGTGCTGGGGGGGGGTAGAATGAGGTGCATGTGTTTGGGTGAAAAGTTGAATGGGTGTGGATGAGTAGATAACAGAGCATAATTATGGCTGTGTGTGTGTGTTATCTGCTACTATGTGCAGTTTGGCATGGTACGAGTGTGTGGTGTTGGGAAAGTGAGAAAAGTAGGGTGTGTGGGTGAGGGTTTGCGTAAGAGCACAGTGTGTGGTAGTGTAATGTGACGTGTTGGTAATGGTGTGAGGTGTAACGTAGTAATGTTTGTAATACTGGCGTGCGGTTATGGTAGCTGGATGGGTGTGGCGTGTGGTAATGTACTGTGGTTGAGTGATGGGAGCCCTGTTTTGAAAGTGATGTGGTTGTGGTGTGATGAGTGTGGTGCAGTGGTGTGGTATGCTTGTGGTGAGAAGTGTATGGTACTGTGATAATGTGGTGTGTTTGGAAGATAGGTGCGCTGTTTTGATGATGTGGTTGTGGTATGAGGAGTATGGTGGAGTGGTGTGGTTTGTTTGTGGTGTGAAGTGTATGGTAGTGTAGTGTGGTAGGGAGATGGGTACGTTATTTTGACTGTTATGTGGCTGTGCTGTGATGAGTGATGTTGTGTGATGTGATTATGAGGTAGGAGGTTATGGGTTACAGATCATTGTTCAGCGATGTTGTAGTTAGTGTGGCGGTGTGGTTGGTTAGGTGTAGCGGTGCGGTAGTTTTGTAGGTTAGGTGTAGCGGTGTGGCAGTGTGGTAGGTTAGGTGTGGTGTTGTGGAAGGTTTGGTGTAGTGGTGTAGTAGCAGATAGGATTTTGGTTTTGTTTGTGCGGTAGTGGGCGTGGTGCTGTGGTGAACGATGTGGGTTGTGTGTGTGTGTGTGGGGGGGGGGGGATGTGGTGAAATGTTAGCAGCAGGGGGTGTTGCAGAGGGTGTGGTAGTGTGGTGAGAGTTAGGCAGGGTGTCAGGCAGGGTGTAAGGCACCGTGAGAGAGTAGGAGTAGGTGAATAAAAGCTACTGAGGGCGAGGCAGATAATGGTAACTACGGCGATAGGGTACGAGGAAAAGGGGAGTGGTGAGTCAACAAGAGAGAAAGAAAGGAGAGGCAGGGAAGATGGGGGAGGTTGAAACAGAAAGATAAATAGAAGGAGAGAGAGAGAGAGAGAGAGTGTTAAGGAATAAAGACACAGGGTGATATATAGCTGCATAAAAAATCAAGAGAATCAGGGTGAGGCAGGGTGAAAAAGGCAAGAAGGAAGAGTGAGGAGTAGTGAGGCAAGTTAAGGCAGAAAAAGAAAATTATGCAACGGCAGGCAGAAAGGGTTAGACAGGGTAAAGTCCAAAGACAGAGTGAAACAGGGTCAGGCAGAACGTAAGGCAGGGTGAAACAATGAAAGAGGACGGTAAAAACAGGGTGAAACAGGCAGGGTGAGGTAAGCAGGATGAAACGCTGAAAGAAGACGGAAGAAACAGGGTGAAAGAGGCAGGGTGAGACGGGGTAAAACAGTGAAAGAGGAGGTGAGAAACAGGGTGAAACAGGCAAGGTGAGACAGGCAGGATGAGGTAGGGTGAGGCAGGGTGTCAGTGGCGTCTACTGTAGTGACCACATTAAGCCAGTGACAAGGTCCTTCAAAAATAAATGATGGCGCTCTGAACCCAACCTGTCCCCACCCTAACGCACCCTCCTGTCCTTCCCAACGCACCCTGCAACACCCTAACGCACTCGACTCTCCTCCTTAACGCATCTAAAAAAAAACCGCGACATCCTCTTGTCCTTCCCAATGCTTTCTACTGCTCTCTCCAACACACCCTACCGTCCCCATCAACGCACTCTACTATCCCTACAACTCACCCTTTAAGACCTCCAATGCACCCTACTCTCCCAACGCACCCTACTGTCCCCAACATACCCTAGTCCCCACCCAACCGCACCCTACAGTCATCACTCTCCTGCCCTCCTAACGCACCCTAAGCTCCCTACCCAAAAGCACCCTACTGTGCTCACCCCAAAGAACCCTACGGTCCTTCTTAACACACTACTGTATACTGTCCATTCCAACTCACCCTACTGTCCTCACACACCCTAATGTTCTTCTCAACACACCCTGTTGTTCTGTTCAACGCACCCTGCTACAAGCCCTAATTCAACCCAACACACCCAGACAACCAAATTCCAGAACACCCTCCTCCAAACACACACACACACACACACACACACACACACACACACACACACACACACACACACACACACCAATCACTCGGCCTCCCCTCAGCAATTCCCAGAACGCACCTCACAACCACACTCATTTTTACTCCCCATGTTTGCTACACAGGCCTCATCTTTCACTCCATTTTGCACTTTTTTTTAGATTATAATATGTCTTTTCATGCCTTCTGATTTTTTTTTTTTTTTGATGATCTATTCTTTTTTGTGTTTTTAATTTAATTTTCTGGATGATGCTTCTTTTTTCTTTCTTTTTTATCTACAGGTTTTTGTTAGTTTTATTTTTATTATTTGTCGCTCCTCTGATATTTTTCTTTCCAGGTTTTCTGTTAACTTTTCTTCTTTTTTAACCCCATCAGCTCGAGCATGTCTTTGACCCAGCTAACATTTCTCTGTCTGTCTGTCCGTCTCTCTCTCTCTCTCTCTCTCCTTTTTACCTCCTTCGACCTTTTTTTTAATTAACTGTAAACCTATAGAAACCATCTCACCATTCTTTCCTTCCTTTTCTTTATGTAACATTCACCCTTCGTTCAAATCCACATAAAACTTTATCTCTTTTTTTATCATATCCCACTCTCTCTTTGCACGACCTTCCCTCAAATCCACTCGACTATATAATTATCTAATATTTTCTTTTTCTTTACTGTACTTCATAACTAACCTTCCAAATCCTTTCAGCTTTTTTTCTTTGTCTATCAGTCTTTCTATCTTATTTTTTTTTCTAGCCGTCGCACTTTTTTTTTTATGTTGCTACTGCACATATCCATTACATCGTTCCCTCTTTCTTTTCCCAATTCAGTCTTTCTTTCTTTCTTTTTGCCTAGCCATCTCGTTGTTTTTTTTTAATGTAGCTACTGCACATATCCATTACATCGGACCTATTTCGTTTCCCCATTATTTTTTTTTTCTCACCATTTCCTGCCGACCTCTCACCCTCTTCTCCAATCTCACAATTCCATCTTCCATTCCATCTTTCTTTCCACGCCCTTTCGCACGCTGTAATTTTCCAGGCAGGCACAATGTCTCAATTACGTGCAGGGAAAAAAAGGGGGAAAAAAAAACGAGAAAAATATTGTCTACTAGAGTGTGGTGAAGGATGTCGGAAGGATTGTGGTTGTGGGAATTTTGTGTGGTTGGAGGAGGAGGAGGAGGAGGAGGAGGAGGAGACAGAGACGAAGGGATAAGCTCAAACTATTGGCTAAGAATGATGTCTTATTTCGTTCCTGCTATCTCCGGAAGACTTTATTAAGATTTGGAGACTTTTTTCAAACTTGACAGGAAAGACAGACAGCCTTCAATACCTTCCACAATACGAGGTCTTCCCGGAGTTAAATAAATGTGGATATAAGAAGAATAAATTAATAATGTGAAGGAGTTAAGGGAAACGAGGGGGGGACAACAAGGAGAGGTAGTCCAAGGTTGAAATGAAGGAACAGATTTGAGAGATATATATGGAAAGTACAGACAGCACGGAAAGAGGGAATTGAGAGGAGAAGGAGAGTTATACCGAGACTCAGATGAAGGGGGATTGAGGGACATACGTGGGAAATGCAGCTGGGAAGGAATGGAGGAACAAGAGAAGGAGAGGTGGACCGAGACTGAGACGAGGGGACAGGCTTGTGGGAGTTCATCTGTGAGGGAATGGGAGAGGACAGGGAGAGGCAGACCGAGACTGGGAGAGGGGGACGGGCTTTCAGGAGTATGTGTGGGAAGGAAAGAGGGACTGAGAGGAGAAGGAGACATAGACCGAGACTGAAACGAAGGGACAGGCTTGAGGGAGTTCAGCCGGGAAGGCATTCTCATGGACTGTGGGTGGAGAAGGAGAGGTGGACCAAGCATGAGGAAGGATGGGCAGGATAGAGCAAGACGTGGGTGGGGTGGGGTAGGGTGGGGTGAGGCGGGGTGGGGAGGGGAGAGGGGTGGGTAAGGGGGTGTGTGTGAACCAAGGTAAGGTCGTGGGGAGGGCTGGGTCCGTATTCATACATAATCTTAACCAGTTTTTACACGTCTTCATGACACTGAAAACAGTTGGTAATCTATTAAGTTTTACGTACCCGGTAATTTTGTTTTTATCATTTTACTTTTCACGCAACAAACACACGATTTCATTCAATTTAGCGCAGGGTCTCATGGTAGTAAAGGGATCAATAAAACTCTATCTATCCCCATCACCTCGAACAGTCTATCGCAATTAATCAAGTATAATCGTCACGTGATAGTATTAATAAAAAAAAAAAAAAAGTAACTGAATTCTAAAGACATACCTGTGCGAATACGTGAGGTGTTTTGCGTGTATGAGTGAAGGGAAACATACAAACATCCACACTTACATACAGCTTAACCTATTCAACCCGATGACTCAAGTTTCACTCAATTGTTTCTACTACCAGAGCAGCCTTTTTTTTTTTCTTTTTTTTCTTTTTTTTTTTTTTTACTGCAGAAGAATATCTCACAGTGGAAGAGCTAGCAAAGTTATATCTAAATCCTCCCGTTAAAATAATAATAATGATGATGATAATATTAATAGCAGCAGCAGCAGCAGTAGTAGTAGTAGTAGTAGAAGTAGTAGTAGCGAAAAAATAATAATAATAATAATAAATGCAAAAGTGTCACAGGGAAAGAAAAACAACGATGAAGAAATTATTATTCATTACAGCCTCAGCCCAAGAGTGACGGGATATGTATAAAGACTCAATCATTATCCACCTTGGGCTAGATAATTTTTATGAATACACCCGTTCCTCATCACATCGCCCACGAATTCGCGTATTTTCGCTCGGTGTGGTGGGAACTTTTTTTTTTCCCCCTGTATCATTTGGAAATAATCTGAATATAATGAAAAAGATGCCCTCGTAATGAAAAGGTAGATCTGATGAATGTTTATGGATTCTTGTACGTCCCCTACCCATCACAGCGCTCACAGTTTTGTATGTTATTGTTCATTGAGGGATTCCGCCCCCACCCCCCCTCCAAGAAACCTACTAACCACAGCGTTCAAAGGTTCGCATGCTATCGTTCGGTGTAGGTCTCTCTCTCTCTCTCTCTCTCTCTCTCTCTCTCTCTCTCTCTCTCTCTCTCTCCTGGCCTGCCCTTACGCTCGAACTCTACGCGTGGGAGTAACGTATTCACTCCCAATAGTCAGCGTGCACTACCCTTTCACTACCGGGACCTGTTATATATATATATATATATATATATATATATATATATATATATATATATGTGTGTGTGTGTGTGTTCTAGTTCATCCTTGCTGTCTCTATTTTATTCAACCTTGGGAGCTGCCCCGTTAAAAGATGAAAAAGAGAAATGGAAGTAGGAAGAGAAAGAAAAAATACAGAAAGAAAAAGACAACAAAAATGAGTATATAGAAAAGTAACAGGCCTTATAATCCTTTCGAGGCTCTGGTCTTAACCTCCCCCGCACCCCCCGTTTCGCAAATTCTCCGCTAAACTCAGTAAAATCGTCTGGAGATTGCAGGAATAAAGATCCGCATTACTGTCTACTAAGAATCACAAAGAAAAGTAACAAACCTAATAATCCTTTCGAGGCTCTATTAACCCTGTTAGTTCGAAGTCTCAGCTGAATAAAATCGTCTGAAGACAGGAAGAGTATAATAAAAGATGGTTTCGTGGGATCACGGCCTTTAACTGAAGAAATGCCATCAAAGGACTCGACTCCACGAACCCTATACGTGGGATCAGCGTCTCTAAGGCAACTGGTAATCGTGCAAAGACCATGGGCAGAATATCAAAGTCGTCTTCTCGCTGGCACAGGAGGAGTTTTAAGAATTCTCCCAAGTTTACAAGAATACACACTCAAACAATCTGCGTAAAGACCACTGCATGGGGAGTAAATCAACACTTGGCTTGAAAAATAATTACCCAGCATGGTGAAGACTAAGGCAAGAAGTGGCCAGTGGTGACACGAAACACACTCGTATTCATCTTGCATCCTAGGGCAAGAACTGACCAATGGCGGTATTCTCGTCCATCATGGAGGCTTCCTAACACCCCTTCCTAAGCGATTCATTTTGTTTATTACACCATACTGTCCTATTCTGTGTCATATAAAACCTTCCGATATCGCCATACTCTGCAAAGATAGTTAACTAAATCCTTCCAATAGCCATACTCTACATAGCCTAGACACTGTTATATAAATCCTTCCAATAT
Organism: Coenobita brevimanus; assembly: GCF_032717465.1. Taxonomy (NCBI): domain Eukaryota; kingdom Metazoa; phylum Arthropoda; class Malacostraca; order Decapoda; family Coenobitidae; genus Coenobita; species Coenobita brevimanus. The sequence continues at coordinate 5,823,460 of NC_137056.1, read as the reverse complement.
CGCCATACTCTACGTAGATACCGTTATATAAATCCTTCAAAAATCGCCATACCCTGCACAGATCCATAAATAAATCGCTAACGAAGAGGTGCTAGGGAGCCTCCTTACCCGACGAGAATAAGGGCCCAATGGTCTCCTAGCTCACTGCAATTATAGCTTCATCTAAAATTCACACGTTCCTGTCTCCGCGGGAACAAATCAATGTAGCGTACATTATACCTGAAGCTTTATAATTCACACTCCCCTTGAGGCTCTCCGAAACGCTGCTCTAGAATTACGAGGCTAAGCACAAATCGCCGCACCTCAAACAAAATCATTATACGTCTGAATAGAATACCGAATGTTGCAACTTCTCATTTTGAATAATATCGCCCGCCTCTGACCAGGATAAGACAAGATAGGTCCTGGTGCTGTGTGGGGCTAGGGGAGTACGGGGATATTTACAAGAGGTGTGGATAAAGTCTGATAGAGTCCGTCCTAGTAACAAAATTAATAAATGTCGAGAGAATATGTTACATCTCTTCAGCTTTATTGTCCGCCTCTGCGAAGGATAAAGACAAAGTAGGTCCTGGTGCTGTGTGGGGCTAGGGAATTACGGGGATGTTTACAAGAGGTGTTGATAAAGTGTGATAAGTCAGTCCTACCATCTAACAAAAATAATATGTTTGAACAGATTATGATATGGTACATCTCCTCAACTTTATCGTCCGCTTCTGACCAGGATAAAAGACAAAATAGGTCCTGGTTCTGTGTGGGTTAGGGAATTACGGGAATGTCGTTTCACAAGAAGCCATACCGGTTAGACAGGAAAACCCTTGACGTCAGAGTCTCCATGCATGCAAAATAATACGCACACGACAAGAATATTGACGCTTTTGCGGGCAAGCACCCAAACCTGATCACACGGCGTAGCAAAACATCGCCAGGCATATAACAGATACCGGTGTGCGTAAGGTAAACTTAACAGCAAGCCATATAGACGACAAAAGAACCACATACGAAAGTCCATTATCACATAACCGTAAAAATCGGCCACAATAAGTAATAAAAAAAACATCATCAAACACGTAACAGATACCGATATGTGTGTGGTAAACAAAACTTAACAGCACGAAAGTAAAACACTGTATATTAGTAAAACGTGATGAAAATACGCGATAAAAGCAGCATCACCAATCATATAACAGACACCAGTAAGCGAAAGAAACACAGAAGATAACAGCACGCCATAAAAAGAAAGCGAGAACTACAAACACAAAAACTGAAGTACAGTATCATCTAAGACAAAAATTTCTTCACGCGGTTTAACCCTCTCAAGGTCAGGTGAACTCCATATTCTATTACATCTATGGCCCGACGACTTTATTCAGCTGAGGAACATATAAAACCTGTCACCATTAACCCTCTCATAGTCGCGTCCATGTTTAGTAATTTAATCCATCTAATGCCAGACGATTTTATTCAGCCGAGTGAGTCATAGGAGCCTGAGTGTTAACGCCTTCTATCCGACGACGTATTTACCTGTTCCAGTGACTACCTGACAACCTTTACTCAAATTACGAAGGATCTCAAGTACAGGAAGGGGTAATGAAGTCTACATCTTATTTCATCCGTTCGGCAAATATCACCAAAGAGTAGTAGAATCGCCTAGTTGTAGCAAGAATAACACAGAAATATATATGAACGGACTGAAGAGGTGAATGAATACCTGGCGAGAAAGGCGATGCATCCAAGAAACGCATGACAGGTATCCCAGGCGGCATTTTCTCTGTGTTTCGTCATTTGTAAATAATTTTCACGCAAAACCAGGAATAAAGGTTAGTCGAATGAATTATACCTACATTTGGAAAAGCTGTTTATTCGGATGGCCTTTAACTGTTTTAGCCCTACTTGGACCCTCTTCAGGTATAAATTGAGACGGGACATATGCGTATATTATTGTAAGGTGAGGAGATGCAGAGAGGGGAGGTAAAAGAACGGTATGGAGATAAGAGGGAGGGAAGGTAAACGTGGGGTGAGGAGGAGAGAGGAAGAGGGGAGGTAAAGTGTGGTGAGGAAGGGACAGACAGAGGAGAGGTAAAAGTAGGGTGAGGAGAAGAAGCAGAGGATGAGAAGGTAAAACTGGGGAGAGGAGGTAAAACTAGGGTATGGAGGAGACGGAGGGAGGGGAGGTAAAACGGGTGAGGAGGGGAGACAGAGAGGGGGAAGGTAAAACTGGGATGGGGAGGCGAGATAGAGGGAGGGGAGGCAGAAGGGGTGAGGAGGGAAGACAGAGGAAGGGGAGGTAAAAGTGGGGCGTGGAGGAGAGAGATAGAGCGACGGGAGGTAAATGTGGGGTGAGGAGAAGAGACAGATGAAGGGAGGAAGAGAAGCGACGGAATTAAATATAGGAAAAAGGAGGGGAGGATAAGCAAGTGAGAAAGAAGTGGCCTTAGACTGCATGGTAACTGTTAATCCCAAATCCTTCGGAGAGTAATGGCCCGAGTCTAGGCTAACATAATGGGCAGGAGACCGACGTACGCCCCTTGAAGCGTTTAAATTATGGCAAAACCTCTGGCCATCTCTGCAACTCAAAATGTGCGTACTGCGTAAGCCACAAAGCGTTTCGACCCGAGCGCTCTTCCACCCCGTCATCAAGGCAAATACTACTACTACTACTACTACTTCTACTACTACTACTACTAATACTTCTTCTCTTGTTACCTCCAGCCGTCTTCCTCAAGCTTGATTTCTGTATATAATTTCGTGAATACCCAGGGTGGCCAAATCAAACACTCAATTCCACAACAACAAATCCAAACCAAAATTCTTGTTCGCTCTTCCAGGCACTCCACGTCGCCCTCCTTCAAGCACGAATATCATGCGTAAATTGACGCAGGATTTGCACTGCGTAAGGGTCAATGTCCGTAGCAGCTTCGTCACGCGCCTTCCCGGAATCTTGAAGGTCGCATGCATTAATGAGACCAAGCTGCCGACCTACGCCCTCACGCAACGATTTACGTACGGGCGGGGAGAAAAGTTAGGTTACTACTCCACATCCTTTACATCATACTTACGGCATCTCAGTCACTTTCTCCCTTGACGTGCCTTATCAGAATCACATACAAGCAGAGAAACATTACCACAAACCTCTCTGAGTTCAGCAATCTTATGCGGCAGAGGAAAGTGAGAAGCAAAAGGGGTGGAAATATATCAGCTGTACTTCTTTTCCCAGACTTACTTCTGCTAAGATTTAATATGACCACGCTTCAAGCTTACGCAGTTACGCTACCGTCTACATACTTACGCTAGGGTCTACGTACTAACAGACTTGCGTACTTGTGCACTGATTTACGCACTGATGCAACTATTTGAGCACTTACGCTAATACTGTCACAAGCACGGGTTCTATAATTATGCATGGATAACGCACTAACAATACCGCATATGGGCCTACCGCAACTTACGCAGAGATATGCGCACGATATACAGTATCTGTCTTAATTTTCCCGACACTGCGTAATGACTTGACAATCCGCTCCCTGAGGCCAAGTAGTCCTCCTTCGTGCCACACTTCTTCACATGCCACCGTTTCGGCACCAATACTGAATACAAATCACGCCTGTCTTTCGGAACCAGTACTAGTGGGGGTGTTTTTATGGCATGTCGGTGGGTCTTCTGGATGATTAGTACATAGAGTTTTTAATTCCTTTAGTCCGATGAGATTTTTTTTTTCTTCCTTTCTTGTCTTTCTTTTTTCTTTTTCCTTTTTTTGTTCTTTTTTTGGTTTCTTTTCCTCTGGTGTTTCTGTTCAGCGAGGGAGAAACTTTTTGAACTGAAAGAGCTGGTAAGAGCCTTTACTAACCCCTTCACAAGCAGATAACGTGTGTGTGTGTGTGTGTGTGTGTGTGTGTGTGTGTGTGTGTGCGTGCGTGTGTGTGCGCGCGCGCTGTCCGGTGGTAGCAACAATAAAATAATGACTAAACGAGATCGGATTGAAAGGGGCTCACGAAATTCTTATCCCGAAACTGTTCCCTAACCCAGACGGGGATCGATACCGCGACCCTCTGGATAACACACCACCACCTGCCGCATGAATGGACTTAGCTACTTACGCCCGGCTTTACGCACTGACGTAATGATGTACGCACTTAGGACAAGATTAACACAAACCTGTCCTCTATACTTAGGGAAGGATTTATGTTGTGACGCAAAGTAGGCTATAATTACGCAATGATTTATGGGAGGTACTTAGACACACACTGGACTGTACCTTTGCACACTGATATACGTTTACACAAGCTTGATATATGAGCTGATGATGATGATGATGATGAAAGTGATGGGGATATGATGATACATAAATATGATGATGATTAACTTGAAGATGATGATTGATGATGACAATAAAGATGATGACTATGATTATATTTAGATGTTTGATAAATATGATGATGATTAAGATGATGATGGTAAAGAAAAATACGAAGATGCTGAGGACAAAGATGCTGAATATGCGACGACAGATAAAAATGAAAATGATGAAAAAGATGAAGTTGATGATGATGATGATAAATAACGAAGACGACGGTGATGAAGACGATGAAGATAAGGTAAAAGATGATGATTACTTTGATGATGATGACGATAAAGATGATGATGATATGGCGATAGATAAATATGAAGATGATTAGCTTAAGATGAAGACGATTCACTTGAAGATAAATGAAAAACTGACGATGATGATGAATAAGATGCCGATTATGAAGATGAAGATTATAGACCTCAGAAGCCTCTACTCTCGTCGGGTAATGACGCTCCCTAAAACCTCTTCCTTGGCGATTTATTTTGCTTATGACACCCTGTTATCGTCACGTTTGTCATTTAAATCGTTCTACTATCACCCTACTCAGCAAAAATAACGTACAAAAGAATATTAGCCTGAGTAAAAAATAAATAAATCGCTAAAGAATAAGTGCTAGGGCCTCAATGAAGAAATATAATGGTGTGAAGTATACTTAAAGGTCGAAGCCCCTCCTAGTAGACCAAAGGTGAGGGTCGTTGTAATTAACCTGTCAGTCGTGGTCGCACCGTACCTGGAGGGGGGAGAGAGAGAGGGTCGTATTATTATTATTATTATTATTACTATTATTAATTATTATCGTAGTCGTGAGTGTGTGTGTGTGTGTGTGTGTGTGTGTGTGTGTGTGTGTGTGTGTGTGTGTGTGTGTGTGTGTGTGTGTGAGAGAGAGAGAGAGAGAGAGAGAGAGAGAGAGAGAGAGAGAGAGAGAGAGAGAGAGAGAGAGAGAGAGAGAGAGAGAGAGCCGCCTCCTGGTGATTCCAACTGGTGCGCTCAAACCACTCGACCACCATGTCCTCATCATCCCCCAACATGTCACCACTTGGGCACTAATACCCACCGTGTGTGTGTGTGTGTGTGTGTGTGTGTGTGTGTGTGTGTGTGTGTGTGTGTGTGTGTGTGTGTGTGTGTGTGTGTGTGTGTGTGTGATAAGTTTGGGACAGTGTTAATGGCGGTGTTTTTATGGCATGTCCAGTGAGATTTTACGGAAGTGCAGAGCAGTGAAAAACGTTGCTGTGTAAATAACGGACGAGCAAAGCAGTGAAAAACGCAGCTGTGAAAAGCCAACCTTCAAACTCTTCCTGCAACAACAGAGAATCGAAAGCCTCATACCGGTACCACGATCTATGGCTTGCTATTCAGTCCACTCGGTCTCTCTCTCTCTCTCTCTCTCTCTCTCTAATACCTGCTACCACTAAAATATCTGTGTCAACTTTAAAAGGACCTCTGGCTCTAAAGTGGTTGATGAAAGGTGTACTAATCTTGCCTCTCCAGTTCCAAGAAGCTCCTCTAAGTTGAAGAAAATCGTCTGGAGGGAGCACGCAAGTCGTAAAAATAGCAGTAGTAGTAAAAGTAGTAGTAGTAGTAGCAGTAAGAGATAGGAGTTACAATCCCAGATCATGAACTCAGTGAATTGCTAGTCAATGTTACCCTTCTTCCGCAGTCCATCATCCTCTCTTTGGCGAATGGGAAGGAAATGAGGAACGTTCGTAAAACCGGGCAGTCCCACCGCCTACTCATAGCGGTGCCACCACGTGAAGTTCTCCCCACTCCAGCACTACGGTACTTGAAGGATAAAAGACGACCTAGTGAAGTCTCAGCCTGTAGGTACATCGCTCGCTTCAAGGAAGTCACCTGGCGTTACGTTGAATTATGCACGGTACCCAAGCGGGCCGTACCATTCAAAAGGTTAAGCCAAGTCCTTATTTAAACTCTCGGACTTCCGGGGGTTGTGTGGTACCGTGGTCGCTTTCCGAACAGCGCGTGAAATGAGTATGACTTAGAAATTGGAAGTGGGTGTTGCTACAATGTCTTTTCAAGAGTTAATGTATTTTGCACCCTGTCAGTTCACGCCAATGAAACTCACTCACTCACACACACACACACACACACACACACACACACACACACACACACACACACACACACACACACACACACTGAAGTGAATCCTAAAAAAAAAAAACAAGAAAAGGATGGGTAAAAAGAAGAAAAAAGGAAGGACAGCGATGGGATGGGAACAGCGGAGTACAGTATATGTATACCCAAAGCGAAGGTATGAATGAAGGAAATATATGAAGGAAGGAAGAAAGAAAGAATGACTGACGGGGTATGAGTGGTGCACATTGTGGAGTTTGGACAAGTTAGGGTCGGAGGGAGGAATGAAAGAAAAGAAAGAAAGGAAAGAAGGATGTAAGAAAGAAAGGAAGGAAGAAAGGAAGGGAGGCTGGAAAGTAGGAAGTATCAGTCTGGTTAAGAAACGAAGAAAGAAAGGAAAGAAGCATGCAAGAGAGGAAGGAAGGAAAGAAGAAAGGAAGGGACGAAAGAAAGTAGGAGGGGAGTATCGGCGTGGTTAAGGAAGAAACTCATGCCGGTCCACTTCAACTGCATGATAGGGCGATACCGTAACAATCAACCGGTTCTGTCCCTTTCTCCTAATGTAACGAGCTATCAAATGTATGGCTGTAGTACCGTAGTTATTACCCGACACTAACGGCCACTTCTAGTACCAGGAACTCATCATCAACCCATGTGTATTATCAAGGGGAACTTTCAATGCGAATATTATCTAACGACCTACATGGCATCACAGTAACAATCTGAAACTATCGCTTTTAACTACTAGACACTGACCTGTATGGCACTACTGGTATATATCTAGCCTAATTATCAACCAGTGCTCTCTTAATTGATCCCTATTGTAGCTAGTATACAATGAATTACTAATCGGTTCTGTTTGTCACTTCTAATGTAACTATCATCTCCCAATCGCTATAACAGTAGGGTATATAATTAAGAAATGGTACGGTCCGTCAATTGTAATATAACTATCTATTGATCTACATGGCAAAGATAAAAGGCCGGTACTGCTATCACCTTGGGTACACCTGTTATCTCCACCATCAGATCTAAATCACAGTTCACCTTTTGTACTCCACTGTTGCTGTTTCTGGTGCCCTCCCACCCTACGTAGAGGAGGTGCACGTGACGTAAGAGTGACGTCCGTGGTTTATCCGCCATACTGCACGGGATGGAGGCAGGATTTGAGCGTGGATGAATGATTACGTGTGTATTCCGCCATGCTGACCGGTATGGAAGCAGGATTTGGGCGTGGATGAATGACTAAGAGCGTATTCCAACATGCTGATCGGTTGGGAAGCATGATTTGAGTGTGGATGAATGACTGTATTCCGCCATGCTGATCAGGATGGAGGCAGGATTTGAGCGTGGATGAGTGTGTATTCCGCCATGCTGGTCGGTATGGAAGCAAGATTTGGGCGAGGATGAATGACTGAGTTTGTATTCCGCCATGCTGGTCGGTATGGAAGCAGGATTTGTGCGTGGATGAATGACTGAGTGTGTGTTAATAGAGGAGAGATGGCGTACTCTACAACCACGGTTATTTCCTGCACGGCACTCACTGTACAAATTTCCAAGGTAAATCTTGGTAGGCCGTGTCCCCTTCAGAACATGATTAAGTTAGGTTTGGTTATGGTTGGATCCCCGTACTTTATGCTTTCCGAACATTTCCTTGTTATTTTATGCATACAAACTACATTACTGAATGAATATGATAATGATTTATTACTGTGGGACGCAATTACAGCTGATTTTTTGCAACAATAACCGACAATCGCTCGCATGACCTTGGATAGTCGTTTTCCTGTCAAAGCGTAACTGAGGACGTTTCCCGTACTGTCCTTTCCTGATGTTTTAATACTGTATTACATGTATTCTAAATTACTAAATGAATATGATAAAGAATTATTACCAAGGGGGCCTGATAGAGCTAAATTTTAAGACGACATTCTTGGAGACGTGCCTGCATCACCTAACCTCGATCGGTCTCTCGTTTCCCTGTCAAAACATAGACAGGATACGTTAGGATATTGGTCGGTTCCCCATTATACATCCTTTCAAGATGTTCATCTATTATTTGATATATACTTTAACTTACTGAATGACTATAATAACGAATGACTACCGTGGGACACTGCTATTGCTGAATTTTGACAAAACTAACTATGATTGGCTTGCATCACGCCATACAAGAATACTGTTTAGCCTACCATTCTCTAACTTCCACTTTTTCCATTTGCAAAACAGCCAACATTCACAACTACACAACTCAAGCCCTGTCATATTTGTTTCAAAATATTAATACATAACCGTAAATGAATAAAAGAAAATGTCTTACTGCGATACGTCTTTCAAGGGGAAATCACAGCTTTACAGGGGAATCATACACCGTAAGAGAGGACACCTGAAAGTCAAGAATCCTAGCCATTCCACAACTGCATTTTCCAGCGATTAAGTGTCGCTTTAATGCGAAAAAATTCACTTCCGCACTAGCGATATGGCATACTCGTATGTTTGTCTGTTCTCGCGTTTCTACCGTCCAACATGGAAGTGTAAACAAACCCGAGTTACGTGATTGTGCGCTCTGCATAGAAGTAGCAAAGATGGTCAAGACAATGATGATGACGATGATGGTGGCAACTACATAACAGCAGCTGCAAGTAAAACTATAAGTAAGAAGGGCCTATGAGATGCAGTCGCTGTCACTGAGCTGTTGGGTGTGTGTGTGTGGGGGGGGGGGCGGGTCCGCCTCTCACACTATCGCATGCTATGGGTACAGATGCTATTTTTGAACACCTGGCATGATACACTTCCACGCTCCCAGGCTCATATTTGTAGGCTTCGTAGCACCCTTTCCTTAGCGACCTACTCTGCTTATTACACCTTAACACTCTCCTGCATTTATATTATCTTAATATCGACAATTTTTTGCTTCAGCTACATACAAGAAGATACTGAGCTGTGATGTGCAGAATTAATCGCTACGGAAGAGGTGTTACGAGACTCCCAAAGCCACTTAAATTACAACTCTCCGTCACGTAGATCGTAATTATGACATTATTTGCCTTTCCCGGGATGTCACTTTCATAACACACTTCCCACTAACACTTTGAGAAAATTTATAACACCGCCCTACTTTCCAATCGGCCTCTCACGTTCCTACTAAATTTCTCATACGCACTTCCTGTATGCCAGTTAACCCCTTCACTCCGCTGACGTATTAATTTATTTTATTCTTTGTTATTTTCAGGCCATTTTACTACAGTATGGGGAGACCTATCGAACTGGAGGATTTATATATAGCCTTCATTAGTATCCTCACAGCTAGAAATCTTACCTAACGCTTAAAATTTCCTAAAGATACATTCCTCGCAGCTGTAAGTCCTACGTAGGTTGATTACAATTGAAGATACCAAGTTTTTTTAGTAAGTCATAGAACTCTAGGGGTTAAGCCTGAATTGCACACTATTACAGATGCAAATTATTCGGCACTTCACAGTGGTCGTATTTCAGAGGAATGAACACATATTGCAGTTGGGCCATTAAATTCCATCGTTTTTTGCTGCCGCGTAAACACACACACACACACACACACACACACACACGACTAACTAAAACGTACAATCACAACAGCGTAGCATCACAGGTCACTGCCATCGAATAACCATACAAGAATAATACGCAACAAAAATAAATACAACAAGCAAATTACAAAACCGATAAGGATTAAAAAACGCAATAAATACAGAGACATACGACGAACAAACTACAAACCCAGTAGCTACATTACGAAAGGATAAAAAAAAAAATGTCGAGTGTGTATGAGAAAAAAGGATGTGATTTTCTGGGATGCTTTGTCAGTCTGATCCTTCACCTACACCTTACATTTTTGCTCATTTTTTTTTTTAATCGCCAATGCCGTTCTAACTCTCTCTCTCTCTCTCTCTCTCTCTCTCTCTCTCTCTCTCTCTCTCTCTCTCACACACACACACACACACACATTAACAAACACCCAACCAGTACTTCACCATCGTATTTTCGCGCCCAAAATTCACCTTCATGGGGTGACGCCCTTCCCTGTATTCTGTCATTTATTTTCTGTTACAAGCACACTAGCCATTTCCTCGACATGACATACACTCAATACCCTTGCAAGTTAACAGTGGAAAATGTACAATGAAAGCCTACCCATATTATTTTTCATATAGTAGGCCATTATATTTTATCTCCCAACTCTGCCGTGCACGGAAATAACATATACGATCCAAACACATAGCTACGGTGCAAACAAACTTGGGATGAGGGAGTCCAAAGCGTGATGATGGAGTCCAGAGAGTGATGATAGGCCAAGGAGTGATGAGAGTACAAAGTGATACGAGAGTTCAAAGAGTGGCGAGAGTTCAAAGAGGGATGAGAACCCAAAGTGATGCGAGAGTTCAACGCGTGACGAGAGAGAAAGGGTGATGAGAGTGTCCAAAGAGTGGCGAAAGACAGAGTGATGAGAGTCCAAAGACAGAGTGATGAGAGAGAGTGATGAGAAAGTCCTTCAATAAAGTGATGAAAAGAATGGACACACACAGGTCAAAGTTAAGGTACGGTGCGATACATAATGAAACGACATTAAGAATACTATCATCCTCTACGCTACATTCACCAAAATACGCTCCATCCGCCGAAACTTACTCTACACTAGCCAAAATAAAAGCTGCGTTCGCCAAATCATACGCTACATTCACCAAAATATACGGTACATTCGCGAAAATATAAGCTACATTCGCCAAAACATACGGTACACTCGCCAAAATACAAGCTACGTTCGCCAAAGTACACAGCTAAGTCTCTCCAAGCTTCATCATGCTTCGTACCCTAAAAATGAACAAACTTTTAAGGTACATAATAAAACAACTGGGCTTAATTTGTCCCTGCCACCTGCCTACCGTAAAGGGCGATGATAGGAGTCTTTCAGTAAAGTGACCTAGGATGACCTCTTCTATCATGACCCAGGATGTTTTGGACAGCGATAGGGAGGAGGTAACTTGCGTCTGGAGCCCGTATTCTAAGACCCCCTAGCACCTCTTCCTTAGCGATTTATTTATGGATATGGCTGGTTAATATCCTTTTGTAAGTTACTTATGCAGAATATGGCAATGTCAGACGGATTTACAAAACACAGAATAGGACAGTAAGTTGTACCGTAATAAGCAAACTAAATCGCCTAGAAAAAGGTGTTACGGAGCTTCCTTAACCGACGAGTGCCATTGGGGGGCTTCGTACCACGTCTTTCTTAGCGATTTTTTTTTTTTTTTTTTTTTTTTTTTAACAGCTTAACATTTTCCTGTGCTGTTTATACCGTTTTAATACTAACACAGTTTGTATCAATAACACAGAGGTTACCGGGACATAATGTACAAACTAAATCTCTTATGAAGTGGTGTTACGAAATTTCCACAGACACCGGCTGTTGACTCGGGAGCAGGTAGTTATAACTGGATTACCACCAAACTTTATAGAAATACGTCTTAGTACCAGATGCTTACTTTCAAGTCATTCTGCTTCGTCATACATATAGATTTTTTCAGTATTCACTCAATGGTTGTTAAATGGTGGCTGTATGAACGAAGAGTAAAGAAAAAAGGAGTCACTTAGCTACATAACTTATATTCAAGAAAATTTATGAATACGGCTCCTGAAATACTTTACACCACATTTATTCACACTGATTTGAAACTTATGCTCAATAGTTTATGAATACGGCTCCTAGAATAGTTAACAACACCCTTATTAACACTCACATTTACAACTAATGTTCAAGTAAGTTTATGAATATGGCTCCTGGAATACGTAATATCATACTAATCAACATATTTATGAATTATGTTGTAGGAAGCGTATGAATATACCTGGAATACTTTACATCGTCATAATTCTCCCTCTCGTCAAGACAATTTTTTTTTTTTTAATCTACCATTTATATCTACCGTACCATCCACAAAATTGTCGACCTAGAAGATAGGATAAGGTAGCTTTATGAGGAAGTATATGAGTGAGAGTAGTTTCGTCCAGGCAGAAGTTAGGCAGGGTTGTTAACGATACAGGTTGATCAGAGTGCGTAGTTTCACCGAGCAGATAATTACAGGGTAGTTAGCTGCACCCAAATAGGTAATTATAGGAGAGTTTAGTTTCACCAAGTAGATAATTATAGGGTAGTTCGTTTCACCCAAGTAGATAATTACAGGGTAGTTTAGTTTCACCCAGGTATATAAATAAGGTAGTTTCACCCAAATAGAGACAGGGTAGTTTCATGACGCAAGTAGACCATTTAGGGCAATTTACATTCTACCTGTGGTCTAGGCCAGGGATCGTACCGGATTCTAAGTGACTCCTGAGATTTCCTAACACCATTTCCACTGCGATTCATTCCGCATATTACACTTTCCGCATCTCCTTGTGTCACTGATGCAAGCTACGTCAATACTAAAAACCATATAATTAAAGCATGGAGGAAAAAAACATATAATAAAACAAGGAGAAAAATAAGGAGTACGATGCAGAATAAATCACTACAGAAAAGGTGCTAACATGCCACTGCAACTCAGAATACAATCATGTCCTGAGTTCTCTTCCTTCTATCGTAAGTCTTGGCATTTACCATTCGTCTTAACCTTAGTACAAGAGAGAGAGAGAGAGAGAAAGAGAAAGAGAGAGAGAGAGAGAGAGAGAGAGACGAAGATCCCTGACCTATTTCGACTCAGTGGATGACCACGTTTGGCCTCCTGTTGTCTGTATTTCCCATGTACACCTACTGGAGGGTCGATCTGACTAGCAACCAAGGAGACTCACTCCTACCTCGCGCAAAAGAGACAGTGCCGCACTCAAGTTATGGGGGTAGCCCAGAAAAAAAAAAAAATGGTTAGGAAAAAAATGTACGCCTCGAACTCAACGGCCCTCATGGTCCGACAATTTCTTTTTTATGCAAATGAGAACAAAACAAAGGCTAAAAGACTGCAATACTCGTACCTTGTAAAAGAAATTGAACAAAAGAAAGCCAAACTCAAAAGATCTGCCCATTACGAGATGCCTAGACACACTGTATTCAAAAGACTAGAGGTCGTAGGGAGTGTGAAGGCAGACGGAGAGTTCCAAAGTTGACCATTTGTGTACGTAAGGGACTCTGAGTACCAGTTAACTTGCATAAAACAGTTGTACAGAAATGGAATGAGAGCGTGTATCTGACTAAACAGACAGCGATAAAAGGGAGAAAAAAGGGTGAGATGCAACACGGCAACGAAGAGCGTGAGGCTGAAGGGAGTCTGTGAGAAGAGGGACGTTCCTGGTACGAAACCCCTCTGACTCCACCCTGTCTAGAAGTGCTCTTATGTGGTGAGCGTTCCCAGACAAGTGAAGTGTACTCAAGATGGGCGAAAAAGGCCGCTGTACAAATTCGGCAACTGAGAACAGAGCGCAAGTACTTAGCTGAGTTCCCTTTGACTGTGAAATGCAGTTGGTATATAATTAATTTCGGATTACGCCGGATCAGCGTCTTTTCGGCTTACAGTAAGGAAACTCGAAGCAGCAAAATGGGATGAAAAACTCTCTCGCTAAACGTCCTGACCGCTAAATCATCCTGTTCTATATTCCAGCTCACTACACACGATTTTACCCAGCTGAAATCACATTAAGAAAGCGGTCAAGAAAAAGAAAAAATAAAGAAAACTCACTTGACGGTCTCGCCCCCCCCCAAAAAAAAAAAATTGCATCGTATTATAAAAACTTGTTTCACGTTCTGGAAAAAAAAAAAGGCATCATATTCGAAAAACCTCGCTTCACGGTCTGGCAAAAAATAAAAAAGGAAAAAAGAAAAAAACGTACTATATTCGGAAAAACTCGCTTCACGGTCTGCAAGAACAAAAATTGCATCATATTCCAAAAAAGAAAAAATACTTCACGTTCCGGCCAATAATAATAATAATAATAATAATAATAACAGAAACAATATTAATAATCATCATCATCATTATCACCATCATCCGGACCTCCTTTCCCACCCTAGGGCAGGGTGAGGAGTAGCAATGTCCAGACAGCCCAAATTTGCCCAATCCAATAATAATAATAATAATAATAATAACAATAACAACAATCTGCATCACATTCCAGCCAACACCAGACGATTTCATTCAGCAGGGGAGTACCCAGCACCACCAAAATATTAGCCAAGACCATTCCAGTTTGTGCCCGTGTTTTTTGAGCCTCCCTCCTCCCACCCACACCAACTCTCTCTCTCTGGATCCGCCCCTAATATGGAAGGAATTGGCATGCCGATACATATAAGGTAGCCAGGCCATGAATTCATAAAGGTGCTTGAGTCTAGGGAATGTATATGGATGTTTAAACTTTTAGCTTCTAGGCAATTATCTGTTCTATCTATCAATCTGTTACTCTTTCTATCTATCTACCTTATTGTCTATCCATCTATCTACCTATCTGTCAATATCTATCTACCTATGTCACTATCTACCCATCTATATGTCTGTCACCATCTGTCACTATCTATTTACCTGCCACTGTCTCACCTGTATCTATCTGTTTATCTATCCATCCCATCATCTATTTATCTCACTATACCTCTCTATCTGCCACTCTCACCTGCATCTATCTGTTTATCTATCCATCCATCTACCACAGCCAAACCGTCCTATAACAAAACAATTCACAGCTACACTAAAACGAATAAGGCAGCTTCTAGTACCGAACAGCATTCACAAACATTCTTAGACCGAAGTTATGCATAAAATCACTTGCTTAGATTCTTACCTTCATTCATTACACCTACCAAACACTTCACAACCAAACTACAGTGAATGCTAGAGTGAAAAAAAACAGCACAAAAAAATAAATGGTTCCTGGTCATAACTGATACGTAGATTTATTACAGAAACTGACTAAAATCCTACATGAATACAAAGAAGCCTGGGTACTGTAGGAAAGGCTTGAGGGAGGGGTGAAAAATATTTATAAGTGATGAATAGATAGATAGAGAGATAGATAGATAGAGAGATAGATAGATAGATAGATAGAGAGATGGATAGATAGATAGATAGAGAGAGAGAGAGAGAGAGAGAGAGAGAGAGAGAGAGAGAGATGGAAACTACAGACACCGAACGAAAAATAAAGAACGACAGGCTAAAAGATATGGAAATAAAACGGAAAGACTGACAGATATATAAAAAACTAGCGAAAAATAATGAATGACAGAAGAAAAGACATAAATATGGAGGGAGGAAAATAAGTGATAGATAAAGATTTAATAATGATGGAAAGCTTTAGATACCGGTAATACCTTACTAACCTAGAAAATTTTTTAAATGAATTGGCTTTATCAACATTCCTAGCAGGTCTTACATTAGTAATAATAATAATAATAATAATAACAAAAAACTGAAAAAATGAGAATATTAATCAAGAAAAATGTCCTCCGATTTCAAAGTATCATTAATGTAAAACACACACACACACACACACACACACACACACACACACACACACACACACACACACTACAGCTATATAAACGACCGTAGATTATGTAAAGCGTCTTGTATAAAGAGTGACTACAAAAATATATACCGTAGACTATTACACTAAAGCTAGCTATGTATTATCACCACTATCACCACCATCACCATAGCCATCATCACCATCATCATTATCACCATGGCTATTATCTTCATTGCCAGCATATTTGTCATTATCATCATCATCATCACTATAATTACCATCATCTTCAACATCACTATTCCATGATCACTGCAATCTTCACCTCATCAACATCATCACAAACACCACTACCATCATCATCATTTCTATTATCATTATCACAATTATCACTACCTTCATTTTCAACATCCCTACCGTCACCACCATCATCAACATCATCATCATCACCATCATTATTATTTACCGTCATTATTAACATCACTCATCCTCTAAATTATCGTCATCTTAATCACCAACATCATCATTTATCTTCACGATCATCATCATCATCACACATCATTATTACCAACATCATCACCATTTTCTTTGCCATCACTATCATCATTATCTTCAACACCACAATCATCTTCCATCGCCTACCATTATCATCACCACCACCACCACTACCACCACCATTACCATCACCACCACCATCATAAAATATCCTTACAAAACACTACCATAAAAAGTACAGCGGATCACGTTTTAAAGCACGATTACAGAAGGTATAAATCAGTAGGCTCCAAAATACTTATAGATAAATGGATAGGTAGACAGATAGATGGGTAGATGGAAAGACTGACAGATAGATGGATATACAGAGACACAGATAAAATGGATAGATAGATGGCCCAGTTATACAGCTCTCGATCAGGATACAAAAACATATTATATCACCCTGTCACGTTACAAAACACCTGGGTATAAAGCATTAAATTCCAGCCATGTTACAAAGCACTTGGTTACAAAACAGCAGATTCCAAAATTCCCATTACTAAGCTGAGCACTCGATTACTTGACCACCTTGATGAACTCCACAACACTATACGTTACAAAATGCATTAACAGTCCTGCCACGTTACAAAACACCGCGGGAGTTACAAAAGCATTGTTACAAGACAGGAAGGTAAATAACACTTGACTACAGGAATAACTCGTTACACTCCGCAGGACACGACGTTACAAAAGCACCAACATTCTTGCTACGTTACAAAACAATGGGTTACAAAACTGCAGGACACACACACACACACACACACACACACACACACACACACACACACACACACAGAGGGAATTTCAACACCACAACTAGACCCAACGTTACAAACCTCCCATACCCGTAAAAAAAAATACTGTACTCTTAACCCCATCAGCCCGAGGACGTCCTTTGAAACATTTTAGATGCCTTCAGACGATTTTATTCAGCTTAGGAGAGGCTTTGGAGGGGTTAGATACAGCCTTCATTAACCCCTTCACTACTCGAGATAATTTAAAAAAAAAATCTAGTAGATGCAATAAATATAATAGTACCAGATGCGGGAACTTCAGGGCCCTTGCGTTAATGCCCTTGGTGTGGTGTGAGAGAGTGATTTTGTGTGATGTGGTGTGTTGTGGTATGGGAGGGTGATACAGTGTGGTGTGTTGTGGTGTGGGAGGGTGAAATGGGTGTGGTGTGTTGTGGTATGGGAGGGTGAAATGGTATGGTGCGTTGTGGTACGGGAGGGTGAAATGGTGTGGTGTGGCTTCGCTAAAATCACTAAAGTCTACGGGAGTGATGCACCTCGCGTCCGAAAATCGTCAGTGGGCGACAGACGGTCAGAGCCGTTCCTGAAGATGCTCCCACATTAGAAAAACGTAATCCTAGCAATGGAGTAGTTACAAATTACAAACACATTACAAAACACATATACAGAACATCTACAGCAAAGAAAAAAAAAACTAGACTAATAGCGCCAACAGCAGATAAACCTAATCAATAGTGACCTCTTTTATCTACTTATCTACCTATCAATCAATCAATCTATGTATCTACTTACCGGTATCTTTTCTACTCCCATACAAATCTATTCAGCTTGGGAGAGGCTTTTTAAACTGAGGGGGGCGGGAGGTCATGTTCCTAATCAACTCCTTTCATATTAAAGATGAATGAAATCGCAAAAAAAAAAAAATCGTCTGAACACAGCAAGAATACAGTGAAAAAGGGTTATGGTTGTCATCAAGTTCACGTTACAAAATCCCACACACAAGAAGATTCAAAATACAAAGGAACATTAATGAATATCAACAACTACACCCTTCAGCATTAAAAAAAAGAAAATAAACAAATAAATAAATTAATAAATGACCAACAGAACAAAAGTTACAAGGATACCTATTTCGGTACAAAATGCCACAAAAAAGAGGAAATATGCACAATACAAAGACATTACAGAATATCAACTACACCTAAAGCAGTTTAAAAAGTGGCTGAGATATCCTACAGAACACAGGTTACAAAAACATAAATCTCCATAAGCGAGACAGAACATACAGATTACAGCACGTACGTTACGGACCATATCTTTTAACAACATAAAAAAAAGACACAAATCCAAACTCACAGCTGTACATAACCAGGAGCAATCAGAAAAAAGAAACGACCTTGGATAAAAGAACACACACACACACACACACACACACACACACACACACTCTCTCTCTCTCTCTCTCTCTCTCGTAGACTAGAGATACCAAAAATGCGCGATACAAATAGTAAAAGGCAATGGAACCAAGTACTCGCCAGTTACAAAAATAAATTGTTAAGGCAATATATATATTATATATATATATATATATATATATATATATATATATATATATATATATATATATATATATATATATATTTTCACAAGCAGAAGAATATTGCTTTTCTTTGCTCTCCATCTCTCTCTCTCTCACTCTCTCTCCATACTTTATCTACCAACCTTCCTACTTATCCCCTCTCCCTCTTTCTCTCACACTCCTGCCAACCTACCCTATACTCCCCCTTCAAACTTACCTAACGATCTATCTGCTATCTCTCTATCTAGCGCCTCTGATTCTATAAAAGTAAGCACTTCAAACCGTCACCGTGTTTCCTTACTATTTTAATCTTTTTCTCAGACGATTTTTCACAGCTTACGGGGATCTTTTGCAGCGCTTATCCCCTTCAACACGTCAACATTTGCTCATTATTTCTCGCTACTATACCCTTTTTAATCTAACCTGACCTTAAATTCCCACCTCTTCATCTTTGAATGCGGAGCCGTAACAGTGAAGAGAATATTATGATGCTAGTCACGAAGACGCGCTACGGAAAGGATTTAGAGCCATAGTACGGTCTATTTCTGCCACCGAGATGTGTAAAATAAGCCGCAAAAGGATGAAAATCTGGACCAAATCAAGGTGAAAAATACATATATCACGTGAGTTTGTCCACCTTAACCCTTTCAACCCCATGATAATATTATTTTTTACTCCAGACGATTTCCTTCAGCTCATTAAAGCATCCTCGTACTCAAGGGCTTAAGGAAGGCTGTATCCGACCCACCCAGTTCGTAGTCTTAAATAAATCGCATGAAGAGAGCAAGAGGGGGAAAAGGACTGAAAGGGTTAGGGATGATTAACGAACTGAAGGGGCTAAATACGGACTTCAATTGCCCCTTTACTGGTAGATATCATTCCCTTTACTGGTAGACATCATTCCCTTTACTGGTAGATATCATTCCCTTTACTGGTAGATATCATTCCCTTTACTGGTAGATATCATCCCGTTACTGGTAGATATCATTCCCTTTACTGGTAGATATTCCCTTTAGTGCTAGATACCTTTCCCTTTACTGGTAGACATCATTACTAACCTGACAAACTATGACGATATTAGTTTTTTTAATCCATTTTTTTTTTTAATCTTGTCACCTACAGACACCTTTAATCAGAACAGACCCCGAATCTAACCAGGGCCTTGTACGGGACTCTTATTAAGTAGTATGTATTTTTTAACACAAGATCAGATGATTTTTGAGGGGTTAATTGCGCTCGTACGCACACACACACACACACACACACACACACACACACACACACACACACACAAAATCCTCCGGTGGTAGCAAGATGAAACGTATGACACGTCCTCGGGCTTCGGGGGCTAATATTCAATACGTCAATATAATTCGCTACGAAGAATGTGTTACGAAATATCCAAAGTCAATGAGAATACGTTTCCTTATCGTCAACCTTCACTACCTCTGCCTCTGTCCTCCGTTTTTTTTCCAAATAATGTATCTCTGTCACTTTATTCAGAGAGAGAGAGAGAGAGAGAGATAGACATTTACTCATGCTGGCGAGGTATAAATATTGAAGGGGTGTCTGGGAAGCCATGAATGTGAAAATCGAAATGTTGTAAGGTGTGTGTGTGTGTGTGTGTGTGTGTGTGTGTGTGTGTGTGTGTGTGTGTGTGTGTGTGTGTGTGTGTGTGTGTGTGTGAGAGAGAGAGAGAGAGAGAGAAACACACCTTTACTTAACCCCAGCCTCGTGGCACTCTCATCACCACCCAAACTCGCTATCCATCTACACACAAAATACAGTACCAGAACATTCCACCAACAACCATCTTCATTCACTCGTGTATGCCTCGTATCTACTCGTTCATTCAGCACCGTACATCTTTATATAATATTCTAAAAACAATCTTCAAAATAAGGGGAGGTTCCGTATTATCAAAATCACTTGGGCTATCCAGGTTCCATCGCACTCTGATCTACGCAATAATATTTTTTTTTTTATACGCAAAGAGAATCCAGTCCAAAACATCCTATTGTACAGTACCCTACGCCGTACGCAGAATTCCCCCCTCTCTCTTTATCTATATCTATCTAACTATCTATCTCTCTGTCTGTCAGTTTGTCTGTCTATCCATCTTCCATCATCCATCTTTTCACTCATTTCTTATCTCTTCGTCCGTTTTTCCGTTCGTTCGTCCTTTCATCAGTTCACTCACACTTCCCATTTTCTTCTACCTGGATTTTAGCTGCTCTTTGTGACGCCACGTACACAAGACCTGCGCTTCTTAACATTTTCCATGCAGCGACTTAATTTGTCATATTTTTTGGTACCCCCAGACGATTTTTCTATTTAGGAAAAATGTCGTAGCGCAATGTAGTCTGAATTTTACCTCTCCGGTTCGAAAACTCTATGTTCTCCTTAAAAAAAAAAAAAAAAAAAAAAAAAAAAAAAAAAAAAGCCTGGACACAGCATCAGTAAAATAGAAGATACGTCATTGGATTAAAGAAAGATTTTTTTTTTTTTGATAAGCAATGAGAATTACACCTAAAACGTCCATACTGTATACAACCCTATGCAGAATCCTCTCTCTCTCTCTCTCTCTCATATGCAAAGGGAATTCAGCCAATAAACACCTTTAATGTACAGGTACCGCACCCTACGCCACCTCTCCCGGCACTCATACGCAGACTCTCCCCCCCCCTCTCTCTCTCTGTCTCACACACACACACACACACCTACTCTACCACACCACATTCTCAGTGGCGACATTGAAAACATCTGCTTCTGTATTTCCAAACATTCTTGGCCTTGAACTGTGTATATGACTACTCGCCCAAACTTCCCTTAAGTGGTAAATAAGATAGTCCTGTTTATATATTCTTAAAGCTGCTTAAGTCTGCCTGCTTATATTTCCTCAAGTTGTAGATAAATATACCTTAAGATACTGAAGTCTGTATGTTTGTATTTCCTTATGTATTTATCCCTACACTTGTTTAATGTCTGATTACGTATACTTCCTTTAAGTCGTATATGTGATTCTGTGTTTCATCTATACAGTACCTCCCTTGGCTATAACACTGCTTGTTTATCTTGCTTCACTCATGCAACTAACACGTCACAAGCAGGGTGGAATATTTGGGTGATTAGATACGAAAGGTAAAATGATTTCTGAAAATGGTCAACTACTGTGGAGACTTTGTTTATCTTTCATACTGTAAACCGCTACTCGCAATCCCAAAAATACACACACACACACACACACACACACACACACACACACACACACACACACACATCCTAACGCCACACTGATCTTTCATACCTTACGCAGAAACACTCACACACACACAACACACACACACACACACACACACACTAATTACATCCTAACGCCGCTAAACTTTCCTACCTCTCTCTCTCTCTCTCTCTCTCTCTCTCTCTCTCTCTCTCACACACAAACACACACTAATTACATCTTAACGCCACTAACCTTCCCTACCTCACACACACACACACACACACACACACACACACACACACACACACACACACACACACACACACACACACACACACACACACACACTTCAAGGTTAAAGGATCTCACATGTACGGTATAAAAACATCCGATACAGTAGCTACTGGAAAAAAAAAAAAAAAAAAAAAAAAAAATACTCTGCATCCTTTACGGCTCGAACTGTCTCATCTTACACTGTATTCACCACACACACACACACACACACACACACACACACACACACACATTCACCATCTCCGGTACTCACAATTCCTAAAACACAAACACGTACAAATACACACGCGCACACACACTGACATACACACAAACACACACACATATACACACACTGTCATACACAAACAAAAACATACACATTCTGACACTCTCACACAGACACACACACACACACACACACACACACACACACTTTCATTAACACATCTCACACATTCTCAGTATTTAAAAACATCTGGTACTTACATTCAGCCCACCAAACCATACCAGCTGCACACACACACACACACACACACACACACACACACACACACACACACACACACACTGAAGATCGGCAAGTCCCAATGCTGAATAAAATCGTCTGGCAAAAGCACGATTAAATTACCTTCCTTTGAGACGAATTATCACTACTGAAATCTTCTTAGTATATTCTTACGAGATGGGAAGCCACTGAGGAGATACTGGTAAAGAAAATCGTGTGGCTTAGATTAAACGTTAAGAAGGAGGCTTAGATTAAAGGTTAAGAAGGTGGCTTAGATTAAAAGTCAAGAAGGTGGCTTAGATTAAAGGTTAAGAAGGTGGCTTAGATTAAAGGTTAAGAAGGTGGCTTAGATTAAAAGTCAAGAAGGTGGCTTAGATTAAAGGTTAAGAAGGTGGCTTAGATTAAAAATAGGTGACTTTGATTATAAGTTAAGAAGGTGGCTTGTTAAGGTGGCTTAGATTAAACGTTAAGAAGGTGGCTTAGATTAAAAGTTAAGAAGGTGGCTTGGGAGTGCACGAGGGTCATCCAGGAACACTTATATTTCTTCCAAGTTCAAATACTCCCCTAGAATACGACACGGAACAATCGAATGTACATCCAGGTCCCCAAATGCTCCCTAACACCTCTTCCTACGCGATTTATTTTGCTTATTACACCTTACCATTCTTTTTTTGTTACTTAAATCATTCTCCTATCACCACACTGTCCATACGGTATACAATATCCAAAACGGTACTAACCAACCCTATTAAAAAATAAATAGCTAAGGGTCTGGTGTTAGGGAGCTTCCTTACTCATCGACAATATGGATCTATGGCTCGTACTCTCGTCGGTTAAGGAAATTCCCTAACACCTCTTCCTAAGCTATTTATTTTTGGATATGACTGGTTAATATCCTTTTGCATGGTCAATATGCAAAGAATGGCGATGTCTGATGGATTTATGTAACACGGAAAAGGACAGTAAAGTGGAGTATTAAACAAAAAAATAAGTCGCTTAAGAAAAGGTGTTACGGGGCTTCCTCAACCGACGAGAATACCGGCCTATGAGTCTGGCCAGCTGAGAAATTGAGCTCTGGTTTTTCCCGTTCTGACTGGGATGTCCTAACCATTACGCAAGACATCACCGGACTGAAAGACAGCCTAACGGTACGCTGTTTGTTTGTTTTTTTGCTGGAGATGGCTTGTAGCTTTTATTTATTTATTTTTTTTAAGACGCGATGCCTCTCCTTAGCTGAATAAAAGTCTGATGGTAGCAAGAATGAAATAGCCTATGGTATAATTTATCATTCCCTGGTAGGTTCCCATAATAATTAATAATAATAATAATAATACGGTAATAATGATAATAAATAATAATAATAATAATAATAATAATAATAATAATAAATAATCCACGTCATCGCCCCCTGTTTACATTCAACCCCTTTACTAAGATGTCTTGTCACTACCGTTAAGACGATTTTAATAATAATAATAATAATAATAATAATAATAATAATAATCCACACTACCGTATCTCCCCTTGTTAACAATGAACCCCACTACTACGATTTCTTTTTCTCACTACATGACGATTTTACTCAGCTTGCGAGTAGTCATCGGGCTGAAGGGTTTGCACAGTCTCCATTAACGATCACACTTCATTAACATCTCTATTCATCTCTTGGAGGGACACTGACTTAATGTTCCTTAATACAACCTTAAACACACTAATGTCTCTCCAGGAAAAACAAACAAATAAATACACAAATAAGTAAATCAATAAACAAGATGGAGTAAATCACACAGCAATATTTTAAATCTCCCACAACCTTACATTTTCTTTATATTCTCCGTCCCACACCATCTTAATGTTTTCTCAATAGCCGTATAGCTACAGTATAAAGGAACAAACCGTAAATAAATAAACGCATTTAATTCAACAAATTCTACCCAACACACCAAATTTCTAAGTACAGTACAAAACAGTATAACGTCTCAAGTTTAACTCACCTAATTATCACACTTATATAACCCGTGCTAATTCTACTCTTTCACTACTACATTCGTCTCTAGCTGGGAACATACACGTACATACATACAGTACATACACACTGGAACATTTATATATTTACCGGTACCTTTAAACAACCATAATAATTTAATTCACAGCATCAACTTTTTTTTAATGCGAGGAAGAAGGAACCAAAGGCCAGAATTCCGCAAGATTGTTCCCTTCTAGAAATAACCAAACAAGATAACAGAGCGAAATTCAAGATCCGTTCATATTTGCCTATCACATTAAATTCACTTCTACACCCTCCCTCATGACTCTTCTAACACACACTTCTAATATGTTTGCAAAAAGGCTAATACTCCACCTAAGGCCCAGAGAATCTATATCACAGCACCCTATTTCACAGATCAATAATGTTCCCACCAAATCCACCCAAAACAAAACACGTCCCCCTCACAATACTGAATAAGCATCAACATCAGTCACACTAAATTTTACTCAACGCATACTCCTCCCCTCACCAATAACATTCTCACCAAATTTACACACCACATTCTTCTCTCTCACACTACACCTACTACACAACACAGCAATATTCCGCCCACTCTACACCAACATTATTGCAACTAAACACATGCGCCCCATAACATCCTTCAGTGACACTAGCCTATTCCACAAAACGTCAGTAATTGGCTCAGTTCTCCCTACATTCACCTGACAATATAATTCCCTCTCACACTATTTCATAAAACATCATATTATTCCCCCTACGTCACTTCAACCAACTCTACCCAACACAACCTTCCTCTCAGAGTACGACGAAAAACTAATTTCATTTTACCTAGCACACCATCCTTCCCTGTCACACCATTTCACAGACATCATATAATTTCCCCATATCTTACTGAACAAAACATCATACCTACTCACACTATCACACACTATCATCACACTGGATAAACCCTATTTCACCAAACATCTATGGTACCATAATTCCTACTAACTCGACACAACACTCCTCCCTCAATATCACACATTTTTTATAACACACACACACAAATAAATCACCGTCACTTTCTGAGGTTTACATTTAGCTGCGCGCGCGCGCGCACACACACGCGCGCGCACGCACGCACGCACGCACACACACACACACACACACACACACACACACACACACACACACACACACAATTACCGTCACTTTCTGGGGTTTACATTGAGGAAAACACACACACACACACACACACACACACACACACAATTACCGTCACTTTCTGGGGTTTACATTGAGAAAAACACACACACACACACACACACACACACACACACAATTACCGTCACTTTCTTGGGTTTACATTTAGGAAAACACACACACACACACACACACACACTTCATATTTCACTGTTTTATCTTATCAGTTCGCGTCCTCTCCGCCGAGGTTCTCATTCATAGCCGAACACGCCACACCAGCATGCGCTCAGTCCCACACGTAAACACAGGCGAGGCTGCTGATGAAGGATGTCGTCGCGAGATGGCACCGTTTTCACCAGGCGGCTCCACTGCCCGGTTATACAGATGTCCCCCAAATCCCTCCCTATTCCCTTTAAACAGGATGGTAGAGTGAAGGAGCGGGGCAATTTCAGCCTGCAGTCCACTGGGTTCACGTCCCGATGAGCTTGAATTCACAACAACGACAAACACAACGACACAGGAAAGGCTTGTGATAGCAATGAATGAACTGCAACGGCAGGATTGCACATGAACGGACAGCTTTACTTTTACATGTTTAAATCGTGTTTTACACAGTCCTAAAGGGCAACTGAACCCTGGGACACAGTTTCTGTCACTGGGGAAGTGACCCGCTTCCACCCACACACATGGGAGGCCTATGCAGTGAATGAGAGGCACTGAGCGTGCAAGAGTAGTTGCATGCAAATGGAAATTTGTTAATGGGCTGTCCTAAAGGCGAAGTGCAGCCAATGGTATTATCAAATATATATCTAGCTGCACCGTATTTGTAATTCGGCATTAACAAATCTGTACACACACACACACACACACACACACACACACACACACACATACACACACACACACACACACACACACAAAACCACCGTAACTACGGAGGCTACAGGAGTTTAATTATTTTATGCTTAATTATATTCATATGATTTCACAGTCTATTCGCCGTTTCACGCGTTAACTTCGTAAACACCTAAATGTACCGGTATTAGGTTTACGCTTACTACCATTCTTTAATAAGCGGTGGCTACATAGCAGTATTTGCATGATTTCACAGTAATGATAATGACGGCAGAATAATCACACCAGCAGCCTACATTAGTTACTGACGCCACATAAAGGTTATTTACATGAATTTGTTGTATTACGTGCATATATTACATGGCTACATTAAACGTACACAGACATTTAAAACTGCTGAAAGTTGTACCCACATTTTATTCGCAAATACCGTACACAGCCGCAACCTTAATTGAATGACTAGGCTAGGTAATGGTAACTATAATTGGTAAAGGGGAATATCGCAGACTAGAAGTGTAAAATAGTTTCAAGGTGTACATGCATACGTGTAAAAAAAAAAAAAAATATATAAAAAGCTCAGTGAATCTGTAATACCGGATATAATACAAACTCTTACACTGTACCCGGCAATTAACAATTTCGCAAACTTATAAAACTATGAGCTGTAGTGTTCCGATAAGGAGAGTTGTGGTAGTGTTATGGAAATTCTGTAATATTAAAAACAGACTAGGTTAGTTGTATGTTCACCCTACGGCAATATACAGGCTATAGTAATAAATCAAACACACACTATTTGTATATTCACCCTAAGGCAACATACAGGCTACAGAAGTACAAGCATGTGCACCGGTACTTCTAGCCATACAGCATTCATTACTAAATAAATAAGTACACACATTGATAACTCATGGACAAAGTCGTTAGTAAACACATATCTTTAGACTGAACCCCATAATAAAAAATACGCACGAACCAGCTGGCAAATGTGCTTAAATTGGTAAATACACAAACACAGGTGAGCATGTGAACCTGTAAAAAAAACATACCAGTACATCAGTAACTTTAGAGTGAACCTAAAAAAATGAAAATGCACTGGAAATGGCTCTCAAACTTATTTTAAATTGGTCAATACAAATACGGTAGCTACAGAAATGAACTTGTGAACCAGTAAAAGCCCAACTCCCCAATATAAATGAATTCGCAATACACAATTCACAAATACATTTCGTTTAACATTTACAATTTCTAAACCTGAAAGAATCACCTTGGCGGAGTACCGCAAAAAAAATAAACAAAATACGGTAAATGCTCAAATAAATAAATTCTTTAGAAAAATATTTCGCCTCCCAGCCAAACACGCTCAAAAAAAGAAAAAGAAAAAAAGACTGCAGTTACCAAATTCACTGAAACTCACTTCTAAACATCCACACGCTGATCACTATACTCTGTTCACTTTAACTTGGCCTCAACCTACCGTATCATCTCCACATTTTAGGCGCTGAGCTGTAACACTAGAATATGGTGCTAGTCACGAAAAACTGCTATGATAATATTGTATAACCACGGTATTATTTTTTTCTGCCACTAAGCAACATGAAATAAAATGGAATGGGACGAAAATTTGTGCCAAGTTAAAGTGAACAAACTATACACCAATACAACTGGCATACCACACACTTAACCACTTCACTACGGGTATTATATATTTTTCATCCATTAGACGACTTTATAACTTAGGAAGGGCTTCTAGTACTGATGGGGTTAATAAATGATGCGGTAAATTTAACCTTTCATTAGAACTCTTAAAATGAATGAAATAGCCTAACTGTAGCAATAATAATAATAATAATAATAATAATAATAATAATAATAACGAACTACACCAGCGTGGTAAGGGAGTAGCTTCGTTAAATTACTTAAGTATCATAACACCTGGCATAAACATTCAATTAACACTCCTAAGCCTCAGGTACCGTATACACACAGCTAGTCTAATATATATCGTCTGAAAGTAACAAGAATAAACAACAAAAGAAGTTATCACTGTGAAATGGTTAAATTATTGAAAAACATACAAACACCTGGGATACAATCTTTTACACTCAGGTATACCGGTACACACAACATTCTCGTATACCCGACACAAACACTAGGCAACATGGCCAGACTAGCAAGAATAAACACAACAAAACTTACATACACATCAAAGCAAGCAGTCCATACACATTCAAGTAACACATCCCTACGTCACAGGTATACACACAGCCATGCATTCTCGTATACCCGGAAATAAACTGCAATGTAAAATACGTCATTGCAGTAAACGAATGAAATTACAATCATACACATCAAACCAAGAGTATACACTTGACACTGAGGCATACATACATTGCTAAACATTCTGGTATATCCCCGAAATAAACTGCAATGAAATACAAAATACATCATCGTGGTGAAAAAATTAAATCACCAACATACACACCAAACAATATACACTTGAACACACACACACACAGCTAAACATTCTCACACAGCCCGGCATATAAACTGGACAACATCTGGCCATAAACACAGCAGGACGGTAAAGTTGGCAACATTACTCATAAACTTACATAAACTGCTGCCGTTTCAAGTTCACGTGTAAACAAAGCCCATGACACCTTCTAGCTGAGGTAAACAAGGTGAGCTACACTTCACACGAGTATTGCTGATCAACATAAACATTCTACTGATTTTAGTATGCATAAATATTAAGGCACATTACTGATCAAACTTAAATACTAATGTGCAATGTAATACTGAACAACATAAACATTGTACTGATGTATGCATAAATATTAAGGCACAGTACTGATCAAACATAAATACTGATGCGCTATGTAAACATTATTGATCAGCATACACATTCTACTGAACTAATGCATAAACGTTCAGGCATTTTACTGATTACACAAACCCTTTACTGATGCTCGACCTAACGTTATTAATCAGCATAAACATTCTACTGAGGTAATGCATAAACGTTTGACACAATTCTGATCAAACATAAGCTCTTCACTAAAACGCACACATTATTATTGATCGCATGAACAATTTACTGAAATTCCTCTACGTTAACGTTAAGGCACAACACTTTACTAATGCACTACATAAACGTTTTAATGCTGTTAAAATAAAGTTACATAAACGTTTAAATGCTGTTAAAACAAGGAAGCCTACATTTAGAAAAGCACATAAACATTATGCATTTTTTTTTTAAATACACTGCATACAGGCGGTAATGTTGGTTGAAATAAAAAGCAGTCACACATACTAACACTTAAAAGATACCTCTACACAAATGCTGCAATAATGGAAAAAAAAATACAGGCACATATAAACACACTAACTCAACACTGATACATCCACACAAATGTTGAAATGGTTAAAATAAAGGCATCTCCACACAAACGTAGACATTTGGGTGATTAAGGTCACGCCTAACATTCACACCCACATTACTGATCAACAAACACTTTCTTGATACGCTGAAAGGTCAGCTAAGGCCCAATTACGCTACACAACAGCCTAACATTCACACACATTTTACTGATCAATATAAACATATGACCGGTTCTGATACATAAGCGTTAATGTTGTAATATAAAGGCACATTTACGACGCCCTGTTCTACCTACCATGACCCTACCGTAAGCAGACAATAATGTACTAAGGCCTACACACATAAACCGATACGCATATGATAACATGCCATAAACAGACCTGTATGAAGGTAAACACTACAGGCGTGTATACCTAATATACACTATATACCGTATAAAACATATCCATAACGTACCACACACGCATATAACCTTATCTCCACCTTTAACTTGCTTTTCTTGAATAAACGTACTCAACCATGCATTCGCAAACATAAAAATTATTACCCGAACAACAGCCTGCACCAGCCTATGTGTGACAAATTGACACTAATGCTCATATTCATACATAAACACCACCTCTACACAAAAACTTTCTACGCAGGCATTCAAGTCGCCTCACAAGCATTTGCATCAACACATTCAAATACTAACGCACACCAACTGGCAACCCACACGTAAACACACGCACACATTACGCACAACACTCTCTAAATATTCAAGCTACCAGCACCGTCGTTTACCCTCTCACTAGCTCACAAATAAAACACAGAACACGAGAAACACATCACAAGAACACAAAACACAAGCGACAAGTTTTTTCTCGTATACTGTACACCATCAGCACGAAGCACATCCTCCCCGCCTTCCTAAAAATTTCAAGTTCACGGCAACATCCACTAAGCGTCCTCTGCCTTCCCTCTCTCTCACACACACGACCTTCACTGGGCTAGGCTGGTAGGAAAACAAAGAAATAAGAAAAGTTTGTGTCTCATTTCCGCCGCGGGGTTGCTGGGAAAATTTGTGTGGGATGGATGTCAATAAACTTCTGTCTTTTCCCGTACGCTGAGTTAAATTATACAACCCCGATACGGTTTGGTGTGGGACATAACTTCTGTATTTCACCAAAGTTATGAATGCCATGTCAGCTGATAAAATATTGCACAACGTTTGATGCATGGATGGTATATAAACATTTTCACGGTCACCGAACACTAAGGTTAATTCAGACTACATTATATTAACCTCATATGACGTGGTGTTAAATAGCCGTTAATGGTAAAAAAAAAAAAGTACCTTGGAAAAAATGCGAAAAAATATATATGGGATGGATTAGAAGAGGGTGCTGGGGGATTAGGCGCGCACAACATCCCACCAAAATCTCGTACAGCAAACAGCAGCGGCCCGTCGTACCCTGAACTGCCATCATTCACTCTCAACATCACGCCACCATCCCCGTTGAAAAGTCGCTGCCACGCCTACTCACACTGGGACCGAGAGGGGTTTCAATGGTCTAATTCTAAGCCTCAAAGTCGGGCTGGGGCAATGAGTGGGTTTAGGTGTACCCAAACATAATTCACTTTCGGTGGGGTGGCTGCAGGATCGGTAGGTTGTGGTGCGCGGTAAGGGAGATGCTGTTTTAGGCGATGCTGTGTGCTGTGCTGACATTTCAACGCCCACAGCCCCACAGCCCGTACCCTGAACACCACATCGAGAGCCGAACACAGGAGCTAGGCCGGTGGAAGGCGTGCGTAGCGAGTAACACACACGCAGGTCCTACACACTAAAATCCAGTGTCACCCTCCACACTCGGAGTTTACAGGAAGGTGGTGTGATGAGGCAGAGGGACAGGAGGCTCCCAGCTGGTAGGGCACGGCCAGTGAGCACCGGGGTAATCTTGGAGGACGTGCGGAATCTTATCTTATACGCCAATATCGAGAGCACCACAAAACAACAAGCCTGGAGCGGCCATTTTTGAGGAGGCAAAAAGCGAAGGGGGGAAGAGCGAGTGAGCATGTTCCCTGCTTCCCCGCCCCTGAACACTGCACTACGTTATCTTACCTGTGAGCACAACGAGAACCAGGACTACTGTTGACAGTAAGCCCGACATACTAGAAAACCACGCCATATATGCTTCAACATCGATGAAGTTTTTCAGGGAATTACTGGCGAACACTCCACCCCACCTCGTCCACAAACACTGAGGCTGCCAGCGTTCGCCCCACCTCGCCTCACGAGTACCGCTCTCACCAGACACACATCTCCACTATTTTATCTCGGCTTCCTACCCTCCCCCAAGCTTGTTTTTTGGTGTCAATGAACTGTTTGGCTGTCTCTGGTGCCGGTAAAATTAATAAAAGACAGATTAGATAGCGACGAGGCCACAAACTGCCAGATGATAAGAGAGTGCGTAAGTTCGTGCGTGCGTACTCCCTCCTATACTAGGCCTCCTCCAATTTTCATCCCTTATAATAATCATTTATCAAAAGATTGGTGTCAGGCACATGAGGAGGAGGGCTGAGAATATGTGAAACTAACTGGTAATGCCCTATGAAGCCCCGGGAAGCAGTAACAAGGTGAAATAAAAGGGAAAATGAGTGATAGGAGCGGGTTGGCTTGGTGGCGAGTGAGGCCCGCTTAGGGTGGCATGGGGGCTTCTCAGGGGCCATTGCCGCCTCAAACCAACCCATTTTTTTTCTTATTCTCGCGACCCGCTTGGCGTTTTTCTCATCCGGCATCAAGTCCGGCGTAAGAGGCGTGCGTCAAATGCGTCCCACTGGGTTAGGAGCCCACGGGGACGCCATAGTAATCACAGGATCAATATGTACCATGTGAATGAATGAACTGGTGTGTCACTCAAGGGTAGCAGGGAGACATGTGAGCGAGGGGCCCCGGGAGGTGGTAGGGGCCCCCAGGGGTTAGCTCAGGGGCAGCTGGGGCAGGTGTAGGGGGCCCCTGTCACACTTATAGGGGGGCCCATGGGCAAGATAAGGGAGGAGTGTGTGCGTGTGTGATGGTTGTACACATGCGCGCCACACACACACACACACACACACACACACACACAGCCGCCCCCGCCACCCCTCCCCCCTCTCCCCAGGCACACACACCCATCCCACATGCACACGCACGCATGCACGCACACTGCCAGGCACGTGCTTACAGATTATTGACAGTTGCATGGCGGGGAGCAGTGAGGGAGCACACACCTCACCCTAGCTCCCTCACACCTCACTCTCACGCCCTCACATATGCCAGTACAGCCTTCCTCCTTCACTCTACCATCCTCACATTTCATCCTAGCACCCTCAAACCTCAGGCTACCACCCTCACTCTTCATAATAAAGTCCTGTAGCACATTCAGCTTCACACATCACTCTACCTCCCTCGCATCTCATTCTCAAGCCCTCACACTTGCCAGTATAATCTTCCTTCACTCTATCCTCTTCACACTTCTTCCTAGCACCCTAGTACGCCACCCTACTACAATCACAATTCTGAACGTAGGCTCGTAGTACATATGACATCACACTACTCTGGTTTCATCAAACCTCCCTTGGCTCTCAAACCTTACCCTAATTCCTTCACACTCACATAACCTCTCTCAAACGTCACTCTAACTCCCTCACACCTCACCCTACCTCTCACACCTCACTTTCTCTCATACTTCACCCAATCACTGTCATACGTCACTGCCTATAACGGTACCACACTACAACCCATCCACCTCGCCCTGCTAGCCTCAACAGTATGTGCACCTCATCCTGCCTCTCAAACTTCACTCTAACACCCTCGCACCACATCCTGTCACCCTAACAAATCACCCTATCATCAGAACACTTCATCCTATCACCACTGCATCTCTCTATCGGCCTTATAGCTCACCCTATCAACCTCACACCTCATCCTATCACACCTTACCCAAACACCTCATTCTATTACTTTCACACCTCACCCTACCTCTCTCATACCTCATCCTAACTCCCTCACACCTCAGCCTATCACCTTTGCACTTTACCGTATCTCACTAACACCTCACCCTACCTCCCTCACACGTCACCCTACCTCCCTCACACCTCACCCTACCTTCGTCACACCTCACTCTACCTTCATCACATCTCACCCTACCTCCCTCACACCTCACCCTGCCTTCACCACACCTTTCTCTACCTCCATCACACCTCATCCTACATCCCTCACCCTACATCCCTCATCCTACCTCCCTCACACTGCACAAGAAGCCTACCTCCCCACAATTCACCCTATCTCCCTGACCTCACCCTACCTCCCTCACACCGCTCCCTACTTCCCTCAACCTACCTCCCTCATACCTCACCCCACCTCCCCCAACAATTCACCTTATCACCCTGACCTCACCCAACCTCTCACACCTCACTCTATCTTTCATACCTCACCCTACCTTCCTCATCCTAGCAAAGCGCATGACTTGAGGTACGATGCACAGTGGAATGGTGAGTGGAGTGCATGACTGGATGAGTGGAAGTGTCAGGGAGTGGGATAATATGCATGACTCAGACGTTCATGAGAGATAAGAGCAAGTGAATGATAAGGGAGATAAATCAGATTGCATGACAGGCTGCATGAGTGAGTTCAAGAGGGAGGATGATTGTAAAGTGCATGAGAGGGAGATTTGATGACCTGGCAGTTCATGAATATGGAAGGATATGATCCAGTGAGTGAGAAATCTTTAGGTGATACAGTGCATGGTAGTGGCATGACGGGAGTGCATGATGGTGGAAAGAGTATGACATCGACTATGTATGACAAAGAGATGATACAAATTATGGGAACGGAAAGCATGACAGGAAGCATGTCTAGGGAAGAGTGCATGTTGCTGGGAGAGAGTACAAGGCAGGAATATAAGGCATGACAGGAAGAATGAATGTATGACAAATAACAAAGTACAAGATGGGAATATGGTGCATGGCAGGGAGAAATGAGGAAGAATGCATGATGGAAGGGCAGTAAAGCAAAGCAATACAGCATATAACAGGAACAGCACAAGGTAAAATGCATGACAGAAGAAATGGTGCATGACGTTAAGATACAGACATGAGAGAAGACTAAGTACCAGAGAAGGAGTGCATGGTTGAGAGACAGAATACAATACATGGGAATTAAGTGCATGATAGGGAAAAGGCTTGAGAAAGAGTGCATGATCGATGGATACAAGAGAATACTGTATAATGCATGACAGGGACGCACTGCACGAAAAAAGGACATTGCATAACATCAGGATACAATGCATGAAAGAAGACTGTGTGCCTGGGAGTGCATGCTGAAAGGATAAAGACGGACAGATATATACAGTGCATGGATGATGGGGAAAATCCAAGGAAAGCTGCATGATAATGGGACAGGGAAGTACTGTGCATGGCGGAATGAAACGACACAGGGAGAATACATGACGTTAGGACAGATTATGGCAACGACTGCATGACAGAGAGGCACACTAAAAGGCGTGGGCATACAGCGCAAAGACGGCCAGAGAAAAAGTGCATGACAGAGGACAGAGGAAGAGAAAAAATATATAGTGCATTACAGGGCAGTGCACGAAAGAAGTGACAGTGCATGAGATGAGAGCATGCTGGAAAGGCAAAGTACAAAACAAACGGTGCATGACAGCGAGGAAGACTGAGGTATGCCAAGTGGAGAATGTGTACTTAAACAGTAGTGTGCATGACCCTGAAATTACGTATGATAGTGAATATGGGAAGATGAGGATGGGAAAGTGGGGCAGTGCATGACAGTGGGAAGGCGTGCATATTAACCCCTTCAGTACGGTGATGTTTTACTTAATTTAATATTTACTGCCTCCAGACGATTTTATTACTCTTAGGAAGAACTTTACTACATAGCCGTCATATATAGTATACTTCCAGATTATTTTACTTAAAGTTAGGAAAGACCTCTAGTGGTAAACGTAGTAGTAGTAGTAGTAGTAGTAGTTGTAGTAATAATAGCAGTAGTAGCAGTAGTAGTAGTAGCAGTAGTAGAAGTGGTAGTAACAGTAGTAGTAGCAGTAGTAGATGCAATTCTAAGCTCTTCTGATCCTGGACCCGGTGGTCTGCACGCCGAAGTTGCCCCTCCTGAGCAGTCATCATCGGGGACAGGAAGGGAAATGAGGGCCACTGTATAACGGGGCAGCTCCACCGCCCAGTCATATCGGTGCCACCACATGAAGGCGTCCCTCCCCGGCACCAGTCTCCAATACCTCTCTAAGTACAAGTGGTCGCCCCCAGGATGAAGAAACCCGTCCGGAGGTTGAAATAAAAAGGGCGTCATAGAAGTGACGGGGATAATGGGAGTGAGTGAATGATGGTGGAGCAGAGTTCATGAGTGTACGACTGAGTGCATGGCTACTATACAGCACATGACAATGGATGACAGTAGGACAGAGTGCATGAAAATGGGCGCTGCATGAGACCACTAACTGCATGATTGGACAAGGTGCCTGAAGGGGACAGTGCATGAGAATAATGAGCACATGACAGGACACAGTTCATGAAAAACGAGCACTGCATGGCATTATGATACAGTGCATGAGGAGACACCCCATGAAAGAAAGGGCAGTACAAGACAAAAGGACAGAGTGCATGGAAGTAAGAACATAGTGCATGAAAGAAGTCTGACTGCATGACGCTAGGATAAAATGCATGAGAAGACAGAGCATAACGTCAGAAAAAAGTGAGAGAAGATGGGATGGCGCACAAAAAGAAGAGTCAGTTGATGAAATACGACAGGCCAGAGTGCATGACTGGAACAGAATGCATGACGGAGGAAACTGTTGCATGCCTCCCACTTCCGTCCTCCCACGCCTACTCTGGGGGGCAAGGGGGAGGGATGAGGGGGGAAGGTGAAATAGGGAGAGAATGGGGAGGAAAGCGAGGAAGGGGGTGAAAGGCTGCAAGGGGAAGAAAAATGAAGAATGACAAGTAGGAAGGAGGAGCGGGAATGGAAAAAAAAGGAGAAAAATAATCAGAGGAGAAGGGGAGAGGAAAGGAAGAAAAGACGGAAGAGGAGAGAGGGGGAAGGAGGGGGAGAGAAAGAAGATGGAGGGTGGGAAGATGATGGAAGAAAGTAGGAAGGGAAGTAAATGGTAAGACAGAGACGAAGAGTGGAGGGAAATGAAAAGGGATGGGAAGGGGAAGGAAGGGGAGGGAATAGATGGGAGAGGATGGGCTGGGGGAGGAGGAGGAGGAAGGCGAGGAAAGGAGAGGGAGGAAAAGAGATGAAAGAGGGAAAGAAGAAAGAGTACGAGAGGGAAGAAAGAAGGAAAGTATAAAAACAAGAGAGGAATGGGAGGGGGAAGGAAGAGGGATGAGAGGGAGGGAAGAGGATGAAGAGGGGTTATGGGAAGAAATTGGAGGAAATAGGAAGGCGGGAGAGGGTGCAGATAAGGAGGACGATTGAAGGAGAAAGAAAATGAAATAAGAGAGGAGGGAAAGATGAAACGGGAGAGAAAGGGAAGAAGGGGGACGGAGAGGGGAGGGAAAAAGGAAGAGAAAGGGGAGAAGGAGGAGGAGGTAGAAGAGATAGTAGAGGGAGAGAGAAAGGTAGGAGGGGAGGTGATGGGGAAGTAGGGGGAAAGGCATGAATTACATTTTAGAGAGAGAGAGAGAGAGAGAGAGGAGGGGGGGGAACGGCGAGTGGAAAAGGGGAATTGGAAAGAGGCGTGTAGAGGAGGGGGAGGAGGGGTGTAGATGCAAAGGGAGAAAAGGTTAGGGAATGAGGGTAGGTAACTTGAGGGAGGGAGAGAGGAGAAGGGAGGTGTGGGTGTGAGTGAGGGAATCGTGAGAGTAAGAGCATGAATATTCTAGTACAGTAAATCAACATGAAAACAGTAATAAGCATAATACAAAAAAGGACACACTTATGTTACTTTTTTCCTCAGATATTTCCTGTTGGTAAATGTTTTGGTTCAGGCAGATAAGGTAATGCTTCACCCTCACCCACACTCTTACCCACACCCACACCCACACCCACACCCTCACAAGTCTTACTTTCGCCCTTGCACTCCTACACACTCCTTCACCCTCACTCTCACTAATATTTTCGCCCCCATTCACATCTTCATCCTCTTCCACACCATCATCTTCAACCACACCCACACCCTCACCCAGATCTACACCCACACCCACACTCTAACCCACAACACACACACACACACATCCATCCCCCCCTCACACACACATCCTAACCCACACCCACATCCACCCCCCCACACACCCACATCCACACAACACCCACCCACCCACACACACATCACGTCAGTACCCACACACACAATGTAACCCACATCCACACCCACACAAGTACACGTGCTTGTACCCAATGACCCACACCCACGCCTCTGACCCTCCCCTCACTCTCACCCACCCCGCCCTCTCTCTCTCTCTCTCTCTCTCTCTCACACACACACACACACACACACACACACACACACACACACACATCAAGTCCAATTTCTCAACAGATTTATGTATGTTTATTTATTCCTGTTTACCTGCTTATTTATTTACTAACTTTACATTGTTATCCATCCATCCATCCATCATCTAATCCTGTGTTGCCCCATAAGTGTAGGAGCCCGCGGCTAGACAAGTTGGTCCTGACATTTAAGATGAGAGTGACCAGCCTCATTCGACCCTGAATGGCACTACGTGAGCAGTAAACCCCAACCACCCCTTGGATATAAACCCACAGACTCAATCCGAGTGGACCGCCTTAATTACCCACTAAACCACCAGGCGCCATAATTTGGTAATATGGATACCACCCAGCGTAGCAAATGGTTTCCTGGATTAAAGGAAACCATCTGGCTTGTCACTCAGTGTAGAGACCATAAGGCAGCGCTACACTGAGTGAGTGGATGTTGGGCTCCCCCACCTACCACAGTTCAGTTCAGCTTAACACCCTGTACTTTTTATATACACTTTTACTCTAACCCGGCCCAGCTTTTCGTCCTTTTGTACTTTATTTGATGTAGCTCAGCGGCAGAAAAGGACAATGTTACGGCTCTGCATCCTTTCCACTGCACTTCTTTGTGACTAGCATCATATTCTAGAGTTGATCTGTAGTTACAACTCTAGATTCAAGACGGAGAGATGACAGATTTAGGCCAAGATAAAGTAAAGCAAAGTAAAGGGAAATTTAAGACACTAAAGCCATCAGTTCTGAAAGCCTCTACATAACTTAATAAAACCGTCTGGATAGAGCAATAATATGTATAAAAACGTCATCGTACTGCAGGGACTGAGATACAGATGATCAACATTCGTTACATATTTTCCTGATCACTTTTTTTTTTTTTTTCGATCGAGTCGGCCCTTTTCAACTTGAGGACCTCGTGTATATCTTTCTTTCTTTTTTCGTTTTTTTTTTTTTTCTATGAAACGGGGTAATTTTTAGTTAAAGATTTTTCTAACTGGAAAGGCTAGATACAGGTTCCTTTAATCCCTACAGTGGTATTAAATTATCCTCCTTATTATTCTCTGTTTATTCTTGTCACAGTAATTTGCACAGTTATTTCAGTGGTATTCTATCCTGGGCCTGCCTCACACTTAGGGCATGTCCGTCACTGTCCTCCCTGACACATCATATCAAGAAGCATACCTACCTACCTGCTTACCTACCCACGTCCCTTCCTATCTACCTACCCACTCACCTACCCACCCATTCACCTACGCACCCACCCTGTTACCCACCAAGGTCCATATTCTCGTCGGTTATGGAAGCTCTTTAACACCTCTTCCTTAGTGATTTATTCTTGGATATGACTGGTTAATATCAATCTGAGTATGGTGATATTTGAATGATTTAAATGGCATAGAACTGGATAGTACGGAGTAAAATGCAAAATAAATCACTTAGGAAGAGATGCTAGGGAAAATGGGCCCTTGTCTCTCTCAGCTTACGTATATTAGCCACCAGAGAGAAGTGAAATGTAAAAAGGTGATAATATTTACCGAACGTTTGTCCCTTACCCTACTTAATATCTTCATTCTTATAATTCCACTCTTTATACTGTATGTAGATTATTGTACTTATTAATTTCTCTGAGTTCCTGTTACTTTTGTTTACCCAGTTCAGTTCATTCCTGTAACAATCATTCCTTAGATTTTCCATTTTATGTATCTGCATCACTCTGTCGACCTACTCCTGTTCCTTCCTGTAACCTTCCAAACACACTTCATTCAATCCTACATCTGTGCATTAAGATATTCTGTTTACCCTCTTCGGTGTCTTTCTGTAACTATCATTTCAGAAGCATTCCACCACATATCTGTCCGTCATGATGTTATTTTCCATCATCATTCCACTGACTATCGTTCCAAAGTCATTTTACCTTCGTTCATCCTTGTAACTGTGCTTCCAGACACATTCCATTGGCCAAAGTGCATTCCTTCTTGCATCAGGCACTTCCGGCGCATTCCACCATACATTATGTGCATTCAACCAAGAAATACTGAAAGTTCATCGCACTTTCTCGGATAGAAAGAAGGCCGGACATGCCACCAGCACAACCCTTCCACACACCACACACCCTCCCTAACAGTACCATGGCTCAGGGAACAAAATATATGCTAAATATACGACAAAAAATAACTAAAAAAACATGTTCTTCGAAATAATTATAATATATATAAATAGAGAGAGAGAGAGAGAGAGAGAGAGAGAGAGAGAGAGAGAGAGAGAGAGAGAGAGAGAGAGAGAATTTCCTAAAGATGAAAAAACTTATGAATAATTTTCAACACCTTAAAAGTCACTGACTCCCCCCCCCTTTTTACAAAATAAAATAAAATTATAATTTTCCTAATACACAAAGCACTTGAAAATCTATTTTTTGCCTCCGCCAAATGGTTATGTATTTTCCGGCGTAGGTTTGTTTGTTTGTTTGTCTGTTTGTTAGCAGGATTACTCAGAAAGATATGAACGGATTAAGAGGAAATTTTGTGGAAGGGCGGGCCATAGGCCAAGAAACAAATGACTATATTTCGGGGTGGATCCGGATCCGGAGTATCCCGATCAATATCTTCAAAAGTTCTCAATGAATTTCAATGAAATTTTGTGGACAGGTGGGTCATGGACCATGAGAGAATTGCTTAAATTTGGGGGCGGATCCGGATTATTTGTAATGGCAATGGTATTGGCGGAGGCACGCGACTCTGAGTGCTTTCTAGTTTTTACATATCATTGACCATGAAGTAAATAAAATAAAAACTAACACCAACTATCCCGGAAAGACAAGAACCTGTGAACTAATTTGTGTATCTTCTTAGTGAACAAGCTGAAGTCAGGAAAATAAAAATGATATAAAAAATGGAGGCATTGTAAGAAAAGGGATTCATAGAAATTATTCATTACCCATTCAGTACGACAGCCTTCCCTTAAACTGAATAAAATAGTCTGGTTATGGAAGAAATACGGGAAAATTAAAGTAGCTGAACTGAAAGGGATACTCAGTTACAAATAAAACACACACACACACACACACACACACACACACACACACACACACACACACACACACACACACACACAAACTAAAAGTGAGAATTACCCCTGTAATGAGACGACATCAACTATCATTAATGTACACACACACACACACACACACACACACATATAAACCCAAAGCGAGAATTACCCCTGTACTGTTTAGACATCAACTCTCATTAAACTACACACACACACACACACACACACACACACACACATGTATCCTGACATGTGCATTATGAAGAGAAAGAACACACACAAAAAATCCTGACATGCACATTATGAACAGCGATAACACATACACACACGCACACACACACACACACACACACACACACACACACACACACACACACACACACACACACACACACATCCTGACGTGCATATTGTGAATGAGTGAGAAGGAAAACACACAGTATATCCGCCTCCCTAACCCATAAATGGTCAGGGGTACTCTGGTGGGGGAGGGAGGGAGAATTGTGGGGGTGAGAGGGGAGGGGAGGGATGGAGGAATGTGGAGGAAGCAGGGAGGTATGTGTGTGTGTGTGTGTGTGTGTGTGTGTGTGTGTGTGTGTGTGTGTGTGAGGGGGGGATGATGGGGGAGAAGGGGATAGTAAGGTGTGGGGGTAAGGAGGGGCCAGGGAGATGTGCAAACGGTGAACGGGGTAGTAGTCCTCAGCCTTTTCCTAGCAGCCCTTACCCCAGCACCCCTTAGCTCATGTCTTAGTAACCCTTAACCCTTTTCTTTGCGGCCCTTATCTCAGCAACCCTTAACCTATCAGCCTTATCCCAACATCCCTTATCCTAGTATCCCGTATCCCAGCATCTCATATCCCAGCAACCCTTATCCTAGCATCCCTAATCCCAGCATCCCTTATCCTAGCAGCCCTTATCCCAGCATCCCTTAGCCTTGCATTATCCTAGCAGCCCTTATCCTACCAGCTCCCAGCCTCCCCCCTCCCTCAGCCTTTCCCCCACCTACCTACATTCTTTAATCATTCC
The DNA here is from genome assembly GCF_032717465.1 of Coenobita brevimanus. Taxonomy (NCBI): domain Eukaryota; kingdom Metazoa; phylum Arthropoda; class Malacostraca; order Decapoda; family Coenobitidae; genus Coenobita; species Coenobita brevimanus. The sequence goes on along the minus strand of NC_137056.1, from coordinate 5,780,680 downwards.
TAGGAGCCCTTACCCTCGACCTAGCAACCCTTAGTCCTTTCTTAACAATCATCTCCTGGCAGTCTTTATCCTAGCAGCTCCCAGTCTCCCCCCTCTCCTCCTCCCTGCCTTTGTCTCCCACGTAACTACATTCACTTTCTTACACCGGAGATTTACCTCCTCTCTCTCTCTCTCTCTCTCTCTCTCTCTCTCTCTTCCTGCTTCCACTAGATTTCATTTTTTTAACATGAGATGGACCTGTATTAGCGTACGAGAAAATTACGACGAAACATCAAAACTCCTTCATCTTCAGGTGTGTCCAAGGCAGTATGTGATCACCTGGGGGCAGCAAAAAGTGAGAGAGAGAGAGAGAGAGAGAGAGAGAGAGAGAGATCCCTGACAAACATTAGGCCATAAAGCACACTTGGGTGATAATGATGTCCAGGAGGCGGCTTTGGAGATTTCTCAGCACCTCCTCCTTAGCGATTTATTCTGCATATTGTACCTCAAAATCTCCCTGGAAGTTACTGAAGCAAATTAAGTCGATAGGAAAACAAGAGAGAGAGAGAGAGAGAGAGAGAGAATCAGGGTTACTATAGTGCTGGAGATACCTTGCTTTGTCCCTCCTACCGTTATTATTTTTCTATGGTCTCTCTCTCTCCCTCCCTCCCTCCCTCCCTCTCTCTCTCTCTCTCTCTCTCTCTCTCTCTCACACACACACACACACACTACCAAGAATCACACTGAACAGGATGTCATACTTTTTCTCTTCTTTTTCGCGTCTAGTCAGAGTAAAAATATTTTCCATTCACCCCTTCACTACGACGACCTGTTTTGAACTTTTTACAGCTACTGCCAAACTATATCAACCTCTGCAGCCCAATGACACACTCTCTCTCTCTCTCTCTCTGAAGTTTTTTTTCTCAATCTTGTTACCTCCAAATGACTGTATGGGACTTTATTTTCGAAACTGATGCTTTAAATACAGCCTAAATTAACTCCTCTAAATACAGGACGATTATTTTTAACCAAGGGAAATCGTCTGGAGGTAGCAGAGAGAAGTGAATTAATACGTCATCGCAGTGAAGTGGTTAGCTCAGTTCAGGGGAGACTTTTCGAACCCAGGAGCTCAGATAAAGCCTTCATTAAGCCCCTCGCTACGTGGTCTGGAGATATCGAGGGAAAAACATACAGGAAAAATCTCCGTATTGAGGGCGACAAATGGTGTGTTCTGGTACATTTAGTTGGTATTTTCTGCAGTCGAGAATTTTACTCCCGTTCTTGGAGGCTGGGTTTTCAGGTTCACCTCCCTCCTCCCCTGCCACCACCTCCAACCCCTGCCACCACCATCCTGACACCCCTCGCTACCACCATCCTGACACCCCTCGCTACCACCATCCTGACACCCCTCGCTACCACCATCCTGACACCCCTCGCTACCACCATCCTGACACCCCTCACCACCACCATCCTGACACCCCTCACCACCACCATCCTGCCACAGCTACTCCCCTCCCCCCCGTCACTACTACCACCACCCTGCCACCTTCACCACAGTATTCTGCCACCACCGCCACTACCACGTCATCACCACTACCCTACCAGTACTACCAACAATCAGCCGCTTTTGCCACAGCACATAGTCACCATCGCCCTACAACCACATTTACACCACCCCCATCTCTACCAGCACCACCTTGCCACCACAAACACAGGACCTTCCCACAACCACCAACACCACCATCAGTTCTCCACCTCAATGCCATCAACGCCATCATCCTTCCATTACTACCACCACCACTACCACCACCACATTGCCTCCACCTCCTTAACACCACCACTACCCCAATTAGTTTTCCATCCCAATACCATTCCTATTATCATCATTCCACTTCCACCACCAACACCATCACCACCCTGCCTGCCCACTCTACTACCACCACCAACACCATCACCACCCTGCCTGCCCACTCTACTACCACCACCAATACCATCACCTCCATCCTCACCACCACAGTACCCCCCATCGTCCACGCTTGCACCATGACTGGCATCAACATCAGCCCGGTCACTGAGTACACTCCACCCCGCCCCGCCATGCATCACCCCATCCTGCCTCACTTCACCGTGCCCTGCTTCACCCAGTCCTCTCTCAACCCCGCCCTACCTCACCCCACCCCGCCCGGCCCTGCCTTACCTTGCTGCCAACCCCACCCTGCCCTGCCCTGCCTCACCCAGCACTGCCTCATTCTGCCCTCCTTCACCCCACCCCACCTTTCCATGCCTCACCTCACCCAGCCTTGTCCTGCATTTGACCGCCCTACCTCACCCTGCCCTGCCTTATTTTCCCTACCCTGTCCTACCTCGTCATTCCTCACTCCATCCTGCCTCACCTCGCTCTGCCTGGTTGGGTGTGGTGTGGTGTGTTGTGAGTGGGTGGGTATGGTGTGGCTTGCCGTGGTGTTTCTTGGATGTGGTATAGCTAGGTGTGGTGTGGTGGGGAGGGTGGTGTGACTGGGTGTGATGTGGCTGGGTGTGGTATGGTATGCTGTGGTGTTATGACGTGTGCAGCAGGCAACTGTGGCTCGGTGTGGTGTGGTGGTGTGTTGGCTGGGGTGAAGTGGTGTGCTTGGGTGTGGTGTGACGGAATGTTGCCTACTGTGGTTGAATGGTGACGTGACGGGGTATAGTGTGGCTGGGCGGTGGTGGTGATGTGGATGGGTGTGGTGTAGTGTGGGTGGGAATGATACAGTGCGGGTGGGTGTGGTGTGATAGAGTGTGGGTGAGTGTGGTGTGGGTGTGGCATGGTGTGGTGCGGTGACGGTGGTGTGGGTGGGTGTGGTGTAGTGTGGGTGGGAATGGTACCGTGCGGGTGGGTGTGGTGTGATAGAGTGTGGGTGAGTGTGGTGTGGGTGTGGCAGGGTGTGGTGCGGTGACGTGGGTGGGTGTGGCATGGTGTGGTGCGGTGACGTGGGTGGGTGTGGCATGGTGTGGTGCGGTGACGTGGGTGGGTGTGGCATGGTGTGGTGCGGTGACGTGGGTGGGTGTGGCATTGTGTACATCTCCCACCATTTATTACACCGCGCGCCCAGTCCATACCCTGTGCCCTGATAAACAGATACCCTTCACTCTCCCACCACCAAAGGGGAGCAGGGGGAGGCAGGATGTGAGGCAGGATAAGTCGGATGTGAGGAAGGGGTGAGGTAGGGTGAGGAAGGATGTTAGGCAGCGTATGGAACAATATGAGGTACGTGTGAGGCAGAGTAAGGTGGGGTTTGAGTCATATTATCAAGCAATATGAAGAAATATGAGTCCGGGTGAGGTACGGGGAAACAGGGTGTGAGGAGGGATAAGGAGGATGTGAGGAGAGGGGCGAGGTGGGATATGAGTCAGACTGTGAGGCAGCGAGAGGATAGATGTAAGGTAAGGTGAGGAAACGTACGGTAATTGTACATGTGGTAAATAACTGTGGATGAAGACGCAAAACAGCTCTTCAGTATAAATCGTGGGTACATCAGATACTGTTTATCGTTTGTCCAGTTTAGATTTTTATGCTGTTAACAATTTAGTACATCTTATCTAGCTAAGGCAGATTCCGGCAGTAATAAAATCCTTAATCAAGCCCTCACCACGCTTAATTAACAGCTTCCACTGGCCTACGTTTGGTGCAAGAAAGAACTCTTGGGTATGTGGAAACGTACACAGTGGACCTTCACACTATTGTATACTGGGCCACCAGTGTCAGCTCAAAACACACACACACACACACACACACACACACACACACACAAATGTTCTATGCCACTGGATGTTTTTGTATTACAGAGACAATTCATATGAAAATAAATCGCCAGAGGAGTACAAACAGGTTTATCAGGTCATCCAGGTGAAGCCAACCACTCCAAATATTGCTCTATAAAAGTGGACGAGTGGTTTTGGGCAAGTTATTATCCTGACTTGTGTTCGGATTTTGATTTTTTGATTAAACTGGAGGATCAAAACATGGCCCTTGAAATGAACATAATGGTACGGTGTCAACTCTGAATATCAACTAAATTATTACTGAAGTGGTACAGAAGTTTATTTGTTGGTAAATCTTGGAAACGAATGATATATTAACTTCACGCGTCACTTCCGGGTCGATGAGGAAACTTCGCTTTATTTTATACTTTGTTTATCCACACAGGGTTGGGTGGGGTAATGTGTGAAGCAGGGTGGGGCGCGGAGGATGGGATGGAGGGTGAGATGAGAAGGCTGTGAAGGAGAGTGGGATGGGGCAGGGTGTGAATCAGGATGGGGTGCGGAGGGTGGGAAGGAGGGTGGGGTGGAGCAGGGTGTGAAGCAGGGTGGGGTGGGGCAGGGTGTGAAGCTGGGTGGAGTGGGACAGGGTGTGAAGCAGGATGGGGTGCAGAGGGTGGGAAGGAGGGTGGGGTGGGGCAGGGTGTGAAGCAGGGTGGGGATGGGCAGGATGTGAAGCAGGGTGGGGAGGGGCAGGATGTGAAGTAGGGTGGGATGAGGAGGCTGTGAAGGAAAGTGGGATGGGACAGGGTGTGAAGCAGGGTGTGAAGCAGGGAGAAGGTAGTGGCCAACTGGTTAGAGAGGTTATCTGTTGTCTGAAAGGGCATGGGTTCATTCCCAAGCTACAGCAGGGGAGTCTATTGATTTAAATTTCTTAAAATGACTAGACCTGAATGCTACAACCCTAGACTGTATTCAATATGGACGGTGGCTATTAGCATCGAAGTACTGACTTGAAAATGTGTGTAGTACGTAGAAGAACTTGTGGGCATCAGGGAAGGGACAATTAACACACACACACACACACACACACACACACACACACACACACACACACAAGAGTCAAGGTAAGACGGGGTTGGTAAATGAGATACAGTGTGATATGTGAGACAGGGTATGGGAAATGTGATGCCGTGCTTTGGGGACACACCTAAAAACAGTCGCTGGCTCCGTGAAATGTCCGGGATTGTAAGTGTCCAACTGAGATCTAAACTTTTAGCGGTCGTGGAATGAAAGACTGACTAGAAGAGTGTATATGAGTGAGGTGGAGGACGAAACGAAAGGATGGAGTGGAGTGATATATGAGAGTAGGGGGGGGGGTGAGTTGAGGGAAGGCAGTCACATGGCAGAGGACAGGGCGACGTGGAAGCGATTTGTTTGTGACCATCCCGTACGGAACTAAGGCGTCGGGCAAAAGATAGATAAACAGATGGACAGGAAATTCAAGTAACAGTGTTTGAAAGTGATACACGGTGTGACCCAGGTTCGAGCACAAACTATAACTAAGTGAAGGTCAGACTTAATTCCCTAAACCACTGGAAACAGGCACTTTCTACTAGCAGCAGGGCGATACGGCAATATATGTAAAAATAATGTGACACAAGGAAATACCTCGCTTTGTCAGGGGAGTTGAAAAAAGGGTTGTAAGGCAAATGGAGGGAAGGTATGAGCCAATGTATGTATATTACAGAATCATTTATTCAGGCTTTGTCCACTACGTTTATCACTGGGTGGGAAGAGGTAGAAAACTATGGGACAGGACAGGACATTGCAGGGCGGGGTGGGGCACAAGTGGAAAGACATGGCAGGACAGGGTAGGAGAGGGTGGAGTGGGGTCTGAGCGATGAGAGGTAGAGCAGGGGAGAACAGGGCAATGCAGGGCAGAGTGGGGTCAAGTAAGGTGGGGTCTGAGTGATACAAGGTAGGGCAAGGGAAGACAGGACAATGCAGGAAAGGGTAAGGTGGAGTGGGGTGGGGTCTGAGCGATGCGAAGTAGAGCAGGGATGGCCAAGGCACGGTGAGGTGTAGTGGGATGGGAACTGCAGAACATAAGTACAGAAGATTACTGCTTTAGGCTAGTTGGCCCATGCTAGGCAGTTCCCACAAGAGTATCTAAGCTATTCGAATACAACAAGGATTGTGAAGAAGAAGAAGTGGGATTAGATACAAAGGAACACAAAGGAAAGCAAACAGCAACAAAACTAATGGTTATTTAGAAGCCCACTATTATAAGGCAGGTTTTTACAACATCTCTATTCTATGAGACTCAATCATGGATAACAAAGGAGGAAGGTTCCCACTCAATCCCTCTAACCATATCCGGCAGGAAAAATGAGAATGACTATAATACAGCATAGGAAAAATGACATGGAACTTTCATATGAAATTCGTTTGAAAATATAATGTGGAATCATGCAAGGGAGGACAGAGCTGAACAGGACAGAGAGAGGTAGGATGAAGTTGAGGGAGGAAGGGTAGGACAAGGCTGGGGAGGACAGGGCAAGGTGGGATGAAATGAAGTAAAATAAGGTGAGGCACGACAAGAAAGGGCAGGAGGAGGCGAGATGGGGTGAAGTTGATTGAAGCAAGGCAGGGCAGGGCACAGCTGGAAGGAGCAACACAGGACATGGCAGGACAGAAAGGAGGACGAGAGGAAGGAGGGCAGAGAAAGGGTGTGTCAAGATGGGTCAAAGGTCAAGAAAAATGATGAGCTAGGGCAGTTCAGGACAGGGCGGGGCAGAAGAGGGTGTGGCAGGATAGGGTATAGCAGAACATGGCGGGACAGGACAGGGTGGGGCGGGACAGGGAGTGGCAGGACAGGGTGGGACTGGATAGGGTGGGACAGAACAGGGCGGGGAAGGACAGAGTAGGTCAGGATTGGGCGGGGCAGGAAAGAGTAGGTCAGGACAGAGTGGGTGAGGACAGGACAGGGTAGGACAGAACGGGGCAGGGCAGAGTGGGGCAGGACAGGATGGGGCAGAAGAGGACGGGGCAGAAGAGAGTGGAGCGAGGCAGGGTGGGGTTGAACAAGGTGGGGGCAGGGTTGGGTGGGGCAGGACGAGGCATGGCAAGATAGGGCAAATAGAATCGGGAAGGACAGGGTGAAGCAGGGCAGGGTGGGACAGAACAGTGAAGAACTGGAAGGGTAATTCAATGAAGAACAAGGTGAATGAGACAGGATAGGGCATGAGAGGGGAGTGAAGAATAGAGAGACTCAAATCAGCAGAAAACAAGAAGATGCAGGAATGTGTGGAGTAGGTCAGTGAAGGATGCTGCAGGGCGGGGCGAGTGGGTGGGGCAGCGTAGTGCAGCACGCAACAGGGCAGGGCAGTGCAACACAGGGCAAGGCAGGACAGGGCATGGCAAGACACAGCAGGGCAGGGTAAGGCAGGGCAGGGTACAGCAAGACAGGACACGGCAGGGCAGGACCGGACACGGCAGGTGAGGTACGACAGTACAGGATATGGCGGAGCAGGGCTGGGCAGGGCACGGAAGGGTAAGAGAGGGTACGGATGACATGGCAGGGTAGGGTAGGGTACAACATAGCAGGGAAGGGTACGGCTGGGTACGGCAAGGCATGACATGGCAGGGCCGGACAGACCAGGGGATTGCATGGTAGGGCACAGTATGGCAGGATACGCCACGTCATGGCAGAGCATGGCAGGGCAGGGCAGGGAGTCTCACACTGCCTTTGACCCACACCCGCTGGCAGGGTCAAGGCCAAAGGGCGACACTAAATCCACAGTCACGTCTGTACACACACGCACACACAAACACACACAGTACATACTCCAACACCCCCCCCGACCCCCCACTATCCCTTTCTATCTATCTATCTATCTATATAGTCCGCAGTGAAGGCCACAGACATATACGTGCACTCAAGTGTGTATACACACAAGTGCATGCGCAAACATACACACACACACACACACACACACACACACACACACACACACACACACACGTACCCAAACTCTCAGGCACAAAAATCCTTAGTCACTGCATGCAGCTGATAAGTTTATGGTGGTGGGACAAGGGCAGGTAGAGAATAGGGTTGGGGAGAAGAGAAAGGCAAAATATAAGGCAGTAGTACAATCTAATGCAGAAGAGTACAAAGGAGAGCACAGTACAAGGGAACACAATGGAAATTAAACAGCGACTGGCCTAATGGTCCTTACAATAGGATATGTAACAGAGAAAAGCCTACGGTACCTAATTCTACAAACTGATGATCGGGATATGAACTGATGATTAAGATACTACAGCAAGAAGGCTCCCCCATTCACCAATCCCTTAGTCAAAGCCGGCAGGAAAAAAGTCAGAAAAACCATTGCGAAATGTAGAAAAAAATGTCACGGAAATTTCACAGGGACGGATGAATGGAAAACAAAATTCTACAGTAATTTAATAAACAGGTGAAAAGTGCCATCAACCTTTTAGCGATACTGCTCAGGTGCTGTATTCCGGTTACCTGAATGAGAGTAATAATCATTACTCTCTTTCCACCTTATTTTGGACCAGATTTTCGTCCTTTTGCAGCTTATTTCACGTCGCTCAGTGGCTGAAAAAGACAATGCTATGTGGCTCATGGCTCTACATATTTTCTATAGCACTTCTTCGTGACAAGTTTCATATTTTGGTGATAATCTATTGCTACAACTCAATATTCAAGACGGAAAGATAACAATTTTAGACCAAGTTAAAGTAAAAAGAATATAGTCATTTTTTCCGTATTATTCAACAATGTAGCCTGGGTGGGGGGGAGGGTGAGGACCAAAACATGTGAATAATATAGTGTAAGGTAATTGAGGCAGGATGCGGTAGGGTGAATAAAGAGGGAGGAAGGGAAGGCAGGAGGTGCACGGTAAGCAGGAGAGGCGCAGTGTAGGCAGGAGGAAGGCAGTGCAGGCAGGAGGGTGTAAATGCAGGCAGAAGGGAGGCAGGGTAGGCAGGAGGTGCAGGGAAGGCATGAGAGACTCAAGGTAGGCAGAAGGAAGGCAGGTTTGGCAGGAGGGAGACTGGGAGGACGGAGGGAAACTGGGTAGGAAGGAGGGAGGAAGGGTGGTCACGAGGGAGGCGGGGTAGGCAGTAGGGAGGCAGGCAAGAGGCAAAAGAGAGGCAGGTTAGTCAGAGGAGAGGCAGGATTTAGGCAGAGCTGAGGCAGAGAAAGAGATAGAGAGGCAGTCAGATGAGGCAGTAGGGTGTAAGGCAGGACTTAACCCCTTCACTGAGATGACGTCTTGTATTCGGTGTTAAATTCCTTGTATCATAAGGCCATTTAATTTACCTAAGCTGAGAGGTGTGTGTGTGTGTGTGTGTGTGTGTGTGTGTGTGTGTGTGTGTGTGTGTGTGTGTGTGTGTGTGTGTGTGTGTGTGTGTGTGTGTGTGTGTGTGTGTGTGTGTGTGTGTGTGTGTGTGTGTGTGTGTGTGTGTGTGTGTGTGTGTGTGTGTGTGTGTGTGTGTGTGTGTGTGTGTGTGTGTGTGCGCGCGGACGGGCGAGGCAGGATGAGGCAGGGTGTAAGGAAGAGAGTGGGGTGGGATGAGAAAGGGTGAGGCAGGGTGTGAGGCAGGGTGAGATGGGTGTGAGGCAGTACTGGCGTCACCATCACCATGACAACGAACTGGCAGTGACTTCTCAGCTTTACCACACCACTGTACTACCACACTACTCTACCACCACACTACCATACCACCAATGCTTTATATGGCACTAAACCGCCACACTACCACACTACTGTAATTACCACTCTATTGTGCTACAGTGCTACCATACTCTTGTGCTGCACTATGAAAGCACCACACAACACCATTACATTATTTTACCACCATACTTCTACACTATCACACTACTGTACCACACTACCGTACCACCACGCTACTACACTACCACACTATTTTACCACCACAGTCCTCTACTACCACACTACATCACCACATTACCACATTATAATACCACCACACTACTATACCACAAAACTACCACTCGACTATACTACAACACCAACACCACACTACGAGACAACCACTACCACACTACCATACCATCATACTCTCACACTTACACACCACCATAACACCACACTACTATACACCACACTACCTTAGCACCACACTATCACCTCACATTTATTCTACAACTAATTCAAAACACCACAGTACTCCACCACCATACCACACTACCACACTTATAATACTACTGTGCTATTACTTTACAATATTACTGTTATGAAATGCGGAAGGACTGAACTGAAACGAAATGATAAGCCAATTAAGAGTAGCACCACAATTATTGCAGATACTACCACACAACCACATCCATACTATCACACAACCACGTCCATACTACCACACAACCACATTCACACTACCACATCCATACTACCACACAACCAAGTACACACCACCACAAAACCACGTACATACTACCACACAACCACATCCATACTACCACACAACCACGTACACACTACCACACAACCACGTACATACTACCACACAACCACATCCACACTACCACACAACCACGTACATACTACCACACAACCACGTACATACTACCACACAACCACATCCATACTACCACACAACCACGTACATACTACCACACAACCAAGTACATACTACCACACAACCACGTACATACTACCACACAACCACGTACATACTACCACACAACCACATCCATACTACCACACAACCACGTACATACTACCACACAACCACGTACATACTACCACACAACCACGTACATACTACCACACAACCACATCCATACTACCACACAACCACGTACATACTACCACACAACCACGTACATACTACCACACAACCACATCCATACTACCACACAACCACGTACATACTACCACACAACCACATTCATACTACCACACAACCACATTCATACTACCACACAACCACACACATACTACTACAATTACACGACCTGACCACAATTATTACATGTACTACCACACAACCACATACATACTATCACAGCAACCACCAGCACACACCCACACAGACTACCACAACCACACTACCACTGCTATCATCATCATCACAGATCCACATCACTGCAACCACTACTACTCAACCAGACTACCAGACAGCTACCACACCATTTGCGACACTACCACACCATTTCACCACTGTTACCGTTACCACACCACTACAGCACCACTTGCACACCTCCGCTGCACCAGTTACCACTATCACACCACTACTGCCACTACCACTAAAACACCACCACTGCTACCACTACCACTCCACTACTACAACATCATTACTACCATCACCACACCACAACTACCCCTACCACATCACTGATACCACTACTACTACTCCTATCGCACCACAACTACCACCTCCACACCACTGCTACCACCACCACTACCGTAACTACTGCCACCACTAATAACACCATCACACCAACCACCACACAACCACAATTTTCACCACTATAACCACGCTCTCCGTACCACCACCACCACAGCGGTACAACTCTACGGTACAGAGGTGACCAGTTTCGTTACGGTACAGGTGAGGGGCGCCTTCACGTGGTGGCACTGATACAAGGAGACAGCTGAATAAAATCTCTCTCTCTCTCTCTTCCCTCCTTCCCTTCCTTCTCTCTTTTTCCCCCCTCCTTCTCTCTTTTCCTCCCCTCCCTTCTCTCTTTTTCTCTCTTCCTTCTCCTTATTTCCCGTTTCCTCTTCACTGTCCTTTTTCTATTCCTACTTTCTCTTTCTTTTCCTCAGCCGATCTTTGTTAGTCTCTCTCTCTCTCTCTCTCTCTCTCTCTCTCTCTCTCTCTCACACACACACACACACACACACACACACACACACACACACACACACACACACACACACACTTTCTCCACCATCTTACATATACTGTACAAGGGCCAAGTCCACCACAAACATCTTCACAACCACAAGTAGTCTACGCACACACAAACATCATCCACCACAAAATTCCCACCACACTACCTCAGACAGTCCCCACGGCAAACGTTCCCACCACATCCACAAACGTTCCCCCTACAAAAAACACAAACGTTCTTCCACCACACCACAAACAATTCCCAAGACAAACATTTCCATCACATACACAAACGTTCCCTATCACAAACACACAAACGTTCCCCCACACAAACGTCTGGGAGAGAGACAAAACCTTGGTGTGAGTAGGCAATTAGGGTGAGGGCTTAGTCAACAGGGGGCTTCAAAGTTCTTGTGTGTGTGTGTGTGTGTGTGTGTGTCACTGCCGTATGTCTTTAGATGAGGTAGGGGTGCGTAGCTGAGGGCTTTGTTGACACACACACACACACACACACACACACACACACACACACACACACACACACACACACACACACACACGAAGGACAAGAGAGAGAGAGAGAGAGAGAGAGAGAGATCTAAATCACACTTAAACACACACGGACTTCAACGCATGCACAAGCACACACTACTACGCACATACTGATGACCACACACCCACACACACACACACACACACACACACAGCTTAATCTGGCACATTCCACAGGCTAGTTGCTTCACTCCACATCTCACTGAAATATTAATAACAGAGTAATCAACAGGGCTTTCATCAACATCAGCATTATTATTATCATCACTACAACTCAATTAGCTTATTACAGAGTGGTATTAAACAAGACTTTCATCATTATCATCATCATCATCACTACTGTTAGCTTGTCATCTGAGTAAGGACGGTACATCATCATCATCATCACTACTGCTAGCTCGTCACCATGAATAAGGACGGTACAACATCATCATCATCACTACAGTTTACTCAAGTCACCATAAGAGCAAGGGTGGTACATATCACCATAATCATCACCATCATCATCATCATCATTAACCCCTTCAGATTGAGGACACTATTTCCATCTACTCCTGCTATCACCTTCAATATTCGTCAGATTTAGGGAAACGATTCATAAAAGAGTCTGAAGGAGATTTTATTCTAAACCCCTTCCCAAAAATTAAATAAAATCGTCTCGAGGTAAAGGAATAAAAAGACGACCTCACAGTGAAAAGATTGTGCTTAAGGGATTCTCGTTCTTATATTTAATGCATTTACTGCCAGGTCCTTTATTTTTATTTTGCTTTATTTCATTCTTGCTTTCTAGACGGTTTTATTCAGCTTCATTGAGAGAGAGAGAGAGAGAGAGAGAGAGAGAGAGAGAGAGAATGAATTTAGATCTGACCTTTCAGCTTTTTGTAACTAAGGTTCAGTTTTTTATATATACTCAAACTCCTGACATTTCAACTATTTTCGTCAAAAAAGCACACTCGAGCCAAAAAGTATCGTTCATTTTTCCATCCTTACATTCTGAAACAGCGGACGAAATATATATAAACCAGTAATACCGTATACTTTGTTCACTTTAGTCTGTTCACTATAAATGGGCTTAAAACTGCTTCTCCCCATCATGAATGCTAAGCTATAACAAGAGATTACTACTAGAATTTGGTGCCAGTCACGAAGAAGTCCTATGAAAATGGTATGTTATTCTGTCCCTAAGCTACGGGATATACGCTGCAAAAGGACGAAAATCTCACCCAAGTTAAGATGAACAAACCATAGTAATGCATGTATACGCCTACTTTTCTCTCTCTCTCTTACTACAGCATAAACATCTACATTCCAACACATCGATTTTCAGATACATCATTATCACAACAGGCACCCTTCTTCATTCGTACTTCGCCACCTTGTGAAATATATAATTGTCTATCACTCTCCCCTCGAGGAAAATTCATGTGTTTCCCTTACACTCACTAATTCACCTATTCACTCATTTCTCTACCGACGTCATCCCACCAACACACACTCACACCAATACCCACACCCACATCCACTCCCACATCCACACTCACGCCACATCCACTCCCACACCGCATCCATACCCATATCCACTCCCATACCCTCACCCACACAAACACGCACATCCATATCCACACCACATCCAAACTCATACTCACATCAGCACCCAGACAGCAACCTGTGGGGAGTTAGTGTCAATTGAGAGGTGTGTAAAGGAAGTTAGCGTGTGTGTGTGTGTGTGTGTGTGTGTGTGTGTGTGTGTGTGTGTGTGTGTGTGTGTGTGTGTGTGTGTGTGTGTGTGTGTGTGTGTGTGTAAAATCAGAACACACAAGATCACTCATTCCTTTCGTTCACACACACACACACACACACACACACACACACACACACACACACACACTGGAATACACACACACACACACACACACACACACACACACACACACACACACACACTGGCATACATGTACAGCAACTCCAAAAAAAAATATCGGTGCAAAGAACGTATTAAACATGATGATACACAGGACGAAGAATATCGGGAAATGCGACTCTATTAGATGGTTATTGATGCTATTAAAAACAATAATAATAATAATAATAATAATAATAATAATAATAATAATAATAACCGTAGTCTGTATCGTATGTAGGAAATGGTCGCATATATACAGACATATACAGGTGCTGGAGGGGCGCCTTCATGTGGTGGAACCGATATAAAGGGACGCTGGAGCAGTCTGGTCATACAAACGTCCCTCATCTCTCCTATCCTTAAGAACCAATAACCATGTTGTTGGACTGCAGGAGGAGGGTAACTTCAGCTTGCAGTCCATTGGGTTCATGTTTAGATTGGCATGGGGTTCCAGCTACTAAAACTACTACTACTACTACTACTACAGGCATATACAAAACATTAAGAGGCATCCCCACACTCAACGCACGTAGGGCACTTACAAGGACGATTTTGAGAGACAAAAATAAACATTTCCCCTAATCTACAAACAACAAATCAGATCAGTGATGTCTACTCTTCCCCCCACTGGCTTTCATCTCATCTAAAACCCACTACAAAGCCCTGCAAACCATACAGAACAACGCCCTTCGTATCATCACTGGCTACACCAATACTACTACCATAGCTCGCTTACATTCTGAAACTAAAGTCTTCAATGTTAGGTAGTATTATTGGGATATGAGAGGCACACAATTCCACCCAGCAACCTGTGCTAAAATAAAACACTCTCGTCAATAAAGGACGGAGCCACACAACACAACTACGCACATAGATGCACTCCCACACAAACATTGCCTGACCCTCTTCAACAACGTCCCACGTCCAGACCCTCCTACACTTATAACGAAAAACACCTACATATTCACGTCACGCTCAGATCAACATAACACCTCGATCAGAACACTATACTACAAGCCTCCACCCCCCCAGACATCCACCCATCAGAGGTGTCCTTCAATAGAGCATATCGAGTTCACCTAGTTAAGCATAGATCGGGACAACACCGAGCCCTTCAAAACTATCACCTTAGTTAACAGCAACAATAAGGCTGCTAATTGCGCATGGTTGAATCTCTCCCAGAAAACACTCTCACTCGGTCCATCCCAGTGCTCTCCAGTGTCAGAATCATTGTTCAGGAATATCGTTCACTCGGTTCACCTCAATCTTCTCTCCCAGCGTCAAATTCTCTCACTTGGTCCATCTCAATCATCTCTCCCAGCGTCAGAATTCTCTCTCACTCGATCCAATTCAGTTCGCTCTCCCAGTGTCAGAATTCTCTCTCTCTTTCTCTCTCACTCGATCCAATTCAGTCCGCTCTCCCAGTGTCAGAATTCTCTCTCTCTCTCTCTCTCTCTCGCTCAATCTGGTTCAATCCTCCCTGCCTCCGCCTCCGCCACGAAACACTCATTAGCTTCGTCCCTCAGTCCTTAATTCTCCCCACCCAAAGGAACTCATTATTTTGCAGCACTATTCCCGCCTCCCTCACACGGCTGTACTGCACATGGAGAGGGAACACGTACTGCACTCTTTTGACTCTTAACTTGGTGATGGAGGGACGCCTTCATGTGGTGGCATTGATATAACTGGGCGGCCCATCTGCCTGGTTATACAAACATCTTTCAGCTCCCTCCCAATCCCCCTAAAGGAAGATTACAACTCTAACTTCATCTAAAACTGCCATCTCTCCGTCTTAAATACTGAGATGCTACATTAAATTAAGAGTAGTAAATACCATGTTTGTCACGAAGAAGTGGTAGGAACACTGTCTTCTTGTGCCACTGAGCTACAAGAAATTAAGATGCAAAGGGACTAATCTGGGCCAAGTTATGGTGAATGGACTACAGCGGAAGGGTTCAAACAGATCGCAACAGCTAACCCCTCCAGTCTGAAAACCTCCATCACTAAGCTGAATAAAACCGTCTGATGGTAGCAAAAGGGGGAATAATGCAGATGTTTGTATATTCCCACCAGTCACGCCGGCGCTTCTGTAAACACCGATGCCACGTAATCTAAGCAGAAATAGCTGTTGGCAGGTCACGTCCCTAGTGCTTGCTGACTACAGGCCATTTTATTCATTCACGTGTTGCTGTAACGTGACCTTTACTTAACATTCATTTCTTGGTACCTTCACGTGACTTTATGTACGTGATTCAGTAGTGTGACGTTTTATTAATTCACGTGTTTCTGTAACGTGATCTCTATTTAATATTCATATCTTGGTACCCTCACGTGAATTTATGTACGTGATTCAGTAGTGTGACGTTGTATTCAATCACGTCTTTCAGTAACGTGATATCTATTTAACATTCATTTCTTGGTACCCTCACGTGAACTGAGGCACGTGTTTCAGTAATGCATCGTTTATTTTTATTATTCTTATTTCTACCACTTTCAGATGGTTTCAGTTTCGTGTTGCAGTACGGTGGCCTCTCCTTTATTGAATTCCTGCTTCCTCCACGTGATCATAGGCACGTGTTTCAGTAACGTGGCGTCTATTGTTTATTTTCTTGCTGTTTCTTCATCACTTCCTTCACGTGTTTCAGTACGTGGTGTCTTCTATTTTATATATATTTAATTCTTGTTTCTTCCAGGCCATTCAATTTTTACTTGTTTCAAAACGTTTTTCTTATTAATCTATTTTTATTCTTGTTACCTCTGGACCATCTTATTTTCGTCTATTATGGTGCTGTTTGAGAGAGGAGAGAGAGAGAGAGAGAGAGAGAGAGAGAGAGAGAGAGAGAGAGAGAGAGAGAGAGTGTGTGTGTGTGTGTGTGTGTGTGTGTGTGTGTGTGTGTGTGTGTGTGTGTGTGTGTGTGTGCATGTCGCTTATCTCTATTACCCCTCCCCTTATGCCCCTCAGTCACGTCACACCGTCACGTCACCCTTGTAAACATCATTCATCTCATGTCCCCCTCCTCATGTTACATCTCACTTGGATTAGGCTTCATTTAAATCATTTCCAAATTATTCACATCTTTCATCGCCCCACTTCTCATCCCACCACTGCACCGGCGAAAAATGACATTAAAATACTTACTGTAGTTCACGTGATATACAGAATTACACGACAAGAATAAGATAATAACTATAATAAAAACAAAAACAACAATAACAACAAAAACAACAACAATAATAATAATAATAATAATAATAATAATAATAATAATAATAACAGACACATGCCTCGCTTGTAGAATAGGCTCCCCCAACACAGCACACTAATGGAGCACTACAAAACGCACGCCACACACACACACACACACACACACACACACACACACACACACACACACACACAACAACAACAACAACAGTGCAGGGAAACTATGACGCCACAGCATAGGGCCACTTGCTTACCTCTTATGGAC
This sequence comes from Coenobita brevimanus, assembly GCF_032717465.1. Classification (NCBI taxonomy): domain Eukaryota; kingdom Metazoa; phylum Arthropoda; class Malacostraca; order Decapoda; family Coenobitidae; genus Coenobita; species Coenobita brevimanus. The sequence goes on along the minus strand of NC_137056.1, from coordinate 5,763,148 downwards.
GAATGGATCTGCTGGACTTGAGGAACCAGGATGAGGACGAGGACGACGACAATTTTCCTCGATAACTGCGAAGGAAAGGAAGAATTCAAGATAATTATACGCACAAAAATACAGGCTATTAAAAGGGACATTCAGAACTGCATGAAATTACTAGCTGACACGTTTTACTACATGCTTTTGCCCCTTTCTCTTCTCTTCTGTTTCTCTCTGTACTGCTCAAAGACGCTGTGTACACTCCAATGACTTCCTAAAAAATAATAATAATAATACGGGGACAGAGAAGGTCAGCTTAAAGAGGGTATTGTCTCAGGGGATTCACACTTCTTTCAATAATACTCAAAGATGCTGTGGACACTCACCAGACGTACTAAACTAAGAAATCCTAGCTTTTCTACGCATTGGTCAAAGGTGCTGTTTGAATTAGAAAGACCTGCTTAGAAATAACAACTTTTCTATGTATTGCTTAAAGATGCTGTTGACAATCGAGACTTGGTAAAAAAAAATAATAAATTTTCTATGTATTGCTTAAAGATGATGCTGACAATCGATAGACTTGGTAAAAAAAATATAATAACTTTCTGGCTGATGCTCAACGATGCTGCCGACACGACTGACCTGGCAAAAATGAACGAATAAAACAAATAAATAAACTCATAAATAAATACCTTCACATTAATGCTAGAAAATAATGTGGGCACACGAATGAATAAAAAAAAAATGTTGGTATGACAAAATGCGAGCGTAAACGTGAGGGTCATTTGATCTTCGTGACCCTGTGCCACACACCCACACTGCCTCGCCACAGCACACACAGGCAAACACACAACAGGGAGGGGCAGAGGGAGGGGGTGGGGCGCTGGGAAGGCAGGGGTAAGCGAGGGGGAAGGGGAGAAGGGGAAAGCGAGAGGAGAGGGTGGTAAGAGGAAGGGACAGGGAGAGAGGAGAGGGGGAAGATGAGGGATGGGTAAGTAGGGAGAAGGTGGGGAAGAGAATAAAGGGGAAAGGGAAAGCGAGGGGGTGGGTGAGGGGGGAGGGTGGTGGAAGGAAAGGAAGGGAAGGGAAGGGGAGGGGGAAGATGAAAAGTGGGTGAGGAGATAGGGTTGTGTGGGGAAGGGAGGGGAAGAGAGAGGGGGTAAGTGACGGATAAGTGAGGAAAAATGGATGAGGTATAAGGGGGAATAAGGTGGGGGGAGGAAGAGACAGGAAGGGGAACGAGATGGAGTGTAGAATTAAAGGGGAGAGGGAGATGAAAGGGGGAGAAAGGAGAGGCGGAGGGAAAATGTAAGGAGGGACGGAAAGAGGGAGAGAGGATGACGGGAAGGTAGAGAGAGAGAGAGAGAGAGAGAGAGAGAGAGAGAGAGAGAGAGAGAGAGAGAGAGAGAGAGAGAGACGAAGAAAGATACGAGAAGGGAGAAGAAGGAGAGGGAAAGGAAGAGGGAGAGGGGCGTGAAGTGTGCGAGGCTAAGGAGTGGGAGAGAGACCTGAGAGAGTGTAAAGAGAGGAAGAATGGGCGTGTTAGTGAGCGGGAAGAGAGCAGCGGAGGGAAAGAGAGGGAATGAAAGTGGGGAGGGGGAGGGGGTGGAGCCGGGGAGAGAGCGAGAGGGACGGGGGGAGAGGGAGGGACAAGGGGAGGAGAAGGAGAGGGAAGAGAGCGAGGGAGAGAGAGGCATAGAGAGCAAGGGGGGGATGCTTACGAAAGAGAGGAGATGGAGGGGAGGGGAAAGAGAGCAGGGAGAGAGACGGGAGGAGAGGGAGAAGAATATAGGAAGAAAGACGAGGAAGGAGGGGAAAGAGGGTGTAGGAAGGGGGAGAGGGAGGAGAGGAAAGAGAGGAGTGGAGGAGGGATTAGGAGGGAGAGAGAGAGAGGGGGGGATCAGAGTAAGGGTATGGAAAGAGGAAGAGTATATGTGGGAGAGGAAATCTGAGGGATAGAGAGTAGGTGGGAGAGGGGAAGAGAAGGGGAGGAGAGGGGAAAATGTGTAGCTGGGAAGGTAATATGAGGAGGAAGAAGAATGGTATAGGTGGAAGAGAGAGAGAGAGAGAGAGAGAGAGAGAGAGAGAGAGAGAGAGAGAGAGAGAGAGGGATGGGGAGGGAAGGGAAGGAGAGAGGTAGGAATAGGAGATGGGAAGGGTAAGGAGAGGAGGGCAGGAGAAAGGAAAGGGAAGGGAGGGGAAGAAGAGTGAAGGGACAGAGGGAAGGGAGGGGAGGGGAGAGGGGAGGAGAGAGGAGGGGAGGGGAGGGGAGATGAGAGGCAAGGGATACAGAGGGGAGGAGGGAGGGGAAGGGGGGAGACATGAAGAAAGAGGAGGAGGGAGAAGAGTTGAGGTAGGGGGGGAAGGGGGTTGGGGAAGAGAGTCCAAGAGAGAGAGGGGCGGTAGTAGGGAGTGATAAAAAAAAAAAAAAAAAGTGCCTGTTATTCTCACATCCAGCGTATAAATATTTCATTAACAAATTCCTAGAAGAGTATACGGGCAAAATATTCCCCCATACTCCTCACTGGGATAAAAATACTCCATCCTTCACTAAAGCGTACAACTGCCTCGGGGTGGTGGAGGATGTGGAGGCAGGTGGTGGTGGGGCTCTGACGTCACGAACCACGCGGCCAATCACGGATCTCCTGGTATCTCCACGCCATGACGTCATCATTCTTACAACCAATCACAGGTCTCCTAGCAACCCAAGTCATGACGTCATGAGCTTTCTATCCAGTCACAAGAATCTTAGCACCCAAGCCATGACGTTACGATCACCTACACCAATCACAGGCCTTCTTGTCAACCCGGGCTGTGACGTCATGGGATAATCCGCCAATCATGCGCCTCGCTCCCACCTTGTGACAGCCCGCAGACCTATCAGCAGGTTTGTTTACACTGACGTCACGCCCCCGCCCAACTGACGTCATGCTACAAGGATTGCTGACTTATTTGGTAATGGAATAAAATATTATAGTGTTTGTAATTGTGTTTGGAAGTAGGAATACAAAATAATGTATGCATATACATGTAGTTATTAATAAACATGGTTATTATGCATGCATATTGATTTGCATGTGTATACACCCTTATGTATTCACTCTAACCACCATATCTCTCTCTTTCTCTCTCGTTTCTTCCCCTCTCCCTGCCTCTCTCTACAGTGGGGAGGGAAGATAAGAGAGAAAGGGAGGGAATGGGAGGTGATACGAAAAAATAGGAAGGAAATATTACGAACAGGGAAAAGGGACAAGATGGAAGGGAAAGAGAATGAGAGGAAAAGGGAGAGGCAGAGAGAGAAGACTGGGAAGAATGATAGAATGGGAGAAGATAAGGAGAGGGAAGAAAGAGAGTAAGGTGATGGAGAGGGAGAATGGAAGGAAAGGAGAATTGGAGGAAGGAAGGAAAGAATATAGGTGGGCAATGAAGGACTGGAGGGAGGAAGGTATGGAGATAGGGGAAAAAGGAAGAGAAGTCAGGGAGGAGGGAAGGAAGGAGGGGAGGCGAGAAGGGAAGACGGAGAGGGGAAGAGGAGAGAGGAGGCAGGGAGTGGGGGAGAGGAAGGGGGAGGGGGAGAGAAAAAAGGATGAGGAGGCGGGGAGGAGGGAAGCAAGGGGCACAAGGTAGGGAGGGCGGAGGAAGGGAGGGGACAGTAGGAAGGGGGGAAGGGGAGAGGGGAAGAGAACGGCAAAGGTAGGATAAAATTACACCAAAGTATTGATAGGAGGGGAAGAATGGGTAAGAGGGGAGGGTAGGGGAGGGGAGGGGAGGGGAGGGGAAGCGGAGGACGGGAAGAGGAGGGGAGGTGGAAGGATGGGATGAGGAGGGGACGGGAGGGAAAAGGGGGGAATAAAATAGATTAGGAGAGAGAGAGAGAGAGAGAGAGAGAGAGAGAATGGACGGAGGCGTAAAGGAAAACAGAATGAAGGGAGGGGAGGGGAGGGGAAGGGATAGGCGGGGAGGGAAGGAGAGGAAGTTAACGTGCTGGAAAGAGAATGGGGAAAGGGGGGGGGAGAGAAGAGAGGGGTGAGGAAAGGGAAGGCGCAGGAGGGAGATGGAGGGGAGATGAACGGACAAGAGAGAGAGAGAGAGAGAGAGAGAGAGCGGACACAATGGATTTCTTTTGTCTAAGCAGGTTTCTTATATTTGGGCAACTTAGTATATACTCTGTACTTGATCATATTAAATGTACTCTTTTTGTCAGTAAGCTGGACTGAACTGAGCTGTGGTGAAGCATGTGTGGTGAGGATATGTGGTGATTTAGGTGTGGCGAGGAGGCTGTGGTGAAGCAGGTATAATGAAGGATGTGTGGTGAGGCGGAAGTAGTGATGATGGTGTGATGGTGAAGCAGCTGTGGTGAGGCAGGTGTAGCTGGGAGGCAGGTGTGGTGAAGCAGGTGTGATGGTGAAGCATTTGTGTAGTGAGGCAGGTGTGGTGACGGTGCGTATATTTCTACAATAAGCGGCGGTGTTAGAAGGTGTCATGATTAGGCAGGCAGGGTCGACAGGGAGTTGGCAGACAAGGTAGGCAGGCAGGGTAAGGAGGTGTGAGATGCAGAAGTAGGCAGGTAGGCAAGGACAGAAAGACACAGGCGAGCTAAGGTAAGCAAGGGGGTAGGATGTAGGCAGGGCGTATAAGGCTGATGGGGAGAACAGGAGATAGGAAGGTAGGGTTGGCAGAGAGGTAGGAGAAAGGCAAGGAGGGTAGAAAATGGGGACAGGAAGATGGAAGGTATGGTAGGAAAGGGGAGGGACGAAAAGCAAGGAAACATGGAAGTGTAGAAGACAGAGAAACAGAAGAGAAGAGGCAGGAAGTCAGGGTAGAGTATGAGGCAGGAAGAGAGGGTTGACATGGGGTTATCAGGCAGGTGGGCACGGCAGGGTGGAATGTGGAACGAGGTGTGGTCAGGTAAGGCAGGTAGGCAAGAAGACATGATAGACTGAGTAGTATGGCAGTGTAAAGTATGGTGCGGAAGGGTAGGGTAGGGTAGGACTGAGTAGGCAGGATTAAGGTACAGAGTTGAGTGGATGACAGAAGGTTGGCAGACAAGCGGGGTAGGGGGAAGGCAGTGTACAGCAGGGAAAGATAGCGTAGTAGGCAGTGTAAGACAGGGCAGGATGTGGTGGCAGGCAGTTATTAAGGCAGGCAGGCAAGGAGGAAGGCAAGGAAGGATGGCAGAAGGAGACGAGGGTGCTGAGGGTGGCAGAGAGCAGGGCGGGGTAGGACAGAAGTGAACCAAGAGTACGACCTATTGTGAATGAGAAATTACTTATGAAAGGAACACATACGAGATTGGAAGCGGACATGAGAGGAACTTTAAACAAACCCTATAAAAGACTAAGAAAGGAACTTGGAAGGGGATTCTGAGAGAGCACCATAAAGGGGAGGAATGTGATGTAAAGGCTAGAGTAGAGGACTGGGAGAGGTGCTTAGGACAGAGGCGGTGCTGAAGTAATTGGAAGTGGATCTATAAGAGGCCTGCACAGGGGAGGTAAACATGTACTAGAAGAGGGGTACAGAAAGCTTTTGTGTGGCAGAGAGGGGTTATATGAGGCAGGAGGGGTTTCGTACGGTAAGGTGAGAAATCGAGAGGAAGTGTGAGGTAGTGTGAGGCAAAGAGGGAAAGTGTGAGGTTCGGATCCTTCTCGCTTCGTTACCCTTATCTTAACCCTCCAAAGCACTGGGTTTCTACACATGGGATTCTAAATGAAAGTACTTAGCGAACCGCCCTCCACTTACTGGCTCACAGTAGCAAAGCTCATATGTCTAACGTGTAGGACTCTTTCCTTAATTAATTTTAAAAAATGACTCAGACAGCCACTCCTGTGTGACGCTGGGCTCTACAAGGTTAAACTCAACGTGAATACCTCATTCATAACTCCTCTACAGCAAACGGTCTCAAAAGGCCCAATAGTTCTGGTGGTGTTTGTTTTCCTTTGTACTTTATACACAGAGTAGGAGGGGGAGACTAATGTGAGGCAGGGAGAGTTACGGTGAGGCAGTGAGGGGTAGTGTAAGGCAGGGTGAGGAAGATTCTGTTACTCTCCTTACTTGTCCATCCTCCAAAATATATCTTAGCTACGCTGTGCAATTAATTGTGCGGAAGTTTATTTTCCCATGAAGAAGAGACAGTGGGAAGAGTTTATACATCTTTTTTCGTCCTTCTTCCTGCAAAAAATTAAGCTACGACTAGAAATTGATTGTATGCCTGGGTCTTGAGCTGCAACCCAGAGAGGCACAAAAAGGGGCTCTGGGTGTAACACTGATGCGGAACTGAAGAGGAACTTCGTAGTTTTTTGCTGAATTCATTAATTATAGGTTAGGCAGGGAGGTACGAGAGGGCTTAGACACAGAGACAGGAAAGGGGTAAGAAGAAGGATAGGAAAGCGATGAGATGGTAAAATTAGAAAGAGGTGAGGCAGTGAGATAGGAAAGGAAAGGCTTAGGCTGAGAGAAAGGAAAGGAAAAGCTTAGGCAGACAGATGGAAAAGGAAAGGCTTGGGCAGAGAAATAGGAAAGGCTTAGACAGAGAGATAGGAAAAGGATGAGGCAGAGAACAGGAAATGAAAGGTTTAGCCAGACAGGAAAAGGGTGAGGCAGAGAGGTAGAAAAGGAAAGGGGTTAGGCGGAAGACAGGTATGGAAAGGAGGAAAGACAAAGGTAAAGAAAAGGAAGCCAGAAATTCATGTAAAACTCAACCAAGTTTTGATAATAACTCAACCTTCATAATACAATTCTGTACTGTAACTGAAGGTGCTATAGTTCGTTTAAGGTCTGCTGTAGAACCGAACCTTCTCAGAGGGAGAGGGGTAGCCAGAACCAACACTTCCCCCATGCCAGCAATGTACGAACAATGACGGTGTGTTTGCAGTGAGAGTGGATAGGGAAACAGAAGTAGTGTAATGGCTAGTATTGTGTCACTAGTATCAACTGAAACGGTGAGAATATAGGCAAGCATATGAAATGACATACTACCAGAATCCACTTTAAATATTCAACATAGCTTTGGTTTCCTTCATACAGACAAACGCAATACTACATATAGAGTCAAATGCAAAAATACTGATAAAATTTTAACCAACGTAATTATTCGACGCTCACACTCTTCAGCTCTTAAAAAGTGACCCAACTGAGCACAAAAACAGGGAATCGACTCCGTGCATGAGGATTACAGTGCTCGAACGTCATGCAGTAAAAACCGACCATTTCCCACTAGTCAGACACTTATTATTATGATTATTAAGAGGTTTGTGGGGTTGAGTCGGAAGGAGGATTTTACCTGCATTACTATCATTATCAATTCTTGGTTTGAGTTGTGAGGCAGGAAGCAAAAGGAAGAGGTGTGGGAGGGAGGGGAGAAGGGAGGATGTGTAAAGGGAGGAGAAAAAAGGAAGGGGAGGGGAGGGAGGAGAGAAGGATGACGAAGGGGAGGTGAAACAGGAATGGGAAAGGAGAAAGGAATGGGGCAGGGAAAAGACGGTAGTAAAGGAGAGAAAAAAAGGCAGAAGTGCTGTAGGGAAAGGGAAGTAGAGAAATGGTGAAAAAGTAGGAGAAGGAGGGAAGAAGAGGAAAGGAGGGTGAGGGAGGGAGAGGAATGGCAGGGATGGAAGGGAGGGAAGGAGAGGTAGGGAAGGGAAGGGAAGGGAGGGAGGGAGGGAGGGAAGGAGATGAAAGGCAGGGGAGAGAGGAGGGGAAAAAAAAGAGTGGTAGAGAAGGGAGAGGGGGAAGAGGAGAAATGGTAGGAGGGGAGGAAGGGAGGGGAGGAAAGGGTAGAGTAGCAAAGGAGGGAAGGGGAGGAAGAGTAGGGGAGGGAAGCAGGAAGGGAAGGGGAGGAAGAGAAGGGGAGGGAGTATGTAGGAGAGAGAAGGGGGGAAAGGGAGGCATAAAGAAGGAACGGCAGGAAGAGATAGAGGTCAGACAGGAGGGAAGGCGGGGAGGAAACAGGAAGGAAAGAAGGCAGGTAGGGAGAAAGGGAGGCAGGTAGTAAGGGAGACAGGTAGAAGATGGAGGGAAGAGGAGGCAGGAAGGAGGAAGAAGTGGAAGAGAGAGGATTGAAGGAGTGAGGCAAGAGGGAGAGAAAGAGAGACAGAGAGGGCAGGGAGGACGGAGAAGGGCGGCAGGAAGGATGGGAGGAAGGCGGGTAAGACACGAAAAAGAATGAAGAGGAAGGGGAGGCAGGGATGGGGAGGAAAGGAGGGGAAGAAAAGATGGGAGAGGAAGGAAGGAGAAACCCAAAAAGAAGGGGGAAAAATGGACGAAGAGAGGGAGGAAGGAAGAAGCGAGGCAGCATGGAGGAGGGGGAGGGCAGGGATGCAGGGAGGGAAGGCATGGGGGAGGGGGAAGGGGGAGGCAGGCAGGCGGGCGAGGCAGGAAGCGTCATGCAAGGGTCATCAAGTAGCGTGAGACAGTGGAAAGCCAGGCAGGTGTGGTTAGGCAGCCCTGGCCAGTACCGATGACGGGTGAGGCAGGGGAGAGTGAGGCAGAGGGGTGTGATGCAAGAGATTCAGTAAGAGGAGTGTGTGAAGCAAGAGATGGTGACGGCATGAAGTGTAAGGTAGAGGAGTGTGAGGAGGAGAGAGGCAAAGTGAGGTAGAGAAGTCAGAGAAGTGTTAGGCAAAGGAGTGTGAACCCGAGAAGTGTGAGGCTGAGAAGTGTGAGGTAGAGGAGAGTGAGGCAGAGAAGTGTGATGTGAAGTGTGATGCAGAGGAGAGAGAGTGAGGTGGAGGAGTGTGAGGTAGAGAAGTGTAAGGACGGAGAAAAAGACAGATTAGTGAGACAGAGGAGAGGCAGGGACTGGAAAGTAGATGAGAGAGAGAGAGAGAGAGAGAGAGAGAGAGAGAGAGAGAGAGTGTGTGTGTGTGTGTGTGTGTGTGTGTGTGTGTGTGTGTGTGTGTGCGTGTGTGTGTGTGTGTGTGTCTGTGAGGTGGGTAGGAACACTGGTCAATACAGATCACCAACAGAAGAAGGGGGAGGCAGGGGTGTTAGGCAGGGTGAGGCAGGGAGAGCTAGTGTGAGGCTGAGAAGGTCAGTGTGAGGCAGAGTGAGGAAGGCAATGTGAGACAGGGAAAGCTAATCCATGGTAGTGTGAAGCAGGAAAAGTTAGTATGAGACAGCGGCAAAGTAAGGAAAAGCAAGTTAGTGTGAAGAAGGGATAGCTAGTGTGAGGCAGAATGAGGCTGGCAGAGTGAGGCAGCGTGACGAAGATTGATGCAAGTGGCGTGATGGTGCAAAAATGGGGGCGGGATGCAGGTTAACTGAGGCAGGGTTAGGCAGGGTAAGGAATGGTGAAGCAAGAAGTGTGAAGAATGAATGGTGAGATGTGAAGGGTGATACAGGTAGGGTGAACTATGGAGCTACGTAAATTTAGGCAGGTAAGTAAAAGAAGGTTGAGGTGAGACTGGGATATGTAAGCAGGGAGAGGCAGGGAGGGAGAGGTAGGCAGGAAGTAGCAGGCAATGAAAGGTGGGCATATAGAGGTAGGACGGAAAGCAGAGAAAGTAAGGCAGAGAAAGAGAGAGAATGAGAAGGAACTGAGGTACAGCACGGAAGGATGAAACATGTAGGGCGAGGCAGGTAGGATGAGGCAGAGAGTTAAGGTGGGAGAGGCAGGGAAGGTAAGAGAGGCAGTGTGAAGCAGGCTGAGTGATATAAATTGGTGAGACAATTTGGGTGAGAAAATCAGAGTGAGGCAAGTAGGTTAAGACAGGTAGCGTGAAGCATAAAGGGTGAAACAGAGTGAGGAAGGTTGGTTGAGGCAAATTAAGGGAGGCAGGCTGAGGCACGTAGAGAGAGGCAAGTAGGTTAAGGCTTGTAAAGTAAGGCAGACAGAGGTTCGGAGAGGCAGGTAGGGTAAGGCAGATAATGTGAGGCACGTATGGTGAGGCAGACCGGGTGAGGCAGGTACAATACAAAAGACATGGTGAAGCTGGTATGGTGGGGAAGGTAGAGTGAGGCCGATACTGTACGACAGGTATGATGAGGCAATTATGGTGAGGTAGGTATGGTGAGAAAGGTAGGGTGGGGAAAGTATGGTGAGACAGGTACCGTGTGGCAGATAGGGTGAGGTTGGTATGGTACGCTAGGCAGGGTAAGGAAGTTATAGTGAGGTAGGCACGGTCCGGCAGGTAAGGTGAGGAAGGTATGGTGATGCAGGTAGGCGAGGAGGCGAGGTTCATGCAGTGTAGGGCGGAAATGCCAGGCGCCAGCAGATGTTACCAGGGTGTAGGACGAGTCAGTGTTGCATGCCTCATCTCTCTGCCTTCCTCACCCTTCTGCCTGCCTTACCCCTCTTCTTGCCTTACCCTTTTGCCTACCTCATCCCTCTTCCTGCCTTACCCCTCTGCCTACCTCACCCCTCAGCCTAAACCCTCTGCTTGCTTTACCCCATGTAATACCTTCGACCTACTCCTTTTAAACTTCTGCCTCATCTTTCTGCCTTACCTTCTTGGGAATATCTGCCTCACACCTCTGCCTCACAAATTTTCTTCGCCTCTCAGTTCTCCATATCATCTACCTTACCCTCTGCCTCACTATTCTATCTCATTCCTAATTAATTCCTTTTGCACCCTTGCCTTATCCCTGCCTTTGAGCTAAATCCTGCCTCACCCCTTTTTCACCTTCCCCTCACACCTCGCTCACACCCTTACCTCATCCCTCCAACACACCTCTCCTCACCCCTCCTTCACACTCTACCTCACATCCCTGCCTCACTCCTCCCTCACACCTATACCTCATCCCTGGCTCACCCCTCCCCACATCAGTACCTCATCCCTCCCTCACACCCCTGCCTTACCCCTTCCCACACCAGTACCTCATCCCTCCTTCACATTCCTGCCTCGCCCCTCCATCACACCCCACCTCACATCCCTGCCTCACCCCTCCATCACACACCACCTCACATTCCTGCCTCACCCCTCCTTTACAAAGCTGCCTCATCTCCTCCCCCCACACCCCTGCCTCATATCACCTGTTCTTTCCTGCCTCACCTCTGCCTTGCCCTCGCTAACCCACTGCCTCACTTCCTGCCATATTTTCTGGCTAACACCTCATCTGGCTTCACTAGTATCACTCCCGCCTCACCATCTTCATTCTGCCTCAGTTCTTGCTTCAGTTTTCTTTACCTTCTCACTGCCTCCCTCTTGCCTCATATCCTGCATTATTTCTGCCTCCCTTTACTTCATTCTGCCTTACTCTGCTCCAGTTACCCTATCCTGACTTACTTTTCCTCCCCTTGCCTCATGTTACAAATTATTTAATATCTTACAACTAGATTGATGTCAATATTTACTAGTGTACATCTAATAGTATGTAAGTGTGAGCTATAAGTGTGACAGATTTTGCAGTCTCAGCTGGTGTCGCCTGTGATTTATTCCGAGTTCAGGCCTAGAGAGTTGGGGAGTGAGATGCGGGCCCGTTAGCCAGTGTTAGTTCAGAGCCACGAAGGGAGCAGATCTATGTGCATCTGGTCAAGAATAAGGAATAAAATAGCAACAGACTTTGAGCTTATCTTTCACCCATTATAACTGGTTCACTCATCCTTCCTAACACCATACTCACCCCTCCCTTACCCTGCCTCACACGACCTTCATGCAGCCCCACACTATCCTCGTCCAGCGCCATTCTACCTCACACTATCCTCATCAAGACATCGTTTAGCTCCTCTATACTCTGCCTCATCCAGCCTCATCTTTCCTCACCCTTGACTCAGTCTGCCTCATCTTGCCTCACATTATATTCATATTTGTTCTACCCTCATTCTGCCTTACACTATCCTCACCCTGGTTCAACCTATCCTTTCTCTTGCCTCACACTACCCAAACTGCCTCAGCCTGCATCACACTGTTCTCACTCTGCCTTAAACCATCCTCGCTGTCTTACCCTGCCTCACATTATCCTCATTCTGCCTCACCTTGCCCTATCCTCATGCTGCTTTGCTCTGCCTTACAATGTCCTTCTCTGCCCCACACTATCCTCACCCTACCTCACACAGTCCTCATTGTCTCACATTATCTTCACCCTATCTCATATAATTCTCACTGTCTCACACTATCCTCACTCTGCCTCACACTACTCACCCTCTGCCTCACTCTGCACCACCACACACAAGATCATGGAACAAGGGCATTTTTATAACACTCAGGGGATAGGGCTTGGGGAGGGGGGATGAGGAGGACCGGGGCATGACGGGGCGGGGTAAGACGGGGCGGGGCTGTATGGTGCAAGGGGAGGGAAGAGATGGGGTGGAGTGAGATGGGGTGAGAGGGAGTGGAGTGGGGGGGGAGTGATATGAGCGGGTAAAGTAGTGCAGGATGGTAAGGGACGAGATGAGGCGGGGTAGGATGGGGTGGGGTGGGGTGGGGCGGGTGGAGTGGGGTGGGGAGGGTGGAGTGGGGGTGGGGTGGGGCGAGGCAGCACAGGTTCCTCCCCTCCCCCCTACTCCCCAAGCCCCACCATCGCCACCTAAATAATGCATCAGGTTGGAGGCACCATGGGGGGAGAGGGGGAGGGAGGGAAAAAAATAGGAGGGGGAGGAGGAAGTGAGGAGGAAAAGTGCCTGGGGACGAGAGAGAGAGAGAGAGAGAGTGTGTAGGAGTCGGGAACGGTAGAGAAGAGGAAAAGGCAAATGAAATGGGTTAAGAAAATGGAAGAATAGCAAACAAAGAGACAGGCAATGAGGAAGGGGAGATAGGAAGATAGTGGAGAGGGGAGGGGAAGGAGAGAGATGAGAAGAAGGGGAAGAGGAGGGAATATGGGAGCAGATGTAAGGGAAGGAGAGAAGCCGAGTAGAATGAGAGGCAGGAGAATTAGGGAGGAGGGGAGGGGGGTTGCAAGGGGAGGACATGTAGGGGGAGGGGAAGAGGGTAAGGAGAGGGAAGAAAGAGTCAAAAGGATAGGAGGAAAAGGCAAATGAAGTGGGGGAATAGGAAGGGATAGATGCAAGGGGTGGGGAAGAGAGGAAGAGGAGAGGGGATGGGAGAGAAAATAGAAAAGCGGGGGAAAGAGAGGCATGGGAAGGAGAGGAGTGAAAGGAAAGACGGCAGTGGAAGGGAAGGGAGGTAGAGGAAAGGGTAGAGGAGGGGAGAGGAGGAAATGAAAGGGAAGGGGTGAGAGAGGCAGAGGCAAAGAAGGAAGGGAAATAAAAAGGGAGGGAGAGACGAGGAAACAAGAGGTATGAGGAGAGAGGGTACAGGTAGATGTATGGGGAAGAAGAAAAGGAAGGGAAGGGAAGGGAAGGGAAGGGAAGGGAAGGGAAGAGTAGAGGATTTTGGCTGGGGAAGGGAAAGGAGAGGTTGAGGGTAGATGCAGGGGGAAAGGACGAAGCGATAAAGGAAAAGAGACAGAGGGGAAAGTATGCAAGGCAGGGAGATGGAATGGGGAGGGGAGAGGAAGGAAGAAGGAGGGGAAGGAGAAAGAAGTGAATGGGAGGGTAAGAGAAAGAGAGGGGCACGAGAAGGGGAGGGAGAGGCAAGGGGAGGAGATGATGAGGGATGATGTGAGAAAGGGTCAAGGGAAGGGTAGGGGATGGAAGAGGAGAGTAGGGAAGGGGGCTTACAAGTGCAGAGGGACTGGGGGAAGGGAGAGAAGGGGAGGGGGAAAAGAGTTTCAAGACGAGGAAAGGAGGAAAAGGAGAGGGAAGAGGGCTGCAATGGGAAGGTGGGGGCAAGTGGAATGCAAAGGAAGGGGAAAGAGGGGAAGCGGAAGGCAGATATAAGGGGAAAAGAGGGGAGAGAGGAAAGGGGAGTTGAAAGGTGAGGGGAAGAGAAAGGTGGGGGTAGATGACATAAGAGGAGCGGGGAGGGAGGTGGATGGAAGGTGGGGCAGATCATGTAAGGACAGGAGAGGGAGTGGGGAGGAAAAGTGAGGGCAGAGAAGGAGGGGGGAAGAGGGGTTGCCAGGGAAGGGGAGAAGGGATGGGGAGGTGGGAGGGTAGAGGAGAAAGGGTGGGAGGGGCAGAGGGGAAGGAGTCGAGGGGGTTGGGAGGGGGGAGGTGTGATGAAGGGGATGGGAGGGGAATATCAATAAAGGTGGAAGGTGTTACTTTTTCTCAGGTTTCCTCACCAGACACACCAAAGTTACCCCTCAGGATCCCAGAGCCATTGTACCGTCTCTCTCTCTCTCTCTCTCTCTCTCTCTCTCTCTCACACACACACACACACACACACACACACACACACACACATGCAGTACAGTAAATGGGACAATGGAGTATCTTCTCACCAATGCATTTCCACACATCCATTCTCAGCTGAAGAAAAGCGTCTGGAGGGAAAAAAAAAAAAAAAGAGAGAAAGAGAGAGAGAGAGAAAGAAAAACAAAAAAGCAAAAGGAAAAGCTCATGGCCTAAATCGACCCTCATATCTACAGTAGGCTCAGTGGGTTAGAGCGCTCCGCTCTGACCGAAGGGTCGGAGGATCGAATCCACCCAAGGGTCATTGGTAGACATCAGGAAGGGCATCCGGTCATAAAATGTAACACGCTCCAGTCCAAAAGTCCTCTACCCAGGGGCAACGCCTTAGCCCTTCAGGGATACCAGGCGTAAAATCAAATTATTTTATTGTCTCTATTATTTTCCAGAATTAGGACCCGTTTTCAGTGTGGCATGGAAGACTACGCAACACCTCTCCCTCAGCGATTCATTCTGCACATTAAACCAAAATACCCTCTTTCGTGTCATTCTTACATGCTAGGTGATATTAAGACTACATAAATAACACATACATAAGAGAATACTGAGGTACAATGTGAATAATAAATCGCTTAGAAGGATGCGTTGCGAACCCTCCACATCCAGAATACGATCACAGGGGTAAAGGAAGAGTCGTCATTTCTGGGAAGAGATAATACTTAAACCTAGTACCGAATTACGAGAGTGCAAACCCCAGTCACCTTTACTTAGTACGCAGGAAATGAGTGAAAACAGTAGTAAGTCAACAGCGTAATAAGTGAACCTTGAAGTAAGTGAAGAGAGAGAGAGAGAGAGAGAGAGAGAGAGAGAGAGAGAGAGAGCGCACCTCCCAACCAGACCAACAGGAAATACGTGAAGAGTGTAATAAGTGGGTGGATAAGATGTTAAGTAGACGGAGCCAGCAAATATCCACAACACTAAGCATTATTGAACGACAGGCCGGCGATGAGGGACAGGGAGGGGAGGGGAGAGAAAGAACCAAGGGAGGAATAACATTGTGCAACTGAACTGCGTAAATACAGAGCAGTTCAAATATACCGCTCCTCTTCCACTCTGCCCGGACCATTTTTCGTTATCAATGTCTTCCCTTCAGCATTTATTCATCGTTATCAATGTCTTCCCTGAGGAATTTATTCATTTATCGTTATCAGTGTCTTCCCTTCTGCATTTATTCATTTAACGTTATCAATGTCTCCCCTGCAATACTGACTCATTTACCGTTATCAATGTCTTCCCTGCAGCAGTTATTCATTTATCGTTATCAGTGTCTTCCCCGCAGCATTTATTCATTCCTACTCCCACTGACACACCCCTGCCCACACCAGCAGACTGAGCTGTCCCCGAAATACATAAGATACCGCCATATGAGTTTCTAGTGAAGTGCTTGCTGGTTGTACTAACACTGGAGAGAATAGGGATCGACAGGGAGACAATACAGAATAAATCAAGTCTATTTCCTTCGGTATCAAATCATTAAACAGTTTATGTACAGTCGCCGTCAAATGTCGTGTCTCCCCTCCTGTTTTCCTCCCCATGGACTATGCAAATCAGTGTGGTAAATCCGCAACAACAAATACGGATACCACTGAGCTATAACTAAATATAAACTCATTGGCGTCACTTGCCCTGGATTTACCACATTAATATTCAAGGTCCATGGAGAAATAGGCACGAGAGGCGACAGGACTTCTGATGGCGACTGTACTCTATAGGTTGTATTTTAGGTGGTATGGTCGTGGCGCCTCTTCCTTACCAATTTATTTCGTCTTTTGCACTTTAGCACTGTCTTGCATGGAATCTACATAGCTTTGATATCGAAAAAATTGACAGCAGTATCATAAAAGAGGGTATCGAGGTAATAATAAGCATAATAAATCGCTAAGAAAAAGTTGCTAAGACTCCCAGTGTGGCCCATAGAATCGCGTAATGTGGGTGAGTATTGTGCCGTGACGCCTGGATGGTCTGAAGTGTATGGGAAGTGGTGGAGGAGGAGGGGGGCTGAATAAGATTTGTGTTCCTGTGTCAAAGTGTCTTAAGATGGACTGACTATCAGCTTCTGAGATGAGACTGAACGAGATTTCTGGTACTGCCCCACTGTATCCTGATGAGCCTGCCTCTGAGATAAGGCGAGTAGACACTTGAACTCCTGCCCCGGAAGTCTACTGATCACCTGACTGTTCCAAGTACCGGTGATTTTGACTTGATACCTTGAAGCGAGGATCACGTGAGAAGGTGCCTGAGGGTAGAGAGTGGTAGGTAGACAAATGAGCACAAAGCTGGGTAGACTATGCCCGTTCTTGTTCCCGTGTGTTTACCCGCACTTAGGTCTTGTGTGTCGCTACTATTATTCTTTCACCTTAGCTTGGCCCAGATTTTCGTCCTTTTGCGGCTTATTTCGCGTGACTTAATGACCGTGAAACTATACTACGGATCTACATGCTTTCCACAGCACTTCGCGACAAGCACTACAGTATATTCTAGTGCTAATCTATCGTTACATCTCAGTATTCAAGATGGAAAGATGGTAATTTTAGGCCAAGTTAGAGTAAAAAGGGTACAGGCTTCTAGGTGTCATAGGATACAGCCGAGTTAGTTGAGCTGTCGTCCTCAGTGTTATAACAGTTGAAGTGGGGGTCAAAAGAGGTGAAGTGAGGGTCAGCAGAGTTGAAGTGAGGGCTCCTGGGGAAGTGGGGCGATGTAAGGATGTAAGGGTACGTCCACTATCCTTGTCTTACGTGTTCTCCCTTTGGAACAGCACAGAAATTCGACACCGGCAAGCTGCACTGCGGGTACACTTGTAAAAAATCTGACGGCGGTAGGAATAGGCTCATCCCTTGCTTTTCACCTTATATCTGGGATCGCTTACAAGGGATGGGTCAAAGTAACTCCTCGGCAACGAAAAATCACACCCGTGCTGAATGAAATCGTCAGAGGGCAGTCAGAACAAAATGATAAAGCACGTCACTATGCAGAAGGGCTTCCAGAGTATGGACGCTCTTGGGCTCTTCATGCTAAGTTATGCTCCTACTCCTGCCACCACCTTGGCCCGCATTCTTACTGGCTTTGGAGATTTTGTAACATCTCCTCCTCAGCGACTTATTTTGCACATTACGCCTTACTACTCTATGTTACCGATGCTAAATATATTGATAACAAAAAGAGGTAAATAGCCTACCTATACCCAGACGCCTTAATCCCAAAAGGTGAGGCTACAAACGAATCGCCTCCATGTCACCTTGTCCTTCGCCATCAGGATAACCTCTCTCCAACTCATCCCTCTCTCTCATAAACATCTCCTCCCCATCCCTCAGTCTCATCCTCAGTATCCCCCCTCCACCGCACTCACATACACTCTCCTGGTTAGTCTCTCATTCTCCATTCTGTCCACATGACCAAACCATCTCCAGGTACCTTTAATGCTTTCAAACGCATCCACATCAAAACAACAATCCTTCAAATACAAAATAAATCGCAAAGGAAGAGGTTTTAAGAAGTCGTCTATGCCAGGGAGAATACATGCAGGTCCTGGTGTGGTGATGGTTCAGTGTGGGTGCGGCGGAATTGATGAAACCCAAGCACTTACTGGGAAAGGGTGTGGAGGATGCCGGCAGAGGAGACGAGAGGAGAAAGTCATGTAGGATGTCATGGCTTCCCAGAAACTCTTATGAATTATCAGACGACCACTGGCAAATGGCATAATCAACTCGGCTTCTTTTGTTTGTGTGTCAGCCCAACACTCCTTTTCTGGTGACGCTATTATTCTTCGGTACAGAGAACGGTTTATCTGTTGCTACGGTGCATTGTTGATAATACCTCCACTTAAAAAAAAAAAAAATCATTGTTCTGGTGCTGCACTTCGAAGACGCTTATATCTGTGTATATAAAAACAACTGTTTTTTCAAAGAAAAAATATAAGGAAGCTTACTGCGGAAAAAATAAATTCGAATACTTATATGTTTATTCGACTCGTCCAACACTCTGAATATTTACATAAATGTTCTTTTCCCCGCATATGAACCCCTCGATACTGGAAAAAAAAAAAGGTAAAGAAAACTCGTGTGAAGGAACGGAAACTTGTGACAGACTATGATTCATACTCTGCGACAACTACATTTTTATACTAAGATGGATTGCTGTTTATGTGACTCAGTGATGGGAAGGACCTTGACTCACTGCCATCCCTTCCACGTATAGGTGTGTGTGTATGTGTGTGTGTGGGGGGGGGGGAAGCAAGGAGTACACCCTGCGAAAATACAGGTTACATGAAGAGATAGTGATTCGATGAGGAAGGGAAAAGAAAAGGTATGGGATGGGCGGAGAGGAGTGGGCAGGATGGGCTGCGATGGTGACTGGCTGTGGGTCGGGGAAGGGGTAATACACCCTGTGATGAAAGGCGCTGTAAGTGGTGAGAGAAATAGGAAGGGAGGTGGTGTAGAAGAGGGAAAGGAGAGAAAGCAGCAAGAAAAAGAAATCAGATGAGGAGAGAAGAAGGAAAGGAGATAAATTATTGGAGGAAAGAGGAAGAAGGATGTGAGCAAAATTTGGGGATAAAAGAGGAAGAGGAAATACTAAGAGAAATTAGAGAGGAAACATGTATAAAATGGAGGAGGGAAGAGGAAGCATAAAGAAAAGTGACTGAAAATGAAAGAGGATAGGGGAAAGGAGACATTTTTGCATGGAATGAGGAAGAAGGACGAAAGAAAAAGAGAGAGAGAGAGAGAGAGAGAGAGAGAGAGAGAGAGAGAGAGAGAGAGAGAGACTGGGGGGTGAGGGGGGATGACGTCAGAGGGGGAGGGGAGGGGGAAGGAGGGAGGAGCATCGCATGAATTTGTAACTAGTAAACCGCTGGCGTGTTGTTTTGAGAGAGAGAGAGAGAGAGAGAGAGAGAGAGAGAGAGAGAGAGAGAGAGAGAGAGACTCTTACGCAAATGCATTAATTCATTATAAGTGTGCAAAAAGACAGTGACAGACAATAAGAGTACAGAAAGCCAGAGACTGACAGATAGACAGATAGACAGACAGGAATACAGCTTAGAAAAGACAGACAGACAGACAGACAAAATATCTAGACAGACAGACAGACTAACAAACAGACAGACCGATAGGCAAAAAAATAAAAAAAATAAACAGAGAGAGAGAGAGTAGTAACGAAAAATCTTTTATTAACGGAATAAAGAAAACGAGGAAAAATTAAAATAGTTACAGTTAAAGAGAGATAAGCAGTAAGAAAGGGTGAGAGAGAGAGAGAGAGAGAGAGAGAGAGAGAGAGAGAGAGAGAGAGAGAGAGAGAGAGAGACCAGTTCCCAAGCGTATTCATATTGCATAATATCTTTCCAGTACACAATTCCTCCCCTCCCCTCCTCTCCCCATCCTACCCCTCCCCACCCCTCCTCCGTGCTCACTCCTCTCCGCTCCCCTTCTCTCCCTGTTCACTCCCCTCTTCCCTGCTCACTCCATTCCCTTCCTCTCCCCTCTGCTCCGCTCCCCTCCGCTCCTCTCCTCCCTCTTCGCTTCTTCCCCTTCCCTTCCCCACCTGCTCACTCCCCCTCTTCTTGCTCACTCCCCTCCCCTCTCCTCCCCTCCCTGCTAAGTCCCCTCCTCTCCTCTCCTCTCTCATTCAAAACCCTCCCTCACCTTCCCTCCCCCTCCACTCCCCTCCTCTTCCTGCTTTGCTATCCTTGTCTCTGACTCCCAGAATAGTTCCTTCAGTTATACCCTACCTTTAACAGCCTCGAAAGGAGAAGTAAAGGCTGTTGGTGTTTACTTCCCTTTGTTTTCGTTTCTGTTCTTCTGTATTCCCCTTCTTATTTCCCCCTTCTTCCCATCCGTTCCCTCCCCCTCCCCCCCCCTCCCTTCCAATTCTCAATCCCTTCGCTTTTCCTCTCCAGTCCCCTCGCTTTCCCGTTCAGTTCCTATTTCCCATCTACTTTCCCATTACCATTCCCCTCCGTTCCTCCATTTCACACCTCTCTCTGTGCCACTCCCCTACTAGGAAAAAGATGAGGTGAAGTAATATGACTCACTCCATTTGTGTACAGACATATAGTTAATAAATTCAGTATATTCACTGGTTTCACTGGAAAAGCATTTGAATTCAGACCAGTCAGTGCCACCCTCATATTATACAGTTTATTAGGACGTCCGCATCTACAGTACTTTTGTTCGTTATCTGCACTATAGAGAGAGAGAGAGAGAGAGAGAGAGAGAGAGAGAGAGAGAGAGAGAGAGAGAGAGAGAGAGAGAGAGAGTTGTGTTCAGCGAAGTACAAAAATGAAAATACAGAGAGCAGAAATAGTTTAGCGAAGGGTGACAACGCTTGGAGCTCTGTCTGTTTTGGAAGAGGATGAGTTAGAAGGGATGTACGCCAGCCATGACAAGATGGTTGTTCTCACTACATACCGGTCAAAGTTACATTAAAAGGTACCGGTAATATCTGCTAAATTAATAGCAAGCATTTCCGGTCACATAAAGCCTTAAGAGATTAAATACGTTTCAAGTCAAATGAAGCAAAATTTCATAAATGGACTAATAAATAATAATAATAATAATAATAATAATAATAATAATAATCCGGTGCAGCAGAATGCGATATAGCACAGAACAAACTTTAAAATGTGGCGTGAAGAATTATTTTTGTATTTCCTTTTGGGTGGCTCAGTGCAAAACCAGACTTCTCCCCCCCCCTCCCACCCCGAGAGTAAGAAAGAGGGACGGGGGGGAGAGGAGGGAAGGGGAGAAGCGTGGGGTATAGCCAGAATTAACCCTTTCCCATGCTGGCCAAACACGAATGGGGAGGGTCTGTGTGTAAGGGGAGAGGTGCATGTGAAAGCTGAGATGTTGTATTGGCTGTGTTTGTGTGTGTCATATGTACAAGGCGAGACTGGACACGTAGGGGAAAAATTTGATATGAGAGAGAGAGAGAGAGAGAGAGAGAGAGAGAGAGAGAGAGAGAGAGAGAGAGAGAGAGAGAGAGAGAGAGAGAGAGAGAGAGAGAGAGAGAGAGAGAGAGAGAGAAATAGTTCAGGAAGGCAAGGCACACTGAGGATATCCTGTGATGTGCCCTTTTCTCTATGTTTCCAGACTTTTGGCCCACCCTGTATAATTATGTCCTCGATGTGAAGTGACAAGCAGAAGACATGTGTTATACTCTCTTCACTTTAACCTGGCCTAAACTTGCCATCTCTCCATCGTGAATGCTGAGTTTAAACAACTGATTAGAGTTAGAATACGGTGCTAGTAACAGAGCAGTGCTATGAAAAGACTAGACACGCAGTACTGTCTCACATTAACACTAGAATATGATGCTAGTCACGAAGAAGTGCTATGAACACTGAAAGGATGTACAGCCATAGTACTCTGTTACGTGAAATAAACTGCAAAAGGACAAAAATCTGGGTCAAATTAAGGTGGAATAATAATGCCATATGAAAAAATGAAGTTTGAGGCGAATCAGAGTGAAAACAGAAGTATAACATATTAAAGGATGAGATGTAGGCCAAGTTAAAGTGCAAGAAATGTAGTATATATAAATTAAAATAACTATAATATACGAAAGTGAAAACAGATATTGGCCAAGTGAAGGTGAAAGAACTGTAGTATACGAAAGAATTACTACCTGTGCTCACTCAACGCGTCCACCTACCCTGAGCTCCCCACCTAAACATATTCACGGTTGGATAATGGGAAATATTACTTCATTACAGTTTTTTCTCATGCAAATCACGGGGGATGCAACCGCAGAGCAACATCGTTATGCAGTCACTGTTGCATTCCTTTGTACTCCTTTGTGCTCTCCCCAGTCCCCCTTTCCTCCTCTTCTCCTTTCCTACTTCCCTGCCTTCCCCTATTTCTCTTTCTCCTCTCTTCCTTTATTTCCCTCCCTTCCCCTTCTTCTCCCTTTCTTACTTTCCGCCCTTCTTCATTTCACTCTCTTTTCCATTCTCCTTCTTTTCTCCCCCCACCTTTTGTTCCCTTCCCCTTCGATTCCTTCCTTTCTTCCTCTCACTTCCACTTCACTACCCTTCCCATTCTTCTTCCCTACTCTTCTCCTCCTCCCTTCCTCTATTAATACCTTCCTCTTCCTTTCCCTCACTCACCTTTCCTTCCAGCCCTTCTTCCCATATCCTTCCTTTCTACCCCATCCTTTCTCACTTCTCTCCCCTTCCCTTCACTCCACCACCCTTCCCACTCCCCATTTCCATCCTTTTTCAGCAACCTAACCGTTTCCACCTCACTCTC
>NC_137056.1:5668253-5735753 GCF_032717465.1 Coenobita brevimanus | reverse complement strand
TAGGGTAGGGTAGGGCAGGGTAGGTCAGGTTAGGTTTGGTTAAGGTTATTGTAGGTTAAGTGAGGTTAAGTTGGGTGGGCGTTGAAGGAAGAGTGATCCTCCTTGGAGGAGAAATTTTGATGTACAGTTCTCAAACGGCTTACACTTAGGAAGTATAAAAAGTAAAGTTATAAGGAGTTAGGAAGAGTGTAGGACACAAGGCAGACGGTGAAACAGAAGATCGCTGAAGTATATATTGGTATGTTGTAAGTTAGAAGGGTAGGACAGATTCAAGGCAAAGAAGGTGAAACAAAAGACGAATGAAGCATCCGAATGTGAGACCAGCACGAAACCTACCGAACCAGCGAGTATCCTTCGGCAATATGCGTTCCCTTCTCTCCCCTCTCCTCAAAACGGACCCAGCCACGAACCCCTCCTTCACCCCCCTCGGCTAAGATCACCCGACCATCATTTCCCTAATCTCGCAAGGCACCCTGGACAACCGTGCCGTCTTGAGGTGGAGGACGGGACTTGGGTAGGAGGGGCTGATCTTATTGATGAGTAGAAGACCCAATTCGTTCCGCTGTTCATCGCTTTTCTCTTCACCTTTTATTTGATGCCAAGCTGCGGTTCTCAGCTCCTGTCACCACTTTCGATGTTGTTTGGTGCTGGCACAACTTCACTCAATTTGGGGTGATTTTTGTGTTAACTGCTGGAGGATGTCCATTTTGCTTAACCTTTTAGTCATATAACGCTTCATTCATTTTAATGAAACTACCTTCAGACAATCAGTATTTAGCAAATTAGCTCTAGGTAATTATGAAGGGATTAACTAAGACTATAATTATCTAATATTTCCAATTCAAAAGGTCTCCCTTAAGCAGCATTAAAAGAGTTTGTATGCAGCAAAAATAAAATATATTATTCCTCATGTTAACTGAAGGCTACCATTGTTTTCTTCCTTCCTGCACCACTTCTGTCTATTATGCACAACAAATATAGTGAATAACAGAATAACATAACGTGTTTTGTCTCGACGCTACCAAGAGGGACAGCAGGAAAACTAGAAAATGAATCTAGCGTTATTTTTGGATCAACAGAGGGTATGGGTATGACAGCGAAAGGAAAAAGGACGGCCATGGAAGGGTTACACAGGGCAGGGCATTGTAACAGGGCCTGGGTAGAATAAAGCAGGGCAGAGCAAGGTAAGGAAGGGCAGGATTGGGTAGGACAACCTAAGACAGGACTGGACAAGACAGAACAGGGCAGGGCAGGGAAGCAGGGCAAGGAAGGACAAGGCAGGGCAGGGCAAGGAAGGACAAGGCAGGGCAGGGCCGGGCAAGGAGGGGCAAGTCAGAAGAGGGGAGGCAATGGACGTGAGAAGCTTGGCTACTTAAGGATTAAACACTGGTCCCTCACAGTACACCCCTGCCTCACCCGTCCTGCCTCACCCCTCACGGTACATCTCTGCCTCACCCCTTCTGCCTTACTCCTTATGGTACACCCCTGCCTCATCCCTCCTGTCCCAACTCTCCTACTACACTCCTCCTGCCCCACCCTTCCCAGTACAACCCTGCCTCACCCCTGCCTAACTTCTCACAGTACACTACCTCATCCCCCACCACACCCCTGCCTAACTTCTCACAGTACACTACCTCATCCCCCACCACACCCCTGCCTAACTTCTCACAGTACACCCCTTCCTCACCCCTCCTACCGCATCCTATTCTAATTTCACATATTCAGCCTAACTTCACCTACTTTATCCCTCAATTCAGAAAGGAAAAACATAATCAAAAGCTGCTAATGCGAAGAAATGTCCCTTGAAAGAAAATCACACAAAGCAAAGCCACACTTAAAGAAAGCACCATAGGAGAAAAGCTTGATGAATGTGTGGCTGTGACATGGGGTGTGACAGAGGTGGTGTGCGTGTGGTATACTCGAAGATATGGTGTGGATATAGGTGTGTAGTGTGGGTATAGCAGAGGGTGTGTGTAGGTGTGGCATTGGTATGGTGTGGGCATATGTGTGGTGCAGGTATGGTGTAGGTATCGGTGTGGTGTGAATGTGGTGGGGGTATAGAGTGATGTGAGGGTAGTTTGGGTATGTATG
Organism: Coenobita brevimanus; assembly: GCF_032717465.1. Classification (NCBI taxonomy): domain Eukaryota; kingdom Metazoa; phylum Arthropoda; class Malacostraca; order Decapoda; family Coenobitidae; genus Coenobita; species Coenobita brevimanus. The sequence goes on along the minus strand of NC_137056.1, from coordinate 5,733,662 downwards.
TAGTGCATGTGTAGTGTGGATATAGTATGGTGTGGGTGTGGTCATGTGATGGTGTGTGGATGTGCCATGGGATGTGACTGTGGGTGAAAATATTGAACAACAATGAGAGAGAGAGAGAGAGAGAGAGAGAGAGAGAGAGAGAGAGAGAGAGAGAGAGAGAGAGAGAGAGAGAGAGAGAGAATATCCGCATTCCTGTACAGCGAGTTTGTATAATCTACCAACTCTCACCACCAGCTCTCACTATCACCATCACCACTCCCACCACTACCATCAGCCCTCACCACCACCATACCACCACCACCACCACCACCAGCTCTCCCCAACACCAAGTCTCACCATCATCCTCCTCACCAGCACCAGTTATCAGTACCAACCACAAGGCAATGAGGGTGAAACAGTAGATTTTGAGAGCAGAAAGTGGTATGGTGTAGGTTAGGACGGGGGTAGCACAGATACAAGGCAATGACGGTGAAACAGAAGACAGAGGTAGTAGACAGAGAATAACAGTGTGGTGCTAGGGAGTAGCAGAGATATATGGCATAGACGGTGAAACAGAAGACAGGGGTAGTAGACAGAGAATAACAGTGTGGTGCAAGAGAGTAGCAGAGATATTAGGCACAGACGGCGAAACAGAAGACAGGGGTAGCAGACAGAGAATAAGAGTGTGGTGCAAGAGAGTAGCAGAGATATTAGGCACAGACGGTGAAACAGAAGACGGGGTAGTAGTCAGAGAACGGTCTTGGGAACAGGCTTTAACATACACAGGGTCAACTGGCACAACACCCCGAGCCCACACCACAGCAGCCTCCTTGTGCGTCATCACTGCCATGACATCACCGACCTTCACCAACAATACTGCCTCATGGGTACGTCACTGCACCCTACCCACTAACACTTTCACTGCCACCACGTAGTTTTGGGAGGAGTTAGGTTAGGGGCTGGGTTAGGTAAGGTTCCGTTTGGTTAAGTTAGGTTATGTGAGGTTAAGTTAGGCTAAATGAGGTTGAATTATTCTATGAAGGCTGGGTTAGGTGAGGTTCCGTTTGGTTAAATTACGCTACGTGAGGCTAAGTTAAGCTAGGTTAGGTTAAATTAGAGTATTAAAGTTGGGTCAGGATAAGTTGTTGGGTTAGGTTGGGATACATGGGGTTAAGTAGTTAAAGTAATTATGGCTGGGTCTAGTGAGGTTAGGTTACATGAGGTTAAATCAGGCTAAGTTAGGTCAAATCAGTGTATTATAGTTGGGTTAAGTTAGATTCCGTTTGGTTAAGTTAGGTTAGGCTGTTAGATTAGTCACTGCTGGCTCTCCTATACCCAGCGTGCCTGGGCTAGTAAACCCCCTTTCCTTTCACTACCTCTGGGCGAGTTTGTTTAGCTTATCCCCTTCAGCCCAATGACGTATTATTCCCTTCATTCTTCCTGCCACCAGACAAGTATATTTAGCTGGGGGAAGATTGTTTATTTTAATTGGATTAGTCAGATAAATCCCCCTATAGCCCTCTTCACTGCTAGATATCATTCCGACGCTGAAAGAAATCGCCTGAAGGTAGAAAGAAATTAACACAAAACACGTACTCGGATGGAAGGGGTTACTGTCTGCATCATGATTAAGTCTTTTTTCATGTTTGAGTCAGGGTACCACTATGGAAAAAAAAAAAAAAACAAACTTGCAAGAGTTAACCGTTTAAATTCGGTGACATTTTTTCTTTATCCCTGCTATTTCCGGACGATTTTATTCAACTTAGGAATAACCCTCCCATTCTGAAGGGGTTAATGAAAGTTGTATCTAACCCCTCCAGTCACGACATCTATCTCAGGCTGAATAAAATCGTCTTGATTCAACTCAGCACCGAAGATAGAGAGGTGGGAATTTTAGGCTAAGTCGGAGAAAAATGTGTCAAGTAGTTCAAAGTTCTGCATGACGAAATGATAGATACTTAAGATGACACTGTTACTCGCGTGGAAAAACCTCGAACTGCCACCAACATACCCTCATTTGGTGTGTTTTCATGGGTGTGACTAGTTTCGGCCTGGGACAAGAGCAAAGGGTGACTAGAAACGGGTCTGTGAGTGTACTGTAGGTTGCGTGTGGGAGGCTGATTCACGAACAAACATAGGAGCAGGGGGAACTAATTACACCCTCATACTGAAGTTGTGCTTACTGTGAAGGTGCAGCGGTTCCGGCCCAACTTTGACCCTGCTCAGGTATGACGGACAGAAACTATTGTATTTTATGTGGTATACAAGTGGAAAATTCAATATGTGGGAATAATTTCTTCTTATTGAACAAATCACCATACTGTGAAATCATGACCCAAACATATAATCAATTCCCTGCCCTAACTAAGACTTCTTTTTGTAGGATGGACAGAAAAATAATGGGGCAGAATCTTCCCCTATCGCTTATTCTTTTCTTTTTCTTTTTCTTCCCAGGATAGACAGGGATGGGACAGACCAGAATCTTCCCATCCCTCTTGTGCTTTTCGTAAATAAAATGTTCTTAGCAACGAGATGAAAATGAGCTTAAGTGAGACTGGCGGACTAGGCAGGTCGGAGTGGTGGCTCTACACGCTGTTTGAATCACGTGCCTGACCACATTCCTGCCTCACTCTCCTCTGCCTTAACCCTTATGCCTCACCCTCCTTTACTTTGCCTTCCTAGTCTTTCTCTCTCTCTCTCCTACCGCCCACGCCTGTAATCTTTCTCCTTCTCCCCCTCACACACACAAACACACACACACACACACACACACAAACACACATACACACAGTATAGTTTCGAACTCTACGTTTCTTCTGCCTACCTGCCCAACCTCTACCTCTCATTTACTGCGTACCTGCCTAACCTCTACCTCTTATTTACTGCCTACCTGCCTAACCTCTATTTCCTACTCCACAACCCCAGCAACCCGGGTACGTCTTACAATGCTGAACAAAATGATGTGGCGTTAGTAAAAAAAAAAAAGAAAAAAAAAAAAAAGAAAGAGAGAGAGAGAGAGAGAGAGAGAGAGAGAGAGAGAGAGAGAGAGAGAGAGAGAGAGAGAGAGAGAGACTATACCCTTTTCACCTTAACATGGCACATATTCTTTTTCCTTTTGCAGTTTTATTTCACTTAGTGGCAGAAAAAGACAATGCTACAGCTCTACATCCTCCTCATTGCACTTCTTCGTGACTAGCATCATATTCAAGTGTTAATCTACTGTCACAGCTCAGCACTGAAGATTGAGGGACGGCAATTTTAGGCCAGGTTAGAGTAAAAGGAGTATAGATGCAGGAGTCGCAGGACCCATTGGTTAAGGCCTAGAGTTAAAAACCTTCCGTTAATGTGGTGTGGTGTGGTGTGTGGTGTAGGTGTGGTGTGGTGTGGATGTGGGCGTGTTGTAGTGTGGTGTGGTAGTAATGTGGTGTGGTGTGGTGTGGTTTCGTCAAAGTCGGTAAAGTCTACGGGAGTGAAAGTCATAGTTTCCTTAAAAAAAAAATAATAATAATAATGTTAGTGAGAGACAGATGGACAAGGCAGCCTCAAGAGATGCTCCAGCAGTAAAAAAATAAAAAAATAAAAAAAAATAAATAAAACAGAAGGAAAAAAAGTACCACGACTGGGGGGTTACTCTTTGTCTCTCCTCTAACCCACCTTCCTAACCTGTCCCTCTTTCACTGCCTCCCTCCTCTGCCTCTCCCCAGTACCTGCCTACTTCCTCACTGCTGCCTGGCTAATTTAATAACTGCCGTCCTGCTTTCCTGTGAAATTCCCAGCACTTCCGCCTAATTGCTGACCTACATGCCTACCTGCCTTTCTACTTGCCTGCCAGCTGCTTCCCTACCTGTCTTCCTGGCTTTGTCTGTCTACCTGCCTACGTTTCTCCCTGACTTCCTCCCTCCCTCAGTGACTCCCGCCCTACTTGCCTGCCTGTTTCTCTGTCTCCCTGTCTGTCTGCCAACCTGCCTGCCTACTTGTCTCCCTAACTGCCCATCTCCCTCCCTACCTGTCTCTGTTCCTACCTGCCTAACCATTCTCACGGGTGTGGATAAGGGCTGGGGCGTTGGAATCAGTCCTGGCGTAAAACTGGCAACTTTCTGATGTCGCCATACTCCGCATAAATATCGTACAAGAGGACATAAACCAGTCATGTCCAAAAATAAATCGTTAAGGAAAAGGTGTTAGGGAGACTCCTTACCCGAAGAGTTTACGGACCAAGGGGTTAATGGAGGCAATATCTAACCCATTCAGTTCACAATGTGTATCCTAAGCTGAATAAAACCGTCTGGAAAAGCTAGCATGAAATATGATGTCCTCGGCCTGATGCGATAAATTCTGCTTACGACACGCAGGGAAGACGTGGGTATTATTTCTTCCTCTCCGCTACCAGGGAAAATAAGAGACTGATATAAATAAAAAACGAGCGATATTATCTGAGAAGAGAGAGAGAGAGAGAGAGAGAGAGAGAGAGAGAGAGAGAGCAGGAAAATGGGTATAAGGACTATTAACTATGAGAAAGAGTTAACGCACCGTGTGAGAGGGAGGCAGGGAGGGAGGGAAGGAGAGAGGGAGGCATGGAGAGAGAGAGGGAAGGAGGGAGAAAGGGTAGGTGAGAGAGGGAGGGTGGGAGAGACGGAGAAAGGGGACGTAAGAGGGGGAGGGGGGAGGGAGGACGGAATGTGAAAAAGGAAGGAGATATGACAAGAGAGAGAGAGAGAGAGAGAGAGAGAGAGAGAGAGAGAATGTGTGTGTGTGTGTGTGTGTGTGTGTGTGTCTGTGTCTGTGTGTGTGTGTGTGGCAATCTGTACCCTCGTTTCTCCCCTACTCTCTCTCTCTCTCCAGTATTTTCTCTTCCATCCTTCTTCATTTTCCCTGTTCCTCCCCTTCTCAATTTTTTCTCTCTCTACTCTTTCCTCTCTCCTTTTTCTAGTCCCCTTCCATCGTCCCCATCCCTTCTCTCTTTTTCTCTTCTTCCCTCCACTTCCATTCCCACTGCACTCACTTCCACTCCCTTTTTCCCTCACTCTCTTCTCTTCTTCCTCTCCTTCTCTCTCTGTTTCCCCCTCTCCCCTTCTCTTCCTCTCTTTTTTCTTTCTCCCTCTCTCGTTTCCTCCTGTTCTGCCGTTCCTTCCCCCTCTTTCTTTTCCTCCCCTCCCCTCACTTTTTCTCTCTTCTCCATCTTTCTCTCTCCTTTCTCTTACCTCTCTTTCTCTCCTTCCATTCCGCTACTTCCCTTCTCCTTCTTCTTTCCTTTTCCTTTCTATATCTCCTTCCCTCCCTCCCCTTCCCTTCTTCTCCCTCCCCCTCTCACATTGTAGCTCCCTCCCTTTCTTCCAGACCTTCCTTTCTCCTTATTTTCTTGCATATTTCCCTTTCCATTATTCTCTCCCTCCCTCCCTTCTCCCACCCTCCTCTCTTCCTTTCCCTTTTCCTTTGCACCTCCTTCTATTCTTTCCTTCTCCTCCTCAGTTCTCTCTTCTGTTTCCTCTCCCTCCCTCTTTTCCTTCCTTCTTTCTCTCCCCTCCCTCCCTTCTGCCCTTCCTTCCCTCCCACCCTTCATTTACTCCCTCCTTCTTTCCCTTTGTCTCCCTCTTGCCCTGAATCTTCCCTCAATCCCTCCCTTTCTTCATCTCCATCTCTCTTGCTCCATTTGCACATTCTCCTCTCTTCTCCCTCTCACCTTCTCTCTCCCCCTCCCTCTGGGCCTCGCCTCTTCCCTCTCTCCCTACCTTTCTCCTTTTCTCTCTTCCCCCCTTTCCCGTACTACATCCTTCCCTCCATCTCTTTCTCCTTTTCCCTCTTTCCCCCCTCCCTCATTCCTTCCCTTTTCGTTTTCTTTTCCTCCCTCTCTCCCCTCCTTCCCTCTAGTGCTCTTTCCTCCTCCCTAGCTTCCTACTTCTGTATCTCTTCCTTCACTCCCTCCTTTCCTCTGTGTCATTTCTTCTCCCTGTCCTTGTTCCTACCTCCATCTCTCTCTTCCTTCTCCACCTCTCTCCTTTTCCCTTATACCTTCCCTCCCTCCTCTTTCTCCTTCCTCCTCTCCTCTTATCTCCTTCCTTCATGCCTTCCTCAATACTTTTCTCCTTCCCCTTTTCCTCTCTCCTCCATTCCATTCCTCCCTCCTCCTCCTCCCCTCTCCTTTCTCCCTTCTTCCTCCTTCCCCCTCCCTCGGTTTCAATCCTCCATCCCGTTTTTCTCCTTCCCCAGTACCATAATTCTCTCTCTCTCTCTTTCTCTCTCTCTCTTTATGTGTTGCTGGTTTTACATGGTTCTTATTGGTCGTGTGTGGTTCATTTTGGCTCTGTGTGGTTCATACAGATTCAGTGTGCTTCATACTGATTTTCATTGTAGTTCATACTGATTCAGTGTAGTTCATTTTGGTTCAGTGTGGTTCATACTGATTCAGTGTGGTTCATATTGGTTCTGTGTGGTTCATATTGGTTCTGTGTGGTTCATATTGGTTCTGTGTGGTTCATATTGGTTCAGTGTGGTTCATATTAGTTCAGTGTGGTTCATACTGATTCAGTGTGGTTCACACTGGTTGTGTGGTTCATATTAGTTCAGTGTGGTTCATACTGATTCAGTGTGGTTCATATTGATTCAGTGTGGTTTATCGTGATTCTGTGTGGTTGTATGGTTCTGAGGTTCTAATGGCGGTTGTTTTTATTGTTTGTTAGTTTTTTTTTTTTTTAATAGGTTCTGAGTTTGTATTGGTACTCTGTGGTGTGCACTGGTCCTCATAAGTTCGGTGTGGTAGCACTGGTACCACACTGTTACTGTACCCCATTACTATCATCACAACCAACACTGTTTCTGAGAATGAAATGTAGTATATCTTATTCTTGCTACCTCCAGACGATTTTCTTCAGCTTAGGAGAGATTTCGGGTGATGAGGGGTTAAACTCATGTTACATTAACCCCTTCAGTACAAGAGGCCACTGCTAAACTGAAAAATAAACAAAATCGTCTTGCGCTGACCAGAATTTTCAAAAGCGTCCTCAAGCTGAAAGGGTTAGTATTACGACAGTTTTCTATCATTTCTTTATTCTTAACTCCCATCTCCACCACCAAATCTCCATCACCACCACAGCTGCCACCTCCATCTCCACCACCCTCTCCATCATGATCCTTATCTTCTATTTATTCTCACTTTTATCACCACAATCACCAACTTCATCACCACCAGCACCTCCATTATCGTTACTGCCTTTCTACGTATATTTCACACCATCAGCACCATCTCCAACACCATCAGCACCACTACCACACTCTCCAACACCATCACCCACCACTTCTGCCACCACCTCAACCACAATCATCATCATCATCACTAGCAACCAAATTTCTCCATTGCTACTTTCTCATTCTACCTTTTGTCTATCTCAGTACCATCATCATTATCCCAAATTCAGATTCATACGGTTGTTGCAAAATCACCCAGTAACCCTTTCTGCGTTTCAATCTTCCCGCGCTGAGCCATCCACCAATCAGCGGGCAGAACCTCAGGCATCACGCCATCTTTCTTTATGACGTCACTTACACTTCACCCAATCAAATGAGCGTTTTTCTATATCACGCCATGTTTCTCAGTGACGTCACTATCTCTGGGTCCTCTGAGTGGCTAAGGGAATCGTGACGTCGACGCGCTGAGCCGCCTGATTGGATGACGTTGCAATGACGTAGCCTCCCCTCCTCTCCTTCCACCCTCTCTCATGCAAGGGACTTTTTCATGACGGGTCGTTGGGTCCGTTGGCTTGCAGTTCATGACTCACACGCTAGCCAGTCCGTTCTTTTGTTTTACCGCGCGCTTCCCTTGAGTTTCTTTTATTTTTGCCGCATTGATGTCGGCGATTTGACTCAAGTTTTTGCGTGAGGAGGTGATGTTGTTCTTACTAATGAGGTAAGATGAGGAGCACGGGAAGGAACAGGGAGAAGAGAAAGTAATAAATAAATAATAGTACAATAATCAAAGGAAGTAATTACAAAATGAAAAGGGGAGACAAAAAACGGGAATAAATAGGAGAAAAAAGGGCCGGCTGGGTTAACTCAGAGAGAGAGAGAGAGAGAGAGAGAGAGAGAGAGAGAGAGAGAACAAGAAGTCCGATAATGAAGATGGGGTAGGGGAGGAAAAGAACAGGTAATAAAAAGAATTAAGAAGAGAATGAAGGAGAAAACGAAGAATGATGTGAGAAATAGGAACAAGAAGGAGGAAGAGACGAGATACTGCAAGTCATACCGGAGATATACTGCTATGAATTAGGAAAAATGAAGAGACGGGAGGAGGAGGAGAGAAAAACGAAGAAAAAACTAACGCAAGAACCGAAGAAATACTAATAGGGTGAATAAAGAGGAGAGAGAGAGGAAGAACAAGAACAAGACGACCCGACATGGATGAAAAAGTAAATGAACATGGAACCTCGAAGCAGAAGAGATAATAATAAGATAAGGCTTAGATAAGGGAGTGTGAAAGATGGATGGATATGAGGGTGTTTGTATGTAACACTAGTTGATGCAAGGAGGAGGAGGAGGACTACATCGGAGGAGGAGGTGAAGGAGGAGGAGGAGGAAAAAGAACAAAATGATGATGATGATGATAACGATGAAGCATAATAAGATGAAAAACAGGAGGAGGAGGAGGCGGAGGAGGAGGAAAAAAGGAAGAAAATGATGATGATGACGAAGCATAATGATAAGAAGAAGAAAAAGGAGGAGGAGGAGGAGAAGCAATAATAAGGTTAAGATAAGCGTGTATAAGATGGATGTGACGGTATTCTAATGGGTGGTGCAAGGCAGTGTTGAGAATGTAAACACACACACACACACACACACACACACACACACACACACACACACACGCACACACACACACAGCACAGCACAGTACTCTCACGTGATCACAATCATACACACCCACACAGAATAGTACTTATCTCTCTCTCTCTCTCTCTCGTTAGTACTGTCACACGCACTTTTCCACATCGACTCACATTCACATACTTGCACGCACACCCGCACATAAAGGCTAGCATTCTTACACACACACACACACACACACACACACACACACACACACACACACACACGCACACAGTATGAAATTCTTACACGCTGCTCCACCCACACACACTCTTTTCCTGTACTCTCTCTTTCTCTCCCGCTCTCCTACCACAACACTCATCACCACAAAGGTTAGCAGATGTGCTGGCGCTGAAAACAAAGTGGAAAAAATGGTAGATGTAGTAACTGTGGTAGCTGGAGTCGTAGCTGTGGTAGCAGTGGTAGTTGTGGTTGTGGTAATTGTGGTAGTAGGGGTGAGTGTTGCAGTTAGTGTATACGGTAGTCGTGGGAGTAATAGCAGTAATGGTAGTTCCGGCGTGAGGTAGGTGGTAGTTGTAGTAATCGTGGTAGTCGTTGTTGTGGTTGTGGTATCCGTGGTGGTGATGGATGTGGATGTGGTGGTAGTCAGGAATGGTAATAGAGAATGTGGTAGGTGGTAGTGGCATTTTAGTAGCCACTGTGGTAATGTGGTTGCAGTGGTGGTCGTTGCTATAGTACTGATTTGTGCTGATTGTCGTGGTGATGGTAGCTGTGGTAGTGATGGATAAGACAGTGGTGGTAGCTGTGGGAGACACTGCAATGGTAGTAATGGTAGTTGTGGTAGCTATGGCAGTGGTGGTAGTTGTGGTAGTGATGGATAAGACAGTGGTGGTAGCTGTAAGAGACGTTGCAATGGTAGTAATGGTAGTTGTGGTAGCTATGGTAGTGGTGGTAGTTGAGGCAGAGATGGATGTGACAGTGGTGGTAGTTGTTGGAGGTCTCTGCAATGGTAGTAATGGTAGTTGTGGTAGTGATCGTAGCTGTGGTGGAAGTTGAGGTAGTGATGGATGCAAGAGTGGCGGTCGTTGTGGGAGTCTTTGGTGTGGTAGTAATGGTAGTCGTGGCAGTGATGGTAGCTGTGGTACTGATGGATATGACAGTGGTGGTAGTTATGGGAGTCATCACAGTGGTAGTAATGGTAGTTGTGGTAGCTGTGGTAGTGATGGATATGACAGTGGTGGTAGTTATGGGAGTCGTTACAGTGGTAGTAATGGTAGTTGTGGTGGTAATAGAAGCTGTGGTAGTGGTGGTAGTGATGATATTTCTTACTCTCAATTCCTGCTACTGTCATTCCATTTTCTCCGTTTCAGGGATAACCCAAGAATTTCACTTAGACAACGGCCAATATACCCTTTTATACGCAGACTTCTTTGTTCATGCAGCTCTGGCCTCACCTCTCGTACTGAAGGGGTTGCTCTCGGCACGTAAGTCAATGTTGTGTGTGGGGGGGGGATGTAAGAGGGGGGTTGTGTGTGGGGGGGGAGTGTTGGGGGTGGGAAGTTGTGGGGGAGTGTTGGGGGTGGGGGTTGTGTGTGTGTGGGGGAGTGTTGAGGGTGGGGGTTGTGTGTGTGTGAGGGAGTGTTGGGGGTGGGGGTTGTGTGTGTGTGTGTGTGTGTGTGTGTGTGTGTGTGTGTGTGTGTGTGTGTGTGTGTGTGTGTGTGTGTGAGAGAGAGAGAGAGAGAGAGAGAGAGAGAGAGAGAGATTTCTACCTCTCTTCTCCACTACCTTCCGGCATTTTCTACATCCTCCTCCTCAGTCACTACTTCCTGATACTTTCCACTGCTTTCAGGCACTTTCTACAACTCCTGGTAACCCTCATTTCTGATCATTTCAACTACTTCCTGGTAATTTCACTTCCGCTGTGGTAATATCCTTATGGGTTACTGCACTTTAGTTCTTTCCAAAGCACTTCTGTACTTCACTACTTTTTGCTAAATTTCGGTACTTTCCACAACTCTTTATAAAACTTGGTTATTTTCCACTACTTTCCTCAGCAACTCAGTACTTTTCACTGCCTACCACCACCGCTATACATCGGCACTGCACAATACTTTAGTACTTTACTTTATACTTCGGCACTTTCCGTTACTATTTACAACACTTCAGTACTTTCCACTACACTTCGGTACTTTCCACTACCGACCGGCACTACGATACGACCAGGGGCGATTGTTATAAACTCTCCCACGCTTAAACTGTGTATCAGATTCTTTAAGGATACGTCTGTCTTCACTCACACAGCAACCAAACACTCACAATCAAACGAGAGACAATATTAATGAGACAAAGGACAAAGAAACTAAGCGTTCCGTGAGAAAAGTTAGCTTGTGACGATTTTTTTTATTATCCTGTCAGATGGTTAGAATTCTTTATACATCCACCCCTAGGAGAGTGAAATGGCGGGGGACAGGGCGACATGGAGGCGATTTGTTTGTGGCCACCTCTTACGGGATTAAGGTGTCTGGCAATAGACAGACAGATAGAAGTTGGTTAGAAATCTTTATAAATCCACCCCTAGGAGAGACCACCACCCTGAAGTAGAAGGTCAATGGCGGTAACAAAGGGTGGGGAATAATAACATGATTTATACTGGACCATCCCTCTTCGTTACCATTATATTCTTTTCGCACTTACAGCCGGCACATAGCTGGTATTTCACGGTTATTTTACACTTCTGTTGAAATCTATGCTGGCATTCTGGGGTTGGTAGGTTAGTCGCCAAGGCTGTACCATCCTTACACTGCCCTTTTTGGCGAAGACGAAATTGTGAGTCAACCGCTCTGTGTATTTAAGTTATGTAGTCAACAATAACAGCAAAAAGTACTGCACACCTTACCGCACACGTATCATTATGAAACATGGACGAAGTATTTGTACAGTAAGTGTAAATATTATCCTTGGTAAATATTGGGACTTGAAATTGCACAAAAGTTCATATTCTGGGTGATGTGTTTTTTAAGGTACTTGGTTAACTGATTCATGTGTGTCCTACAAAACGCCCATTTTCACATCTATCGTATCCCAGGTGTGCGATACTTTTTTTTATTTGGGGAGGGGGGGGGGGTGGCTGTAATTATGTTAGCAAAATGTCTCACCAATGCCTGGTCAAATCTGCACCAGAACTGGTTCATACAATGTGTCGATCCAGGAAGTGAGTAGATTCTGGTGCACCCTGATCAATGGCTAAAGGTCGAGGTCCAAGGTCATGGTCCAGGGTATAGCTTTATATCATGAGTGCCTGATTCGATTGGAATCAAAACATGCACATCCACTGTGTGTGGATCTGGGAAGAAGTGATTCGATTTTAGAGCAGATCGATCAATAGTCATGGTCACGAGCCAAGGTCAAAGTTTGGGTACAATGTCGTTATACTCTTTGAACACATACGCTAGTCGTATTGTGGTAGTAACAGTTGTGGTCCTAGTTCAGTAGCCTAATGGTAGTCTTAGCTGCATGGGGTAGTGATGGTTGTACTAGCAGCAATTGCTTAAAAACCAAACGCACCTGAATTTAGGGCAGGACAGCTGTTCTGTGATCAGGTTAACAGTCAGAATTGAAAAAAAAAAAAAAAAAAAAAAAAAAAAAATCGTAATGTATACACGAACGCAGATAAAATCCTTCTCCATACTATTAAAACAGGCGTCGAACTTCTTTAGTCTACTGTCTACATTTCCTAGATCAAAATACATTGATAAAAGGAACCTGGAATTCTTATTTGTCTAACTACCTTTTAATTATCATGATCGTCGCTAAACGAACTGCGTCTACCGAACTCCTAATCTTTCAGATACTGAAAGGAAAGTATTTCGTCTTACTGTCATTGTCAAGGAGTTTATGATTTTTTAAAAGTTCATAATAGTGAAATAAATTCATTTCATCAGTCTATCCTATAATTACTCGTATATCTGCTCGTATATATTACCACCTTATCTTAAAATGTTACAGCTGCTTCATTTTACAATCAACTTCCACACCAAACATTTCATATACAGTTTCGTTTACCACCACCACTACCACCATTATCATTATCCTTATTTTCTTATTCACACCTAAAGATGGGTGGGATTTCGTTATGAACTGAACTGGACAGGGAAGGAGGCAAAATGTCCCCTTGCCTAACGCCATTATAAAAATATTATATGGTACCACTTGATGCTCGCCAAACTATCATAACAAGATGGTCTCGTAAATAATACATGGTTATTATTATTATTATATGAACTGTATTACATGGTATATACAGAATAAATCATGAAATAATTATATCTATCGAAGGCTTGGAGAAATATACAAAAAAGTACAATTCCTATTTTATTAAGGTATTGTTCGGAGTGTTGGTTGTAATGGTTGGTGTGGTTGTGATGGTTGGTGAAAATGTTGAGGTAGTAGTGTTATAGTGGTGGTTGTGATGGTAGATGTGGTAGCTGTGGTTAGTGAAGAGGATGAGAGCGTTAGATCAGTGGTAGAGTTGGTAGTGGTGGTAGAAATAGTTATGGTGGTTTGTGGAGAGACTGATGTGATAGGATTAGTGGCAGTGGTGGTAGTGTTGATAGTAGTGGTGGTAGTGGTGGTAATGGTAGTTGTGATGATGGAAGTCAGAAAGGATGTGGTAGTAGGAATTAGAGTAGCTGTGGTGACGGTGGTGGTAGTGGTGTCAGCAGTGGTAGTAGTGAGAGTAATGGTAGTGGTGGTGGTAGATAAAGAAGGTCGAGGTGGTAGGGTGTATGAGAGAGTGACACTGATAACTATTATCTTGTTCCTTATCTGTCCCTCAGTCCACACGTGCACCCACTCCAAGGTCAAGTTCACCACAACCACCACATTACACTACAGTACAACCACCACAGTTCACCACACCACACCACAACCACCATACCTAGACTACATCACCCTATACTACACTACACCACACCACAAACACCACATTTCAATTCAATCATCACATCATCCACCGCACTACATCATAATCACACCACACCACACCACACCACATCACACCACAATCACACCACAACCACCACCACACTATACCAAAACCACCATCACACTATACCTCAACCACCACACTACATCGCCATACAGCATACACCACACTCCACCCTACACCACACCGACATGCAAGACCCACTACACGGCTTCATTATTCACCAAAACCATACATCACACAGTACCACCATACATCACACGACCATACACCATCTTACACCACACCACATAATCATACCACACAAAGCATTACACCACCAAACCATACATCACACAGAACTACGATCAATAGAACACCTCACTACCATACACCACACACCACATTCTACCACACTACCACATGCCAGCCACCACATCATCAACACAACCACACACACACACACACACACACACACACACACACACACACACACACACACACAACACCATTCCGTACCACAACTACCACACTCAACGACTACAACACAACCTACCACACATTATTATTCACCACCATAAACCACAATACGACGCACCAGCTACCATACAACAGCGTCCACTACACTGCACCACTACCATCACGCTATACTACCATAGACCAAGCACCACAATGCACCAGAAGCACCATACCACACACCATACACCACACTGCCTTACAACACCCTAATAAACGCTGCAGCACAATGTACCACAAAACACCATACAACCAATTCCCACACTACCATACATATATCACACTACCATACGACACTATCATACCTTTCCACCACACCATCTACCACACTAATTACACTGTACCACCATAATACCCCCACCGTACAGCACAAGTTACGGAGGCCCTTGTAAAGTGAAGAAGTTCCTGAAGGTTATATCTACTCCCCCCAGTTGCAAAAGTTGTTCTGAGGGTGAAATATTTGACTTCGCCCTTCCACCGAGTGCTCCCCAAATCGAATTACTTCACTCATGCCCTTTACCATTTTCAAAGGTTGGTTTAACTCGAATTACACCTGTATGAGCTGACCTTGACCTCTGACCTATTATTTTCAAACTCGAATCACTGCATCCTTGGCTGCCCCTCAACACTTCCACCAAGTTTTACATCGAATCTTAACTTTCTGAATTATAGGGTGAAACCATTGACACTGCTATACGACTTTGATCTTCGACTAATTGTTCTCAAAATCGAATCCCTTCATCCTTGCCTTACCCTGAACCCTTCCACCACGGTCGATCTAAATCGGATAAAGACTGCTAACACTTAACCTTGCCCTCCGACCTGTCCCTGTGACATTGTTCTAAAAATCCACGGCTCAGTCCCTTGGCTGACACGCTGCCATCTTGTCAATTTCAAATCAGAACAAAACTGTTTAGTTATTCTGTTCACAGACAGACACACAAGAGCTAAATTCTGATCTTGTACCATGACCTTGACCTTTGACCGAATGCTCTGATAATCGAATTTCTTCATCCTTGCCTTACTCTGAACCCTTTCACCCAGTTTGGTCAAAATCGGATAAGAACTGTTTAAGCTGATCTTGCCCATTGACCTTAACATCTGACCTATCGTTCTCAAAATAATGTCAACCCACTGGCTTACCCTCAATCCCTCCACCAAGTTTGCTTATCATCAGATTAAGACTGTCTGGGTAATACTGTTTGCATCCAGACAAACAAGCAGGTAGACAGGGACAGAGGTGAGTGATTAAGCCTGTCAAGGGGAGTATAAGCTGTGAAAATAGGTGATGTAGGTGGAATGGTAACTTTCACCCCAACGTGGGGGAGGAATAAAAATTAGTGGACAATAAAGAATGGGTGAGATGAGGTATGACTGTGGTGGGCGGTGGTTCAGAACGAGATAGGTACACCATGTGAAGATTGGTCTTGTATGGACAGTGATATCTGATGCAAGAGGACTGTAGAAACTGGTGGGGTGGGTGGAGGGGAGTGGGCGGGACGGCCTGGGTTGGTGGTAGGCGGTGGGGGAAGGTGGGGGTAATACACCCTGTGAAAATGGGCAACAACAAAACTATGACAACGAGAAACTACGCATGCAGGATTCTCATATACCTGGCGCTTTATGACGCAAGTAAAAAGGCATCGTCGTCGTACTGGAAGGACTGTGAGAACTGATATTATTTTACCTGTGGCCCTGTGTCATGACCCATCTGTGCTATAAGCTTGTTTATTAATTTATTTATTCATTCATTTCTGTACTTACTGATTTTCTTATTCATTCAGTCAGTTCTCTCTCTCTCTCTCCTCATTCATTCATTTCTCTATTTATTCATTCGTTCATTCAACTCTTATTCAACTTTTTATTCTCAACTAAAGGGACATCAATAGGTTCCACTGATTAAAGTTCGGGTTTTCCAACTTTGTAAAAAATATGATAACATTTCAGAAATCATGTACTCTTTGTCATCATTAAAAACAAGGCTCTTCTTATCTCGGGAAAAATACACCTGACTGACTGTCCCATGCTGTACCGCCCAAACACACACACACACACACACACACACACACACACACACACACACACACACACACACACACACACGCACACACACACACACACACATCTGGTTGCCACATCACAGCCGTTGTTTATTCAATCAGCTGGCGTGATGGGGGTACACTGCCAGGACGGTCTTAGGTTGGAATCCACACAAGACAAACACTTATACATTCATTTGACACAAGGTACAGCCAGACGCTTTATCACTTTACTTTAAGTGCTGGAGAGGGATGCCTTCACGTGGTGGTAATGATATGGCCGAGTGGTGGAGCTGGCCGGCTATACAGACATCCCTCAGACCCCTCCCTACCCCCTAAAAGGTGAATGGCAGAGTACAAGAGGAGGGCAGCTTCAGTCTGCAGTCTACTGGTTTCACGTTTTAGGTGAACATGGGGCTACTCCTACTACCAATACTATTACTACTACTACTACTACCACTACTATTACTACTACTACTACTAGCAGTAGTAGTAGTTGCAGTCCCAGCCTCATCTGAACCTGAACTCGGGGACTCCAGACTGAGTTGCCCTCTTCTTGCAGCTCACCATCTTCCTTTTGGGGGATACGGCAGGGGACTGAGGGACGTTTGTATAACTAGGGATCACGACCACTCAGCCATACTGGTGCCAACACGTGAAGGCATCCCTTAATAGCACTCATGAAAGTAAAAGATTCATATTCAGGTGTCACTGCCGGCAGGAAAAATGAAAGGATGAAGGTGCTTGAGGAGGAAGGAGGTAGTATAAGAATGGAAACCAGAGAGATTAAAAAACGTATTTATGGTTATTTTCGGTTATTTTTACCTACAGGAGTCTAGTATCGAAAGGTATCTTGATTATGATGGCCATAAATGAAGGTCACAAACCAATAGTGGAAGAGTTACTGTTAGAAATATATGTAGAAACTGAGAGAGAGAGAGAGAGAGAGAGAGAGAGAGAGAGAGAGAGAGAGAGAGAGAGAGAGAGAGAGAGAGAGAGAGAGAGAGAGAGAGAGAGAGAGAGAGAGAGAGAGAGAGAGAGAGAGAGAGAGAGAGAATAATGAGATTTAAGCTACTGTAGGTGACGTCATCCCTCACTTCACACTAGCCCTAAGTCTGCAACAAGAAACCATCCCACCCTACCCCACCCTCTCCTCTCCACCCACTCTACCCTTTCTGATTCTGAGATCGAAAGTCAAGGAGAAATAACTTAAACCTTCCCACCGCCAATACCGCCCCTTTTACAACACCTGCCATCAGAGGGTGTAATTGTTCCATCCAGCCTCACCACCCACCACCATCTTCAGCCCATTCCACCCACGCCTCCCCACCCATCCCACCCATTTCTTGCTCCTCGACCTTACACATACACAAGCTCTAAAAGATATTGCACAAAAAGGTTCCGGTGATTTCCTAATGATCAATGCGACTCGTGATAACCCAGGGAGATTAATAATTCATCATCTGAATATTTATAAGATACCATTACTGAACAGGATAATCATAAGATATAATGCATCCTCATGAAAACAGACTTACCATCGTGGGGTGGAATCGTTATGTATTTTCAAACAACCATCGCCTGTGGTGTCAGACTGTCTTGAACAAAGTGAGGACCAATATTTTCTGGACCTACATAAAAATTAAATAAACTTGTAACTTATCTGAATGAAGCTAACTAGACAGACGGACCTAACTAGTCCTAATTGGTCCTAAACTGACCTGATATTACCGACACAGTAGGAACTGATGTGGTGCGTCTAATTAGGCCTGCAGTTTAATGGACAAACTTTACTGAGGCCAACTGGATTCAGGAGGAAACGGAAACTCCTTGACCTGACCTGACCTGACAGGGCTAGATATGGAGGTAAATTGCCTAGATGGAAAAAAAAAAAGACGATTGGTTCTACAATGACCTTCTAATATTCCCTCCTTTAACCCACATTATCTCTCCTCTTTCCTCCCCTTACAACGGCAGACTAGCTTCCCTTCTCCCTCACGTCTCCTCGTTCTTATTCTCTTCTTCCAGCCCTCACAGTCCACCCCTTACTCCCCTCAGATCGGTCCCAACTGCAATTTCTCCCCTTGAACTGGTCTGGGAGGGGATTACATGTGAAGGGCCTGAAAATATATAACGTATAGCTGTACTGACCACTAGAGTAAATCAATGTTAAGGTCATACAGTAAAATAAGATGTAATTTCGACATTTGTTCTTAACAGTAATGTCGGTAAGACGTTGGCAGGCGGTCGACGAACGTACTGTACTTATAATATGCCATCTTCTTCAATCTTTTATTTCCATATAGAAATTGGCCTTTATGATGAGAGAGGCAGGATGAGTGGTGGAGGGAGGCAGGGGAGTGGTGAGGAGAGGCAGGGGTATGAAGAGTGGCAGGGGAGTAGTGGAGAATGGCAGGGGTATGGTGGAGAGGCAGGGGATGTGGTAGAGAGGCATGGAGTGTGGTGGAAAAGCAGGGGGTGTGGTGGAGAAGTATGGGGTGTGGTGGAGCGAGGCAGAAGGTATGGTGGAGAGAGAGATGTGGTGGAGAGGCAGGGAAGTGATGGCAGAAGCATGCGGTAAGGTGGTGAGACAGGGGCGTGGTGGAGAGGCAGGGAATGTGGTGGAGAGGCAGGGATTGTGGTGGAGAGGCAGGGAATGTAGTGGAGAGGCACGGGATGTGGTGGAGAGGGAGGGGTGTGCTGATGAGAGACAGGGAGGTGTGGTGTGGTGAAGAGACAGTGTGGTGAACGGCAGAGGGTGTGGTGGGGAAAGGCAGGGGGTGTGGTAGGGAAAGGCAGGGGGTGTTGGAGAGAGGCAGGAGTGCTGTGGTGGTGTGATGGTGGTGTGGCGTTGAGAAGGCGCTGTGCAGGTATTATTTCATAGTGATTCTGTGGTGATCTTGTGGTGTTATAACTGTGCTGTTGCTATAATACTGTGGTGCTGTGTTGTTGCCATGTTCCGGTTGTGGTGCTGTGATGGTTGTGCTGTGACGCTTTGCCGTTGCTGTGTCCTTGAGAAGCTGCATTGTTACTGTTCCGGGGCTGTGACGCTCAGGAATGCATTGGGATTATGGTTTGGTGATGCTGGTGACGCACTATGATACTTTCGTGCTGTTGTGGTGATAGTGTTGTGGTAGTGATGTGATAGTTGCAGTGTGGTGCGTTGGTGGTGATGCAGCCTTGTGATGTGATGGTGCTGTGAGAGTAGTTTCGTGGTGGTGTGAATGTGGTGATGTGGTAGTTTTACTGTGGTGCTGTGGTGTATGTGTGTTGCTGTGGTGGTGCTACTGTATTACTGTGTTGGTGTTTCTGTGGCGCTAGTGTGGGTGTGTGGTGTTTTGGCATTTTCGTGATGTTACTGTGGTGCTATGGATGATGTGTGGTGTTGTGGTGGTAATGCAGCAGTCTTATGGCGGGACTGTGGTGCTATGTTACTGTGGTGGTGGTGTGTGTGTGTGTGTGTGTGTGTGTGTGTGTGTGTGTGTGTGTGTGTGTGTGTGTGTGTGTGTGTGTGTGTGTGTGTGTGTGTGTGTGTGTGTGTGTGTGTGTGTGTGCTGTGACTCTGTGGTTATGTGTGGTGGTGTGGTAGTTGTATGATAGTGGGGTGAAAGTGTGGTGCTGTGATAGTGTTATTGTGGTGGTGTGGTGTGGTGTGCTGTGGTGGTATAGTGGTGTTGCTTTGACGCTGTGGTTGACGTGCGGTGGTAGAGTAGATCTATGGCGGGGCTGTGGTGCTGTGGTGGGTGTGTGGTGTCGTGGCGGTGGTACAATACTCCTGTGACGAGGTTGTGTGTGTGTGTGTGTGTGTGTGTGTGTGTGTGTGTGTGTGTGTGTGTGTGTGTGTGTGTGTGTGTGTGTGTGTGTGTGTCTTATTGCAGTCCATGATTCTCCTTTCGGGGGACAGGGAGAGAGTCGAGGAACGTTTCTGTAACCGGGCAGTGGAGCCACCCGGAGATATCAGTGCACCGCGAGAAGGCGTCCCTCTACAGCACCATGATGTGAAGGTGTTTTGTGGCGCTGTGATTGGCCTGTGATGCTGTGGTGGTGTTCTGATGTCTGTGTGGTGCTAAGCTGTTACTATTAGCGAGCTGTGGCGGGTGTGTGGTGCTGTGGTGCTGTTATTGAGACGCTGTGGTTAATGTGTGGTGGTGTGGTGGTGGTGTGATGGTGCTGTGGTGCTTGTGTGGTGCTACTGTGGCGCTGTGGTGGTGGTATGGTATTGCTATGGAGGGTGTGTAGTGCTGTAATGTTGCTACTGTGGCTATTGTGGTGCTGTGGTTGATGTGTGGTGCTGTGGTGGTGGTGCAAGCGGGACCAGTGGAGCGGCGGCCATTTTGTTAGCGAGTCGGCAGGCGGAGGGCAAGTGGCGGCGGTGGTGTGGTGGAAGTGTGGTGGTGGTGCTGTGGAAGAAGTGTGGTAGTGTGTGTGGTGGGGTAAACTGTGGTATAGGAGAAAACGAAATAATAGGCTGGTTGTGGTGCGACTGGATGGTGTGGCATGTGGTACATTGGTGTGGTGGTATGGTGATGGTGGTAGTGTGGCAGGACTATGGTGGTATGGAAGACTGTGGTATAGGAGAAAAGGAAATAACTGGTCAGTTGTGGTGTGACTGGGTGGTGTGGTGGAGGTGTGGACGGTGGTGTGGTAGGAAAGCACGAGGGATGTATGTGGTGTGGTGAATTGCGGTAGGAGGGTGGTGTGGTGGAGTGTGGTTTGATAGCAATGTATGTGGTGTGGAAAACTGTGGTACAAAAAAGGTAATTTGTGTAAAAAAAATGTGTGGTTGGATGGTGCTACGTGGTGCTGGTGGTGTGGTGTGTGGTGTGGTAGGAGCAGACGTGGTGTGCTGCACGATATACTGTGGTAGAAGAAAGGGATTGTGTGATGAGATTATGCAGCTTGATGGAGGATTGTGGTGGTGTGGTGTGCGGTGGTATATGTGGTGTGATGATAGTATGATACACTGTGGTAGGAGAAGCGATAGTATGTGTGATGAGATCGTGTGGTGGAAGTACTATATGTTCCTGTGATGGTGTGGTGTGGTGTGGTGCATGGAGACATCTTATGGTGCATATGCAGCAGTATATTGGAGTGTAGTGTGGTGTGGTAAGGCGAGGTGTGGCGAGGTTAGCTAAGATGTGGTGTGGTGTGGTGTGGTGTATAGTGTGGTACAGTGCTTAAACAGGTATAGGTATAACAGGGCTAAAAAAGTAATGTTGCAGTATGGTGTGCTGTGGTGTGGTATTCTGTTATGTATAGCTGAAGAATGGTGTGATGCGGTGTGGTATTAATGAACTGTTATAGTGTGGTGCAGTGTGGTGTAGCGTTGTGTATAGTTAAACAGCGGTATCCTGTGCTTAGGTGTGCCGTAGAGTGTGGTGTAATGCAATGTGGTGTGGTGTGGTCATGTATGTGGTTAAAGAGGGGTATAGTGTAGAGTAGTAGAGAGATGTGGTGTGGGGTAGTGTAATGTAGGTAGAGATGTAGTGTGGGGTTGTGTAGTGTGGTAGGGAGACGTGGGATGGGGTAGCGTAGTGTGGTAGAGATGTGGTGTGGGGTTGTGTAGTGTGGCAGGGAGATGTGTGGGGTAGTTTAGTGTGGCAGAGGTGTGGTGTGGTGCAATGGCGTGGGTATGGGTGCTGTGGGACCGGTGTGGTGGTTGCAAACTGGTAAGGCGGTGAGAGCGACAGGGATGGAGAGAAAAGAGAGAGAAAGAAAGAGGGAGGAGTGCTTGGAAATTGATGGTGGAGGGAGGGATAGGGAGGGAAAAGAGGGAGGGAGGGAGGGAGGGAGAGAGAGAGACAAGCTGGGGGGACGGAGGTATGGGGGAGAGAGGCAGAGAGGGAGAAACGAATATGCAATAATGTGCAAAAGAAAAGGAGTGAACGAGAAGCGAAAAAAAAAAAAGGAGGAAGGGGGAGGGATGGGAGACGGGGAGGGATGGGAGGGGAAGGGAAGGGAGAAAGGGAAGTGGGAGGGGAAGAAGGAAAGGAGAGGGAGAGGGAGGGGGGAGGGAAAGGAGAGGATGGGGGAGAGGCGTGAGAGCATGGAAGAAAATGGAAAGCACAGACAGTCTGGGAGAACGGGAGATGGAGAGAAGGGGGGGAGGGGGGAAGGAATGAAGGTAGGAGGGAAAGAAGGAAGGTGAGTTAGGGAGGAAGGAAGGAGGGAGGGAGGGCAGTAGGATATGGGGGAGAAGGAAGGAAAGTCAGGGAGAATAGGAGGTAAGGAGAAAGAAAGGAGGGAAAGAAGACAGGAACAGGGGGAAACGGGAAAAAGAAAAATGCGAGAAAGGAAAAAAAAGAAAGAAAGAAAAAAGGGAGGGAGGGAATTACACAAGGAAACAGGGGAAAGAAGGAAGGGGAGTGAGCAAGAAAGAAAACAAGACAGATGAATGGAGGGAGGGAAAGAAAGGAGGGAGGGGTTTAACAAGGAATTAAAGGAAGATGGAAAGTTGGGAGGGAGAAAAGAAGGAAAGGGAGGGGAAGAAACAGAATAACAAAGAAGTGAGAAGAATAGAGGGAGGATCAGAAAGAAGGAAGAGGAGCAAGGGTAAAGGAAAAGAAGGAAGGGGTGAAAAATGCAGGAAAGTGGAGGAATGGAGGAAGGAGGCCTAGCAAAGGAGAAACAGGCAAGGAGGAGGAAAAGAAGGAAACGAGAAGTGAGCGAATGGGAGAAAATCAGAACTTTCGAAAGATGAGAAGATACAGAAGACAGAGAAGAGAAAAAAGCAAAAATAGGAGAAAAGGCAAAATGAAGAAACGATAAGAGAAAAAAGAGAGGGTGAAAGAAGTGAGAAAATAAATAAAGAAAGAAAGAAGGTTGAAAGACGAAAGAAAAAAAAGTAGGCGAAAATGGAGCGAATGATTTGATTAGACATACAGAAGAAACTTTACGTGAAATAAACTGGAAAGTGTGTGTGTGTGTGTGTGTGTGTGTGTGTGTGTGTGTGTGTGTGTGTGTGTGTGTGTGTGTGTGTGTGTGTGTGTGTGTGTGTGTGTGTGTGTGTGTGTGTGTGTGTGTGTGTGTGAAAGAGAGAGAGAGAGAGAGAGAGAGAGAGGCGGACCAGGTGAGAACCAGTTAAACGGGGAGGGAGGAGTGGAGGGAAAGAGGAAGGGGGGAGGGGAGAGAAAGGAGGGGGAGGTAAAGAGGGAGAGGCACGAGAAAGAGAGGGTACAGGGAGAGGGGGAGGGGGAGAAAATGGAAAAAAAAAAAAAGGCGAGAGAGAGAGAGAGAGAGAGAGAGAGAGAGAGAGAGAGAGAGAGAGAGAGAGATGGGGGGGACGGGGAGAGATTTCGGCAGCGAGGATTGCATTAGGAAACTGTGAAGTACAAGTCTCCTCTCTCTCCCTCTCTCTCTCTCTCTCTCTCTCTCTCTCTCTCTCTCTCTTAACCACCCACCTTCCATGTTTCTCACTCACCCCTTACCCTCTTCCCCCGTAGAACGTCCCTCTTATACTCTATCTCCAGACGATTTTATTCAGCTTCGGGGAGGTTATTTTTGTTCGATCTGGAGGGGTTAGATACAGCCTCCCTAAACCCCTTCAGTACGAGTTGTGTTTCCTGAACTAAATCGTCTGGACGTGGAGAGAATTAGCCAAGAAATGACGTCATATTAATGAAAAGGTTTAACTTCTTCAGGTCTGGACGCCATTCTTGTTTAATTCTTGCTACCACCAGACGATTTTGTTCAGCTAAAATTATCCCATGTGAGTTAGGGGGAGGGCAGTCAAATGGTGGGTGACAGAGTGACTTGGGGGCGTTTTGTCTGCGGCCACCCTTTGCGGGAATAGGGTGTTGGGCTATGGATAGGTAGACAGACAGACCTTTACTCCAACCCGTCAAAGTTCTCTTAATTCAGCTCTGGTGATTGCCAGGTGTAGTCAGAATGCAAGGCTGATTGGAGAAGTAGTTACGGCTTATCGATTTCCATTCCACAATTTAGTACTGAAATTGTGAGAGTAGCGTAGTTCCGTCAGGTGAAAGCAAGATAACCAATACTGACTGGGGTTAATAAGGCTACATGTATACCCGTAGGCCCTCCAGTCCCAGAAGTCTCTCGGAAGCTTATTAAAATCGTCTGCTGGTACGTGTTACAGGAGTATACATCACTGTGCCAAGGGGGTTGTGAGAACCTGGACACAAAGGAAAACTTTACATTTATGTTTTGTGTGTGTGTGTGTGTGTGTGTGTGTGTGTGTGAACAGCATAATTCAGTCAGTTGCGATCGGATTCGAATCAGAGTTGGTGGACGGGTTAAGGATTCTCAGGTGATGAAATTATTTGAATCTGAAAACAACAGGTCGAAGTCAAGGTCACAGGACAAGGACCACCAAACCGTTTTATTAAATTTGGACCAAACTTAGCGGAAGGGGTGACGGTCATTTCAGGGATGAAATAATCGATTTTGAAGACAATATGTCAAAGATTAATGTCATTTAGCAACGTCAACTCAAACAGCTGGAATCCTACTGAGATGAAACTTAACTGGGGGAAGGGTTGAGGGTCCAGCAAGGATGAAGTGATTCGATTTTGAGGATAATCAGTCGAAGGTCAGGGACACACAGCCAGGTCAAAGGTCATTATACCGATTTTAGTCCATTCCAGCTAACGCCAGACGGTTTACTGGAGCTGTGAGTGAGTCTTGCTTGCCTGATAGTTCTACTACAGATTCATATACTGTACATAGGCAACACTAAACACGACAAATTCTGACTGGTGACCTCTTCTTCTGACAAATTCTAGATTATCACACTTACTTCTTATACTAGGGTGTGTGGGCAGTAGGGTATGTAGGGCAACAGGGTGTGTACGGCAGTATGGTGTGTAGGGCAGTATGGTGTGTAGGGCAGTAGGGTGTGTAGAGCAGTAGGGTGTGTAAGGCAGTAGGGTGCGTAGAGCAGTTGGGTGCGTAGGGTAGTAGGGTGTGTGGAGTAGCAGGGTGCGTAGGGCAGTGGTGTGTGTAGGACAGTGGGGTGTGTAGGGCAGTGGGGTGTGTAGGGCAGTTGGGTGCGTAGGGGAGTAGGGTGTGTGGAGAAGCAGGGTGTGTAGGGCAGTGGGGAGTGTAGGGCAGTGGGGTGTGTGGGGCAGTGGGGTGTGTAGGGCAGTAGAAAGTGTTCGGAAGTAGGGTGTGTGGGGCAGTGGGGTGTGTAAAGAAGTAGGGTGTAGGGTGGAAGAGTGCACAGAGTAGCAGGGTGAGTAGGCAGTAGGTTGTGCAAGACAGTACAGTGTGTAGGGCAGTAGGGTGTGTGGGGCAGTAGGTTGTGCAAGGCAGTACAGTGTGTAGGGCAGTAGGGTGTGTGGGGCAGTAGGGTGTGCAGGGTGATATTTCCGGTTAGGGGTGAGGCAGGATCTATAACCTGGTGGAGTTTCGCAGAAGCTGAAGGTCAGGGGAGGGATGGGGGGGGCAGGATGGATGGGGGATGGGGGAGAAATAGGGGGAGGAGTGGAACAGGACAGGGAGATAGGTAGTGTTGAATCAGAGGGAGGGGGACTTGGGAGAAAGAGAAAAACGGAGAGAATGAGAAGATAGGGGAGAATAAGGGGATGGGGATAAGGGAGGGAGGGGGGAAGGGAAACGTACGGGGGGGGGGGAGGGAGACAAGGACTGAGAGAGGGATTGGAGATGAGGATAGGGAGAGGCAAGAGGGAGGGGGATGGGGAGGAAGGGGACAAGGGAGAGGGATAAGGCAAAAGGAGGAGAACAGGGAAGGGAAGAGAATGGGAGAGGGATGGGAAAAGGAAAGGGAGACGGGGCATAAAGAAGGGAAATGGAAGAGACGGAAAGAACACGAAGCGGTGGCAAGGCACAGCAAACCCGTCCCAGGCAGTCATTTCACTGCTGACGTATAAACACAAGATGATATCTTGTCAAAGATGTCACATATCAAATCTGGAATAAATCGGGTGAAAATTGACGATTTTATGCCCATTTGAAATTTTAGGCCCGACCCACCTGACATTGATCCCACTACCGCTGACTGGAGGGTGAACCCCCTAATGTAATGAGGCATGTTAAAGGAGGCAGATTTGAAAGATGTACCTTTAGGTTTTGGTTTCAAGTCGATACGACGAATTTGAAAAGAGTTATGGCGAAAATACGATTTCTTAAAACATTTTTTATAACATTTTCTGGGCCTGAAGCCTGGGCCTTGGCCCAATTTGGCCCAAAATTCACTCAGGTAATCAGAAGGTCATAGCCCATCATCCCGTAATTTTAGTCAAAAACGCACAGGTAGTTTTCGCGTAGAGTTGTTAAAAGGCAGACAGAAACAAACAAACAGACAAACCGAGTGAAAACTACCCGCGGGCAATAAGGGATGTGAAAGAAACAATGTGGGTATTGCAAAAGGATGAAATAAAGAGAAAGGATGTATATACCAAAGAAGGAGGGAAGTAAGCATGTAGGACTGAGGAAATTTATGAGGAAATGGAAAGAGAGAGAAATAAGGATGGGGAAGAAAGAAAGACAAAGGGGTGGTGGGGAGGAAAGGAGAGGTGGAGATAAAGGAGAGGAAGGCAGAGACAGGGAGGGAGGGAGATATGTGTGAGAGGAATTAGAATAAAGGACTAAGAGGGAGAAAGTAAGGAAAGGAAAAAAAGTATAATGCAAAATTGAGTCCAAAGGAAAGCAAACACCATGATACCTAATGTCCTTTCGAGGCTGTTTGTTACAAAGAAGATATAAGTATGAAATATATTTCTTTGGGGTGAAGATAAGAACAGGAAAACAGGAAGTGGAAAGGAAATGTGATGGGGGAAGGAGGGAGGGAGATACAGTACCAAATGAGAGATAATGGAAAGTGAAGGGTAAGGGAAAAGAAGGGAGAAAAGGAATGATATATATATATATATATATATATATATATATATAGATAGATAGATAGATAGATAGATAGATACTATAGATAGATAGATAGATAGATAGACAGATATAGGGAAAGGGGGGATAGTGCAACGGGAAAGAGAAACGGGACATGGTGATGGGGAGAGGGAAGGAATCAGAGGCTGACTGCCTGTAAAATCCGTCCTTTCCAAAGGCAGCTGAACAAGAGACAGCCGAAATCCAGATCCATGCATTTCAAGATGTGAAGACACATGCACTTAAAAGAATCAAAGTTGTAAGTAATGGAAAAGACAGAGCGAGAATAATATTCCAGAAATGAGCTGTTGCATACATGGATTGGGATTACCTGCAATGGGAATGAAAGGTTCAACAAATACCAGTCCTTCTTTGGGACTGAATGAATGAAGGCAATTGTTCAGCAAGAAGGAAAGGTTCAAGTTGACAGGGAGGAAAAATGTGACTGATTCATAGTGACAAGTGGATACAATGAATGAGAGGGCAGAGAAAGGGTGGCGAGTATGAGAGGGGAAAAAGTGCTGTCAGTGTGTGTGATAGTAAAGCTGCGTAGCCAGTTATCAAGCACAACTGTCACTTAAGGAACATAGTGTGAGTGACAGCTATCATCCGTTGCGTCCAAACTATTGTCTTTCTCTCAATGCTACGTCAATCAGTGCCAGCAATTTTACTCTCGTGCCTCCCTCAAAACGGGTCAAAATATCGTTGTTTTGGAATATAAGCACCACGATTATATTCCATGATATTCACTAGAAGCTTCTAACAAAATATCGTTTGGTAAAAAGAGCAATTTAATGTAGGTGAGTAATCAGAGGCGACAGGGAGAGAGAGAGAGAGAGAGAGAGAGAGAGAGAGAGAGAGAGAGAACAGTGTACGAACGACCGCCACAGTACATGACAAACCTTGAATTAATATGCAGGACGGTCTTCTCCTCTGATCAATAACAAACAGACTTTTATAACGGCGTACGCGGGGCCTGAGCAGCAAGCGGCAGAAGTAATGTGGATGGGAGTTGGGAATGGGAAAGTACAGGAAGATGGAAAAGACTGATCAGGGGACGCAATCTTGGCACCTAACAGAGGCTGTTTCTTTGTCCTTGCCTATTTATTTCGGCATACTCCATATCAATCTTTTCTGTTATTTTATTAATGCAAAATTTTAAAGATATAATTAACAAGCAAGAGCATCAAGGAGTAAGAAGCACACTGCATCTCCATGGCAAAAGTGCTAAATAATATTCCAAATCCCTACGAATACGGTATCAGGATTAGGCTACAGACGGAAGTGAGTAATTAAGAGGACATAATACAAGAATGACAGCATGAGAAAGAGGAAGCAAGAAGACTTAGGAAGGTACTGAGAGAGAGAGAGAGAGAGAGAGAGAGAGAGAGAGAGAGAGAGGTTAAGTGCATTCTTGTGGCTGAGTGAGAGCTTAGCGGCCCTCTACCATAGGCCCCGAGGAAGTGTGTGGTGGAGGTTGAGGGTGGGGTTGGGGGTGGTGGTGGAGGTGGGGAGTGGGGGGTAAGTATTAGTCCCCACTCCTCCCTTCCCCCCGGCCTCTGATAAGTTCATATAGCCTGACCCGCATCACCTCACGTGGGGCGGGACGTGACGGGGGGTTGGGGATGTGGGGGTGGATGAGGAAGATGGGGAAGTGAGGAAAAGAGGTGAGGTTATGAGGGCAGAGAGGCGTGGGAGTGTGGGGATGAGGCTGGGTGGATGAGGGGGATACTGAGGGGGGGTGGATGGGGGGAGAGGGATATCGTGGGGGAGGTGGATGAGGGAGAGGGATATCGTGGGGGGGTGGATGAGGGAGAGGAATATCGTGGGGGGCTGGATGAGGGGGAAAGGGATATCGTGGGGGGGGGGTGAATGAAACGAGAGGGTATGTGATAGTGTTGGACGTACGGGAAAACGGGGTGTGGGATGTAGATGAGGGGTGAGAGAGGTGTGGGGATGTGGATGAGGGGTGAGAGAGGTGTGGGGATGTGGATGAGGGGTGAGGGAGGTGTGTGGGTGTGGATGAATGGTAAGAGAGTGTGGGAGAGTGGATTAGGAGTGAGGGAGGTTTGTGGGTGTGGATGAGGTAGTGAGGGAGATGTAGGGGTTTAGATGAGGTGTTAGGAAAGTGTGGATTAGGGGTGAGGAAGTTGTGGAGGTGTGGATTAGGGGTGAGAAAGGTGTGGGGTGTGGATAAGGGGTGAAGGAGGTGTAGGGATGTGGATGAGAAGAGAGGGGTGTTGGGGTGTGGATGAGGGGCGAGGGAGATGTAGGGATGTGGATGAAGGGTGGGGGAGGTGTGGGGGTGGGGGTGTGGGGTGAGGTAGGTGTGGATGAGGGTTGAGGGAGGTGTGGTGGAGAGGGGGTGTCAGGGGAAGGAAAAAGCGAAGGGAAATTATACCGTAAACTCTGCCACTGTTTTTTATTTCTTTCATTGTATTGGACCTTCTCGACCAAACCTCTTCTTCGACTACTTATACCAATGAAGAAACGAAAGAAGAGGAGTGGGATGATATAGAAATAGAGGAAGCAAGGAGAAAAGGAAGGTTGGTGGAGGTAGGCAGGGTTTGGGGGTTAAGGGAAAGGAAAGAGGAGAGGTGGAAGTGTATGGAGAAGGCGGGAGTGAGAAGGGTACGTGAGAGAACGGAGTTATCGGTAAAACAGAATGAAGATATAATAACGCTAGCACAGTTGGGGTTTGACAGCTTTTCATTCATTAAAAGATTTCCTTAACGATCCACAAATATAACACATTCATTTAATAGTATATATCTGGAGGAGTTTTACGTCGTTGCCCCACTTCTATTTCGAAACTTTTTTTTTTTTTTTTTGTATAAACTGTACCAGTGAGTTAACATTACGAGTTAATAACGAGAAAGCAATAACGTACAGGGTCATACTGTCGTTGGCAGATGAGACGTCGTAGTAACTCTGCCTTAGCGATTTATTTTGGCAATTACACGTTTTATATTCCACGTTAGGTATATCCTGTTAATGTTCTAGTACCCGTGGATTTTGCATCTATATCATACAAAAGGATAAACAAACTCATAGCAGGATAACTAGTGATTTCGATTCCAGCTAGAGACAGACGATTTTATTAAGCTTCGTGTGAGTCATAGGGGCCTGAATGTTAACAGTGGTACCTTTACCCTCTCACGGCCGGGACAGCCCTAGTACTGTATTCCAACTAACGCCAGACAATTTTATTCGACGGAGTCCTGGAAGCCTGAGAGCGTTAGGGCGTGATGTGGTTAATAAGTGGATGAGGAGAAGGCGGTTCAAGGTCTAAAGCAATGAGAATACTACCCGCGAAGTTGTTTCTGGGTACAATAGTCTCAGCGCAAGGAATCTTAAGTAACAACAGCTGAGAGTGCATTCTCCAAACCCGAGAGATGACTGACTGAACGTAAAGTAAAAGAAAGAAAGTAAAGAAAGAAACAGAAAAAGGAAAAATGTCGCCCGTTTTTGTTACTTGTTTTTTTACTCTAACATAGGCATTTGACCTAAGACCTTTACATAAATATTTTGCAAAGAGAAACACCAAAAATGGGGAAGAAGATGAAGCAGGAGGAGGAGGAGGAAGATTACAACCAGTGCCTATCGACTGCACGCGGGTAATCCTGGTGGATAATCAGGTTTTTGCAAAGTCCCAATCTTCCCCTCGAATACGAACTGCAATGATCAAAGTTATATATAAGTTTCCAATTGTACTGCTGGGTGAACATGGACAAAAGGCGAACGAACTTTGTCCACGAGTCTGACCGGCCCCAGAATCGAACCCAGGTTCTTCCAGTTGCGAGTGCTGACTCATTCACCACCATCTCCCCAAACAAGAACGGTAAGAAAAGATAAAGTGTCCATAAGTGACTCGTTATCAGGACTAGTGTCGCTTGGTTGTATTCTTCCACTTTAATATTCATACATGTTTAGCTCAGATGTTTGAGTAAAGATCTGGCAGACAAGATAACCCCAACAAAGTTGTTCAGAACGAAATCTGGCGTCTCGCAGCATCAACTCAAGGAGCCAAAAACCGTTTCACTGATATGATATTATTATTATTATTATTATTATTATTATTATTATTTTGCTAATCTTGCTACCTATATGCTGTTCTCTTCGGCTAATGAAATACTTCTCGAACTGGAAGGATTATATTATCCTCTTCATCAGTCCTTCCACTACATCTTCCCAGAGTTGGGTAAAATCATCTGACAGCAGCAAGAAAGAATACGAGTACACAGACATCATGGTAGTGAGCATCTGCCCGCAAGCACTTGAGGCCAGACGCTGCATGCCTGCCTGCCTGTCTGCCTCTCAGCCTGTCTGCCTCTCAGCCTGTCTACTTGCTTGCCCTGTCTACCTGCTGCCTTCCTGCCTGCTATCTGTTCTTCTGTCTGCCTGCTGCCTTCCTACCTGCCGCCTGCCTGTCTGTTCCTCTGCCTGTCTACCAGCCTGCCCGCTACTTTCCTACTCGTTACCTGCCTGACTGCCTGCTTGTCTACCTGCCTGCCAGATGGCTTGTCGCTGTCTGTCTGTCTGTCTGTCTGCTCCATACCCTCTGTCCTGCTAGGCGTGTATGGGGTTGGGGGTAGATAGGATACAGGGGAATGGGCAAGAGGGATTAAGACAAATAAAGTTGCACAGATCACACAGACTTTATGGTTCCTAAGAGATGGGCAGAAGTGGGGGGGAGGAGGTAAAGGGGCGGGGGGAGGGAAGTAGTAGGGGGGGAAAGGTGGAGTGGGAAATGGGTGGATGGGGAGATGGGGGATGTGGAAGGAGTGGAGGGGGAATGATGGGGTGATGTGATAGAGAGGGGAATGGGGGCGAATAGAGAATGGGGCGAGGAGGAGAAAAAAAGGGGTTGTATTTAATTGGTACGATGTTGCCTCTCAAGGGTAAGGCCAGGAGACAGAGAAAGAGGAATGAAAGAGGGACGAAAGGAAGGATGGAAGGAAGGATGGAAAAAAGGAAGGAAGGAAGGATGGATAAAAGAAAGAAGAAATGAAGGATGGAAGGAAAGACGGAAGGAAAGAAGGAAGGAAAGAAGGAAAGAGAGAAAAAAGGAAGACGTAGGAGACAGGATGAGGGAGGAAAGAAGAGGGAGGGGAAAGAGAGAGAGAGAGAGAGAGAGAGAGAGAGAGAGAACCAGAACCAGGAAGACCGGAGAGTGAACAGACAGGAATGCAGGACAGATGCAAAGGGGCAGGTGTCGACAGCCTACCCGCAAGCACACACACACACACACACACACACGTCTCAAAAGATAACCATGAGCCAGGGTGTATAACGAATGGTGTGTGTGTGTGTGTGTGTGTGTGTGTGTGTGTGTGTGTGTGTGTGTGTGTGTGTGTGTGTGTGTGTGTGTGTGTGTGTGTGTGTGTGTGTGTGTGTGTGCTTGCGGGTAGGCTGTCGACACCTGCCCCTTTGCATCTGTCCTGCATTCCTGTCTGCTCCTTGCCCTGCCCTGCTCTGCTTGCGTACTCTCTGGCCTTCCTGGTTTCTCTCTCTCTCTCTCTCTCTCTCTCTCTCACACACACACACACACACACACACACACACACACACACACACACACACACACACACACACACACACACACACACACACACACACACACACGCACACACACACACACATCTACTGATTTTGAAACCACTTACACTTCCTCTTCTACATTCCTTGTTACCAATGACTGACGGCTTCAGAAATGTCGCTAAGACAAGGATGGATAAACATCTTAAAATTGTCAAAAATTCACCGAGAAGACTCTGGAACCGTTATACATGTTTTCATATACTTTAACCACTTTAGTATGGTGAAGTCATTTTCCCATTCCAAAGAGTGGACGAAGCACGGCGTTTCTCCTGTGAGGATGAGGATGAGGATGTGGTTCTAAGATAACGAGTTTACTGGCAACCGGGAGGTCCTGGTCAATGGTAAGCAATGCTACACTCTTTTTTTTCCTGGGAACATGGGATTTTGTACAGCGGTACACCTCCATCCGGACATGGTTTTAAGCAGGTTGGGACCTCCATGGGACGCCTCCCACAGGAGGGTGGCCTCCGGGGTCTCCTGCTGTAGAGTGGGGGTGCACATTTTTGCTGTGCTTGTTTCATGTCGTCTGGCAACTAAGAGAAGAAGTGGGACAGTTTATGGGAAGCCGTGTGCGGCGATGGCGTTAATAAAGGCTATGTCTAGCCCATCCACCCTAAAATGCTTCCAGCAATAGCAAAAATAGTGTATAAAAGACGGCATCGTGGTGAAGCTGTTATAGGTCCTGCTTTTC
This sequence comes from Coenobita brevimanus, assembly GCF_032717465.1. NCBI lineage: Eukaryota > Metazoa > Arthropoda > Malacostraca > Decapoda > Coenobitidae > Coenobita > Coenobita brevimanus. The sequence goes on along the minus strand of NC_137056.1, from coordinate 5,700,196 downwards.
CTAGAGTCTTGATATTGCCAGGAAACGCATGTCTTTTTTTTGCGTTGTCTGAAACGTGGGTGTGACGGAAACTGAGTCAGGTTGGACGTAAAAGGACTTCTGGGGGAGGCGTCGGCTAAAATACTGACCCATTTACCTGCCACAACTATACCTTGTTCACTTTAAGTATACTCTTTTTACTCTGACTTGGCCTAAAATTGTTATCTTTCCGTCTTGAATACTGGGTTGTAACAAAAAATGAACAACAGCTTATGATGCTAGTAATGATATGAAGCGCTATATAAAGGGTGTAGGGCCACAATATTGATTTTTTCTCTCTTTTAGCTTTATGGAATTAGTAGCAAATAGACAAAAATCTGGGCCAAGAAAAGGTAAAATTACTATAGGGGTAAATGTCCTGTCTCCCTATCTTAAATGTTGAGTTAGAGAGACATTAACACTACAGTATGAAGCACGTCATGAACAAGTGCTATGGAAATGATGATGAGCCAGTGTTGTCTTCTGCAATTAAACTACTCAAGGAAACAAGCTGCAAAAGGACGAAAATCTCAGCCAAGTTACAGTGAACGAACTACAGTATTTCTCCAGTCAATACCCTAACTCCAGAACAATATTTTCCTTTTAATTAAACTACCATCAGACGATTTTATTCAACCGTACCAATAAGGGAAGTAAGAAAATCTGTATCCAATTTCTTCAATGCGAAAAGTCTCTCCTAAGTTGACTAAAAGAGTGTAGAGAATGCATGAACAAAATAAGAGATGTCAACGTAAAGAGGGTTGACTATAATAACTCTCTCTCTCTCTCTCTCTCTTGATTTCTCCACTAGGCTGGCCATTCATCTTTTCAAAGTCCATCCACATCTAATGCATCCACCTGGATATTTTTTTCCCCCTTAACTGAGCTCGGCCAGAATCTCCAGCCTGGTCTTTGTAACGGCATTAGCGCCTACACACATACACACACACACACACACACACACACACACACATTCTGCCAATCACGTATCAGTGTTCACCTGCTTAATCTCTTCCTCTAATGATCCCAATATCTTAGTAATTATAAGTTAACGTTCAACATCAATGTATATCCCCTCCCCCCTTCCCTCCGTGCTTTCACGTAACGGTGGTTTGCTCTCTCTCTCTCTCTCTCTCTCTCTCTCTCTCTCTCTCTCTCTCTCTCTCTCTTTCTCCACTACATTCTTTTCATAGCACTCCTCTGTGACTAGGATCATCATCATCATCACTGAATTCTGTGTTGCTCCATAAGCAGCGTAGGGACCCGGGGCTAGGCAAATTGGTCCTAACATTTAAATGACAGTGATCAGCCTCACTCATCCTGAATGCATGGCACTACGTGAGCAATAAACCCCAACCACCCCGTGAATATAAACCGACACCGGGTCAATCCGGTTGGAGAGCCATAATTGCCCACTAAACCACTAGATGCCATTGTTTGGTGATATGGTTACCACCCAGTGTAGTAAATGGTTTCCTAGTGTACGGGAAACCATTTGGTTTGTCACTCAGAGTTGAGTTACCCGTAGACAGAAGGAAGAGGAAAGACGGACGGAAAGAAGGACAAGAGGAATGGAGGAATGAAGGATGGAAGAGAGGAAAAGGCAGCCACCCAAGAGCAGCACTACATTGTGTGAGTATAATTTAGTGTTACACTTCTCTTACAGCTCAACACTGAAGATGAAGTGATGCCATATTTTCGCATAGTTAAAGCGAACGGAGTATAGCCGCTAAATTGCCATCCCTCCATCTTGAATACCTGTTTCAAAAACAGACTTACACTAGATTATGGAGCTAGTCATGAAGAAGTGCTATGGAAAGGATGTAGACTGCCGTAATATGGTGCTAGGGCAAATACGTCGCAAAAGGGAAGAAAATCTCCAAGTAAATGTGAATGAAATAAACTCTGAATTAATTCCTTCACTATGAGGACGCGTTTTCCTTCGTGTATTCTTGCTCCCACCAGACCAGCTTATTCAGCCTATGCATCCCCCTGTGCTTTCTCATAACGGGAAAGCACTGCCTCATCCTGCTGGTTTGTGGTTCTCTCTCTCTCTCTCTCTCTCCAGACAGTGCAGCAGCGGATGTCAGGGGTCAGGAATGTAATGTTGCAAGTCTTCAACGGTATAGATTTTGGATTTATTCTCCCTGTGCGGACCAGCCATGGTGCTGGAGACGGACGCCTTCATGTGGTGGCACTGATATAGCCGGCCGACTCAATTGCCTGGATACACAAACGTTCATCAAGTGTTTCCCTATCCTCTGAAAGGAAGATGGTGGACTGCAGGAGAGGGAGGGGTCAACTTCATCATACCGCTATTCTAGTATCAGGTTATCTGTAATTCTTTTTTTCTGGTCACTGCTCTACATGGCATTTTGGAATATTTAAGTACAATTATTTGATCATGCATACACATATGTACCTTATGTACTTTTTAAAAATACGAAATAAAGTGAAATGATTAACTAACTACTACTACTACTACGGTACTACTACTACTACTACTATTACTACTGCTGGAGCAACCACAATTCTGGATTTCAGTATTTTAGCTCTAGTTAATAATGACTTTTCACTATCGGGATTCCGTGGCAATGAAGTGAAATTCTAACTTATTAAAATATTGATGACTATTTTTTAAAGAACTTCCAAGGATATAACACGGTTCCAGAAGTATCACTGAACTATAGTCGATCTGTTTTCATTTGACGGATTGAACACTAGGTCGTGGTAACAAGAGATACGATCAGCCTTACAGGTAGGGGTATGTCTCGTTGATTACTCTAGTTCTTTCACCTTAACTTGGCCCAGATATTCGTCCTTTTGGAGCCCAATTCGCGTAGCTCAGTGACAGAATAGGATAATGCTTTGGCTCTACATCCTTCCTCTAGCACTTCTTCGTGATTATCACCATATTCGTGTTAATCCGCTGGTACAAAAGAGCATTCACAATGAGTAGTGGTAATTTTAGACCAAGTTAGTGTGAAAAGGGTATAGTCAAATTACCCCACCGACCTGACTAACACCTGTCCATTTACTGAGCTGAAAGGGATTTGGGCTAATTTTCAGGCAAGAATAAACGTGCAATGAGGACCGGCACTGCACATTAGTGGACATTATACTGTGAACGCATTGTGTTGCATAAAGACATGAGTAGGTTATAAAGCTCTTCCCTCTTAACGAACAAAATCACTACTAACACACACACACACACACACACACACACACACACACACACACACACACACACAGAAAGAAGCACTCTAGGACCCTTTTAATCCCCACAAACGCCTTCCAAATCCCAAACCATAAACTTCACTCTCTATAAACCAAGGAAAAAAAATATCCACAAAGAAACCGGACCCCAAAGAAAACACTTACCACAAAAGAAACCCTCTATACCACAAAAATCACTCAAACCCCATAAAGAAACCCCCCAATTATTTTCTCTTCATATCGTACTTTCTAAGATTCAAGAGATTACATATAACTTCACAAAATTAATATCCAGAAAAATGCCTCAACCATAAAAGAGAGAGAGAGAGAGAGAGAGAGAGAGAGAGAGAGAGAAACTTTTTAAAATTCTCCTCCCTTCCTCACCTTACTCCTTTAAATCTCAGGTTTACATGATTAGCCAAATTTAAAACCCCCAATAAAATCCCCCCAACCCCCTGATCACAGAAACCTCCATGCCTCCTGAACCCCCAAAGAAACTCCTCAACCCCTGAACCCCCACTGAAACCTCCTAACCCCTGAACACCCACAAAAACCTCCTAACCCCGGAACACCCCACAGAAACCTCATAACCCTAGAACCCCACAGAAACCCCTTAACCCACGAACCCCCACAGAAACCCCTTGACCCACGAACCCCCACAGAAACCTCCTAACCCCTGAACACCCACAGAAACCTCCTAACCCATGAACCCCCACAGAAACCCCTTAACCCCTGAACCCCCACAGAAACCCCTTAATCCAAACACCCACAGAAACCTCCTTTAACTTTCGGCCCTTTCCCACCCTACCCCCTTAAATCTCAGAGACTCCACACTCCCTCCCCAAAAATAAACCCAAGAAAAAACCCTTAAACCCCTAAAGGTAAAACCAAGAAAAAAAAAACTTAATCCCAAAGCCCCCACAGAGGGCCCCCCCTCTAAATCCCTAAACCACCAGGGAAGACCCCCTTAGCCCTTCCATACCCCACCCCAACAGTGACCTACAAAGCAAAGGGGGGGGGGGGAGGAGAGGCACATGAAATCAAACGGGGGGGGAGAGGCGGGGGGGGGGGCAGTTGGGGGATATTCGAGGGAGATGGGGGGAGTTAGGGGGAGGGGGAGATCGGTGGGGGAGGGTTCAGGAGGGGGGGAATGAACCATCACATTAGCTGTAGCCACAAGAGGTCGGGTTCACATATAAACAATCACTTCAATCCCGTGACTTTTTTTTTTTTTTTTGCATATTCTTATCTACAGACGAATTAATTTATCCTGGGATAGACTTCTAGCTGGAAGGGTTAACTACACTTTTCTTCAACTTCTTTTTTACTAGGGAACTCTCCTACGTTGAGTCAAATCATCTGATGGTTGTATGATGAAAAAAAAAAAAAAAAAAATCCGGTTGTAGGCGTAAAACGATAAATGATATATATCTTTTCATTTTCTAGGGGAGAAAATTCAGCTCTCATTTGTGTTTTAGCAAGTGCAAACATGAACATATTTTTCTTTCCTTGTCCTTCCTGCAACAAACCAAACCCCTGTTACTTCCGACAGGGAACTGATTTATTTTCTTTTTTTTTTCAGGAACATGAGACGAGGGAAAATTTCTTCCAATCTTTTCCCTTTCTCGTTCTTTCGCATAAAAAGAAAATCAGTTACTTACGACCCGGAATTCATCTTTTTTTTTTTTTTTAATCCGTGGTGAGGGTGAACGGCCGAGACAGGGGGTGAGAGAGACACCGCCCTGCTTGCCGCCTGCCTACCTGCCTGTCTGTCTCTACCTGCTGCCTGCCTTTCGACCTGTAGGCTTCTGTTTATCTTTCTGTTTCTTAATGTTTATATCCTCTTCTCTCTTTATGCCTTTCTGACTATGTGTGTGTGTGTGTGTGTGTGTGTGTGTGTGTGTGTGTGTGTGTGTGTGTGTGTGTGTGTGAGAGAGAGAGAGAGAGAGAGAGAGAGAGAATGTTTACAATTACACACCTGCCTGTCTGTCTACATCCTGTCTGGGTCTGTGCGATTTATATGCCTGTTTGCCTACTTGTCTGCCTACGTACCTACCTGCCTACATGCTTATCTAAAGGCCTACCTATCTTCCTGCCTACCTCCTGCATGAGTCTGTATTTATAGGGCTGCTAACCTGCCTACTACCCTACTTCATGGGGGTGTCAGCGAGTGCCTGCCTCCCTGCCTATATACCTACTTCTGCCTGGGTCTGTTTACATGTCTTCCTATCTATCTACCTACCTATCTATCTACCTGTCAGCCTGATTACCTACCTTTAATCTGACCTATCATCTGTGTATTTAAATGTCTGCCTGTGTGTGTGCTTTCCTTCCTGTCTGCCTGTCCGAATGCCCCACTTTCCTGTCTGCCTGCCTCCCTCCCCTCCTGCCTTCATGTCTGCTTGCCCGCCTATATGACTTCCTGCCTGTCTGTCTGTTCATCTCTCTTCCTGCCTACATGCCCCCCTTCCTGCTGCCTCTCTGTCTATCGCTCTTCCTGCCTACTTGCCTCCCTTCCGGTCTGCCTTCCTCTCTCTCTGCCTGCCTGCCTACCTCTCATTCTGCTTTTCTTCTTGTCTGCCTGCCTGCCTGAATACTTCCCTTCCTGTTTGAATGTCTTCGTTCCTGTTGCCTGTCTGTTTACTTTCTTTCTCCCTCCCTTCCTGTCTGCCTTCCTCCTTCTGTCTGACTGCCTACCTCTTTTTCTTTCTTTCTTCTTGCCTGCCTGCCGCCTTCCTTCCCTCCCTCTCTGCCTAACTGTTTGCCTGTCTTCCTTCCTGCCTGCCTACCTACTTGTCTCCTTCCTGCCTGCGTGCCTGTTTCCTTCCCTGTTCCCTGCTTGCCTCTCTTCCTGCTTGTCTAACTCTCTCTCCTTGTCTCCTTGATGCATGCAAGCTTGACTGCCTGCCTGTCTGCCTCTCTTCCTGCCTTTCTGTTTGCTTGCTTCTCGTCCTGTCTCTCTGCCCGCCTTTCTTTCTGTCTGCCTGACTTCTTGCCAGCCTGCCTACCTGCTTGGCTGCCTACAAGACTGTATTTGCACGTCTTCTACCTGTACCTCTTTCCTCATGCATAAAGCCTCTCCTTTAACCCTCTTATGGTCGGAACAATTCTAGTATTCTATTTCAACTACAGCCAGACCATTATCTTTCAACCAAGAGTAAGTAATAACAGCTGAAAGCGATAATAGTGGCGCCCTAACCCAACTGCTTTCGCATTCCATTCTAGCCAATACCAGACGATTTTGTTCAGCTGAGAATAAACAAAAGAAGCCTAAGAGTGATACTGATAAATATGCTCTCTCTCTCTCTCTCTCTCTCTCTCTCTCTCTCTCTCTCTCTCTCTCTCTCTCTCTCTCTCTCACTCTGTCCGTTTGATTTCTTGCTTCTTCCATGTCCATCAGCCTGTCTGCTTGCCTGCCTGACTCTGCCTGCCAGCATGATTTTTGCTTCCCTACCTACATAACTCCCTACTTACTTATTGCATGTATATACCTACAAACCTCCTTTCCAACTTACTATATATACCTCCCTACCTACCTGCTGCACACAGCTCCCTCCCTACGCACCACGTACTTACCCTACCTTCCTCCCTACCTGTCTACCTACGTACCTACCTACCTCCATCCCTCCCTCTTTTTTTACACCTATAACTCAGCCTAAGTATATCCTTTGACGCAAGCACTTCACCCACACTATAATCATGTGTGAAACTCAGCTATTTGCTTTAGTCTTTTCACCTTTTCTGTGCCCTGATGAGTTTTACAATCCCATCATAACGACAGGTATGGAAAATATGATGAAGTTAATATAGTAACCAATTTTTAAACACACACACACACACACACACACACACACAACAGGTAAGGAGCACGGCAAGTTAATATACAAATCTTTACATACACACACACACACACACACACACACACACACACACACACACACACACACAACAGGTAAGGAGCATGGCAAGGTAATATACACACACACACACACACACACACACACACACACACACACACACACACACACACACACACACACACCAAATTTTAAAGACATACTCAAATACCTTCCACACCAGTTCCTATCAATAATTACCCAAAACCTCTGGAATCCCGTCCGTAATAAACAAGATTTCACCACGTATCAGTGTCAATTATTATAACTTAAACATTACAATAACGTGATGATGTGTGTACGGGATGAAGGACACAATAACAAACAGCTGTTTAGTATCGTCAGCTACCTTAATGGGCAATTCGAGGCCAAGACAGAGAACGGCCGTATAGTTTGAGTGAATTTACGGTGTTTTAGGACGGTCATGCCTACAGGTCCCTTATAATATTTCTTTCTCATTGATTTCTGGCTAACATTAACCCTCTCACTGTCGGAACAACTCTAGCATTCTCCTCCAGCTTATGCCAGACGATTTTATTCAGCTGAGAGTGGCTTTTATTAGAACCTGGGAGTTAATACTGTCACCACAAATCCTTTCATGGCCATAACAATTTTAGCATTCCATTCTAGTATTCTATTTCAGCTATCTCCAGACGATTTTACTGAGCTGTGAGCAAGGAAAAAAAAGTCTGAGAGAGTCCAATACCCAGTCTGTTGTAATTTCGACTCCCGTTCTGTAAATAGATCCGTTAATATTAAAGAGTATTTCTATCTATCTATCTATTGCCAGACGCCTCAATCCCGTTTGGGGTGGCCACAAACAAATCGCCTCCAAGTCGCCCTGTCCCCCGCCATTTCACTGCCCTGCTCCCAACTCACACCCCCCTCTCTCATATACCTCTCCACCCCATCCCTCCATCTCATCCTCGGCCTCCCCCTCCCTCTTCCCCCCTCCACCTCACTCACATACACTCTCTTCGTCAGTCTTTCGCCCTCCATCCTCTCCACATGGCCAAACCACCTCAGTGTGTTCCTCATAACGCTTCCTATCACATCCACATCCACACCACAACGCTCCTTTATATCCTCATTCGTCAGCCTGTCTCTCCACGTGACTCCACAGACTCCTCTTAAATAACTCATTTCCACTGCTCTCACTCTTGACTTGTGTCCTTCCAACAATGTCCAAGCTTCACTTCCGTACGTTAGAGTTGGTATCACAATACTGTCATGTAGTAACTTTTTCACTTCCATGCTCACTTCCCTGTTTCTTATCACTGCTTTCAAGGAACCAGCAACCTTTCTTCCCTGCTGTATAAAGACTGTACAGTGTTAATTCTTCTTCACTCTTCAATCTGATAACGTATTTTATTGTCTATTACTAATTCTTCTTCAATCTTCAGTCCAATGACGTTTGTATTCTTATTCATTCTTCAAGCCAGTGACGTTTTCTATATTCTATCATTCATTCTTCAGCCCAATGACATATTTTGTATTCTATTATTCATTCTTCAATCCGAGGATGTATTTTTCATTCTATTATTCATTCTTCAATCCAAGGACGTATTTAACATCCAATCATTGCTGTGTCACGACGATTTTTTCTTCCACTTTACAATAGACTTTTCGAACTGGAGGGCAAGATTCAGACTTCATTTACACTCGAGTACACGAGAGCTTCCCGATACTGAGAAAAAGCGTCTGGAGGCACCAAAAATAAGGCAAAAAAAAAAAATTAAGTCGCTGCATGGAAGGTGTTAAGAAGCGCAGGTCCTGTATACGTGGCGTCACAAAGAGCAGGTAAAATCCAGGTAGAAGAAAATGGGAAGTGTGAGTGAACTGATGAAAGGACGAACGAACGGAAAGCGGACGAAGAGATAAGAAATGAGTGAGAAAATGGATGATGGAAGGGAACGATAGACTGTGAGAGATTACATTAATAGATAAATAAATAAACTGATAGACAGACAGATATGCAAATACAGATAGAATGATATAGACAGATAGTAGATAGACAGATAAAGACAGATAGATAGGTAAATACAGACTGAAATGTAAACAGAGAGAGAGAGAGAGAGAGAGAGAGAGAGAGAGGGTCGATAAACACTCATGATTTTGTTACGACTGTTTTTTTTTTTTTCCTTGATCTTGTTGTTGGGGACATGAGGTAGGAGGGGGAGGGGGGAGGAAAGAGGAAGAGGGGGAAAGGGGAGAGGAGAGAAGGGAAAGAAGGAAGCGAAGGGAAGGGGAGAAGAGAAAAAGGATGGGAAAGAAGAGAAGGTGGTATCGTAGAGGGGAGGGAGAGGTAGAAGAGGAGAGAAGAAGAAGAGGGAGAGAAGGATAACGAAGGGGTGAAGGGAAGAATGAAAGGTAGGTAAGAAAAGGGAATGGAGGAGAAGGGATGGGAGGATGGGATGGAGGAAAGAAGGAAAGCTAAGAGAGGGGAGAAACAAGGGTAGGGAAGAAGAGGAGAAGAAGGGCAGAGGGAACGTAAAAGGAAGACGGAATGAGAAGAGGTGGGAGGGGAAAAGAAAGGATAGGGATAAGGAAGAGTAGGGAAGAGGAGGAAGGGAGAATGAAGGAAAAGAAGGAGAGAGGGTAGGGCACAAGAAAGGAGTGAAGGGGGAGGAGACAGAACGCATGAGAGGTGAAAGGGAAGGGAAGGGAGGATGATATAGAAGGAATGGGATAAGAAAAGGAACTGAAAAGAAGAAAGGGGTATGAAGGGGAGAGGATGAAGGAGAAAGGAGAAAAGGGATAGGGTATATAAAGAGAATGGAGGAAGAGAAGGAAAGATAGAGAAGAAGGGAGAAAGAAGGAAAGGGAGGTGGAAGAGGGAAGGTAGACGGAAGGGTAGGGAAGAGGAGGAAAGGGAGAAGGAAGGGAGGTGGAACGAGGAGCGAGAAATAAGAGAAAAAGGTAGGAGTGAAGGTAAACCGTAAGTGATGAGAAGAAGAGGGAATGGAAAAGAAAGGAATGGGAAAGGGGGATGGGAGAAGGAAGGAAAGGGAAGAGAATGGAAGAGGGAAGGAAGAAAAAAGGAAAGGAAAGAAGAAACGAAAGATGGAGAGAGAGAAAAGGAGTGAAGGGAAGAAGTGTAGGGAAGAAAAGGAAGGGTAGAGGGAAGAGAGGCGTAGCAAAGAGATACGAAATGGAAGGAAAAGTTGGAAGAGGGAAGAGTAGGGATAAGGAGGGAGAGTAGGGGGAGGGAAGAAAGAGAAAGAAGGGTAGGGGGAAGGAAGGGGGAGGAAAGGGACTAAATGGAAGGAAGATGGAGGGATGGAGGGGTGGGGAGGGGAAAGAGGGTCGCGGTTTCTGGGAAAGGATTGATTAGATGAACGTGAATGGGACGGAGAGAGAGGGGAGGGCGAGGGAAGGGGAGAGAATGGAATGGCAGGAGGGTTGGGGAGAGGAAAAGGGGATGGAAGGAAGGGGGGAAGGGAAGAGAGGGTGGATGAGAAGAGGGATGGTAAGAAGGAGGGGAGGGAAGAGAGAAGGATGGATGGAGGGAATGTAAGAAACAGGGATGACTGCAGTAGACCGATTAGCCCTTGATCAAGTACCTTCCTCTCGTCGGATATGGAGGGTCCCTTGCATCTCTTCCTTTGCATTTTATTCTGCAAACCGATTACTCTCTCTTATGCAAATTATATCTTTTTAATACCGACATACGTCATGAATAATACAAGTACACATGAGAATATTGATCAGCCGTGTGCAGAAATATAATATAACCGGTTAGTTTCATCTGAAAGAACTGCGCCACTCTCACAACTCGAACACTGTTGTGGTTGCATGAAATTCGATGATCCTTAGTTATAAGGTAGGAATAACTCAACCTGGTTACTAGTACAATTTGTCCTCCAATCTGACAACACCTGGTCATCAACTAAGCTAAAAAGGGGTTACGGATCTTTATAAGGTGAAAACAAACTGATTATGGTAACAGAGAGAAACTAAAAAGCCTTCTAAGCTGGAGGGAACATGAGCCCAAAAAACACCAGATAAGGCTGCCCCTAACCCACCAACCCTCCAGCTGAAACTGACAAGAAAAGGTGAAAAGGAGCACAGTGTAGTACAAAAAAAAACTAGCCCGGAATTTTCACAGGAAAGGGCGAAATAAATAAGTAACGCTACCGTCCTGGAACCTGGAACATAATTGCAATAACTCTATACCGTGTGTGCTTTAGGGAGGGCAAAAAGAGGAAAGAAAAGAGAAAGAGGGTAAAAAAGGAGGAAGAGAGAGAAAAGGCAAGAGGGAGGGTAAGGCAGGAATCTTGGAAAGGGTGGAGACGGAGGGGAAGAGGGAGAGGACAGCAAGGAAGGACAAAAAGAGTGTACGGGAGGAAGGGAATGGAAGGGTAGGGAAGGGAAGATGATGAGAGAGGAAAGGGGGAGAGAATGAGGAAGGAAAGGGGAGAAAAAAGGAGGGAAGAAGGGATAGGAGGGGTGCAAGGGGAAGGAGAGAGAAGGGATTGGGGAGGGGACGGAAGGAAAGAAAGACAGGGAGAGAGAATTGAGGTGGGATAGGGAGGGAGGAGAGGGAAAGGGAGGAGATCTGGAGCGAGAGGAATTAATGTGCAAGCAAGGAATGTGGAAGGGGGGAGAGTAGGAAGGAAATGGAGAGATCATTACATACCTCATTCTTCCTGCCTTACCACACATCACCTACCTATCACACCATGCATCCGTACCACACCTGACCTGTCCTACCATCACATCTTCCTACCGTACCCTTACCACATCACCCTACCACCCCTCACCTGCCCTAGCACACCACAACTCCCTACCATCCCTCACCTGCCCTACCACACCACAACTCCCTACCACCCCTCACCTGCCCTACCATACCACACCTACCACACCACAACTCCCTACCACACCTCATTTACACCTTACATGCCCTATCACGCCACACTTCCCTGCCACACCTCATCGGTTCTACCACACCACATCTCCCTGACACACCTCATCTGCCATACCACACCTCCCCTGCCACACCACATTTGCCCTACCAAACCTCATCTGTCCTACCATATCTACCTCACTACACTACCACTGCCCTACAACAATACACCTCTCCTACCACATCACACCTGCCCTATCGGACCACACCTATCATACCACACACTTATCCTACTGTACCATACCACACCATACCTACCACACCGCACACTTACCCTACAACACCACACCTGCCTTATCACACCATATCTACCCTGCCACCTAACACCTATCCCACTACACCACACCACACCTAGCCCACTACATCACACCACACCACACCACACCTACCACACCACACCACACAACACCTCCCTACCACACCTCTTTTACCTACCACACGTATGACACCACCCCACCACACCTTACCTACCTTACCACACCACACCTCCCTACTACCCTGTCTTAGATTCATAGTCTAGGTACCTAGTTATACCCTACCTTAACACAAACAGCCTCGAAAGGGTCTGTTGCTGTTTGCTTTCCGTTGTACTCCTTTGTACCCCACGCTGCCCTACCACACCTCACCTCCCTACCGCAGCACACCTTCCTACCACACCTCACCTACCTACCACGCACACCTTCCTACCACACCTCACCTCCCTACCACGCACACCTTCCTACCACACGTCACCTCCCTACCACAGCACACCTCCCTCCAACCCCACACCACCCTACTACATCTCATCTTCCTATCACATCTCGTATCCCAACCACACCGCATCACATCTCCCTCCTACCGCACTTACCCTACCCTAGTACACATGCCCTACCACCTCACACCTAACCTACCATACCACATGATCACATTTGCCATATTACACCACACCTCCCAACCACAGGACCTTAACACATCCACACTCAAACCACCACAATACCACAACCACTCCCACTATACCACACTACCATAACCATACCCACCACACCACACTACCACAACCATACCCACCACACCACACTACCACAACCATACCCACTACACCAAACAGCCACAACTATACCCTTCACATCCTACTACCACAACCATGCTCACCATACCACACTACCACAACCACATCCACCATACATCATTACCACACCTACACGTACCACAACCATACCCACCACACCACACAACCATAACCTTACCCACCACATCACACTACCACAGCCACACTCACCACACTACTACAACCAAACTCACCACACTACCACAACTACATCCACCATACCTTTTTACCACAACTACACCCACCACACCACACTTCCACAACACATCCACCACACCACACTACCACAATCACACCCACCACACTACTACAACCATACCCACCACACCACATTACTACAACCAGACTCACCACAATACATTGTCACAATCATACTCACCACAACCATACCCACCAAACCACACTTCCAATACCACACCCACCACACTACACTACTACAACTACACCACCATACCACACAACCGCAATCACACCCACCACACCACACTACCACAACCATACCCACCACACTACTGCAACCATACTCACCACACCACACTACCACAACAATGCCCACCACACCACACTACTACAACCACACCCACCACAACACATTACCATAACCTCACCCACCACACCACACAACCACAACCATATCCACCACACTAAACTACCACAACCATACCCACCACACCACACTACCATAACCATAGGCTACCCACTACACCACACTCCCTCAACCATACCCATCACACAACACCACATCACACTACCACAACCGTACCCACCACACCACATTATTATATCCACACCCAACATATTACACTACCTCAACTATACCCATCATATCACACTGCCACAACCATACCCATACCTACCGAACGACACCACCACAACCATACCCACCTTACACTACCACACCCATCACACCACAACCACATCCATCATACGACCAAATATGCCCAACCACACATACCACACTGCACCACCACAACCATGCACCACCACCACCCTTTCTCATACTACATCGGTTTAAGTCCATCCACGCCACACCACAACACCACACCACCACAGTCATCTCGTCCACGGTTAGTCCTCCACCTTGGCATAGTGCATGACGCAAGGGCACGAGGCACGAGCGCGTATGCACTGGTCCACAGAGGAAAGATCATGCACGTGCGCATATCTCGGCCATAGTGCATTCTACCCGGGCACCATGCAGAGGAAGGAAGGAATGCGCATGGCAGACTGGCAACTAATAAGGTGCGTTTAGGCTGCGTATGTGGGTGTGTAGGTGCGTGTGAGTGTGTCTGCTAGTATACACGTGGAGTCTGTGCTAACCTTTGTATGTGTATGTGCGTATGTGTGTGTACTGCAACGTCTGTGTACCCGCTACCCTGAGCCCGGAATGCACACACACACACATACACACACACACACATACTCTCGCCTGATCTCGCCAAACGTTGCAATTTACGACATTTATTACATGGCCCCCCAGCCTCCTCTACACTCCACTCTTACCCCAAAACCCGCCACCCTACTTTTCCAACCCCATCCCATCCTTGACCACCCCAAAGTTAGGGACTGGGAGAGTGTGTGTTGCAATCAATAAGTCGTGCATGATATAAGGCAACATGCTAGCTATGCACGGGGTTGCCAGGGGTTGCCGGACATGGGAACCTCCACACGTCCCCTCCCTCCCTCACTCACCCAACACAACCACTCAAACCCTACAATTTCAACCTCTTCAACCCGATACAGTATTTCAATCCCGCCACCTGCAGACGATTTTCTGAGGTAAGGAGGGAGCTTTTCGAACTGGAGGGGTTAGATTTAGCCTTCATTAACCACTGCAATGCAAAAACTCCCCTAAACAAAATCGTCTGTCCTCATGCGAGAATAAAATAAATGATGTGCTTGGGGTGAAGAGGTTGAGTCCATATCGACCGGTATTAGAGATGATGTGAAAAGATTGGGGGGGTGGAGAGGGAGGGAAAAGGGAAAGGAAGAAATACGAGAGGGAGAGGAAGAGAAAGGGATGAGAGAAAGGACAGAGAAAGGGCACTTGGGGAAGAACAAGAGAAGGGAAGAAAGTGAGGAGGGAAACAAGAGGAGAGAAAGGGCAGAAACAAGATTGGAGGAAAAAGAGAGAGAATAAAGAAAGAAGGGCATGAGGGAAGAGAAAGAGCATGGGGAGAATTAGAAGGAAGGAAGAAAGGGATGAAGGAAGAGAGGAAAGGGTGCAAGGGTGGGCAAGAAGGAAGTAAAGAAAGGAGGGCAATGAAAGAAGACAGGATCTAGAGGAAGGAAGAAGAGAGAGAGAGACACGGAACAAGAGGAGAACGGGGCGAAAGTAGAGAAGAAGAGAGAAGAGAGTCAGAAAGGCCAGTGCATGAGCGGAGGAGGGTGATTGGCTAGGAGAGGGTCAGACACGCCCCTCTCATGAAGAATGGCTAGCGACGGCCAATACGGACCACGCCTTTCCGCCCACCCAGCCAATCAGACGGCCCCGTGCATGCCTCTCTGCCTTCCCGCCTCCCCCTTGTGCATAGCGGACCGCCAATCAGGTACCGGCATGCACGCTCGCCATGCAGGGTGGAGAGGTGGATATAAGGGAGGTGGAGCGGGCGGGAGGTGGAGTTGCTGGGACGGTTGTTGCTATCTCCACCTGCCACACCACCACACTGCCACACTAATGCCATGCAGTCTGTTTCTTCACCACACTACGATACACCACACTACCACACAGTCTGGTTCTCCACACGCCACGCTACCACACAGTCTGTCTCTCCACACACCACACTACCACACATTCTCGCTCTCCAACACCACACAATCTGCTTCTCCACACACCACACTACCACACAGTCTGTTTTTCCACACACAACATTACCACACAGTCTGTTTCTCCACACACCACACTACCACACAGTCTGTTTCTCCACACACCACACAGTCTGTTTCTCCACACACCACACAACCACAGAGTCTGTTTCTCCACACACCACACTACCACACAGTCTGTTTCTCCACACACCACACAGTCAGTTTCTCTACACACCACACAGTCTGTTTCTCCACACACCACACTACCACACAGTCTGTTTTTCCACACACCACACTACCAAACAGACTGTTTCTCCACACACCACACTACCACACAGTCTGTTTCCCCACACACCACACTACCACACAATGTTTCTCCACACACCACACCACACCATCTCCCAGACTGTGCCTCCACACACCACACTCCATCACACCACACTATCACTCGTCTGTTTCTCCACAAACCACATTAGAATGCAGAACACAATCTACCAGCATGCAATCTCTCCATCACCTGGCTGTCTCTCCAACACATCCCACAACCACCTCCAATATCACCATGTAGTTCCTCAATCACCCACCACCAACACCACCACCACCATGCAATCTCTCCAGTCTCCACCACTACCATGAAACCTCCACCACTTTCCACCACCAATATGCACTCGCTCCACCAACCTCAACCATCAATATCCAGTCTCTCCACCAAAATGAAGTCTCTCCATCAATCTCCACCATACCACCCACACTACCACCATGCAGTCTCCATCAATTTCCACGAACACCAGTCTCTCCACCATCAATTTATCTACAACACAGTGCCGTCTCCACTACTCTTCCTCCACCTCTGTCTACCTCCACCATGCAGTCTCTCCACCATCAGTTCGCCTGCACCACAGTGCTGTCTCCACCACTCTCCCTCCACCTCCGTCTACCTCCACCATCAGTTTGTCTACACCACAGTGCTGTCCCCACCACTCTCCCTCCACCTCTGTCTACCTCCAACATGCAGTCTCTCCACCAATCTTCACCTCCACCATTAAGTCTCCACCACCATGCTGTCTCTCCACCAATCTTCACCTCCACCGTTAAGTCTCCACCACCATGCTGTCTCTCCCCCAAAACCAAAACATCAACACACACCATGCCACACTACCACACACCAAGCTACACCATCACATACAACGTCATCACGCTGCACTACCACATCATCACACACCACGCCACACAACACCAAATCACCACAAACCGCGCCCCACTACCACACCACCACCACGCCACGCCACTACACTACCACACCACTAAGCCATACCACCACAACACCATGCCACACTACTAAACTACCACGCCACACCATCACACCACACGATCTCACCATCACCATGTAGTCTTTTTCTCAACCCGGCATACTACCACACTGCACCACACTACACCACTACACCGACTGTCATTTCACACGCCACATCACACCGCATCACCACATAGTCTATCTCCTTTCCAGCACCCGTCACATCACACCATATCACCACACCTTCAAATCACCATACCTCACGACATCAAACCACCACACAGCCACACCATCACATCAAACCACACCATAAAATCACACGGTCACACCACACCATACCACCACACAGCCACACCACCACATCAAACCACAACGCAACACCACACCAACCAGTCATTCTCTCAACACATTCTATCTCTTTACAACTCTCCACATCCACCGCAGTCTCTCTCCACCACTACCATGCTGTCTCTCCATCAGTCTCCTCCTACGACCCGCTATCTGTTCACAACCATGCAATCTCTCCACCACCATCACCATCGTGCAGTCCCTCCACCACCATCATGCAATCTCACCACCACCATCACCATCGTGCGTCTCTCCACCATGATCATGCAGTTTCTCCACCACCATCATGCAGCTTATCCATCACCACCAACAGTCTCATTACCAGTATGAAGTCTCCCCACCACCACCACCACCACCACCAATACGCAGACTCTCCACCACCTATACCACCACCACCACCACAACCCAGCAGTCTCTCCACCACTATCGTCGTCATCACCAACACCAAACAGTCTCACTACCTCAGTATCTCCACCATCACCACCACACAAGCTCTCTAACATCACCAAAACCACCACGCAGTCTCTCCAACACCACCACACAGTCTCTCCACCACCACGCACTCTCTCCATCAATGACCTCCACAACGTAGGACAGGGCAGGGTTAGGTTCCATGGGACGTGAGAAAGCAGGACAAAGGACAGGGTATGACTGGACAGGACAGGGTGGGAGAGAGTAAGACAGGGCAGGGCAGGGTAGGACAGCAGGACGGGGTGGGGTAGGGCAGGACAGAGCAGGAAAGGGCAGGACAGGGTAACACAGGATAGGACGGGGAGGAAGGCATGACAGAGTAAGCTGGGGCATGACAGGGCAGGGCAGAATAAGGCAGGGCAAGAAAAAGAAAGACAGTAAGGCAGGGCAGGACAGGGTAGGGTTGGGTAGGACAGAGCAGGAATGTCCAGGACAGGGAAGGACAAAGAAGGACAGTAAGACATGGCAGAACAGGATAGGGCTGGGCAGGACAGAGCAGGAATGGCCAGGATAGGGAAGGACGGGGTAGGATAAGGCAGGACACGCAAGATCAGGGCAAGACAGGGTAGGACAAGATAGGACAGGTAAGACAGGGCAGGACAAAGTAAAGCAGGGCAAACCAGGGTCGGACAGCGTAAGATAGGACAGCAGTGAGAAAGACAAGGCAGGACAGGATAAAACAAGGCAAGATAGAGTAAGACATGGTAGGGCAGGGTAGGACAAGGTAAGACAGGGCAGGACAGGATAAGACAGGGCAGGGCAGGACAAGACACGGCAGGGCAGGACAAGGTAAGACAGGATAAGACAGGGCAGGACAGGATAAGACTGGGCAGGGCAGGACAGGATAAGACAGGGCAAGACAGGATACGACAGGGCAGGACAGGATAAGGCAGGGCAGGACAGGATAAGGCAGGGCAGGACAAAGTGAAACAGGGCAGGGCAGGACAAAACAGGACCGGGTAGGTAGGACAGGAGAGGGTAGGGTAGGACAGGCAGGAAACAGCAGGCCAAGGGAGGAAGGACAAGGCAGGACATGAGGGAAAGCGGGACAGGTCAGGAAATGCCTGAGAACAATTACGAGGCTGTGGCGTCCTTCCTTCGTCCTTCCCAGCCTGCCCTTCCTACCTCCTTCCTCCCTCACTCCCTACTTACTTGCCTTCCTCCCACCTTTCTAACTCCCTACCTATGTGCCTACCTCCTGCCTCCCATACAGCCTGCCTTCTGCCTCACTCTTTACCTATATGCATGCTTGCTATCTCCCGTCTTGCCTGCCTGACCGTTTATTCCTACATACCTCCCTTCATGAGTCATCCCAGCCTACCTATTTTTGTCAATTTGCATCACTCCCTGCCTGCTTGCCTCCCTATCTGCATGCATCCCTCTTATCTCCCTTCATACCTCACCTCAACCTACAAATCTTCCAGTCTCCCCGTTAAATTGCCTGCCCCACTCCTTACCTACCTACCTTCCTATCGACCTACTTGGGTACCTGCTCCTTTCACTCCCTACTTACTGCCTGCCCACCTGCCTTACTCCTACCTACTAACATGCCTGCCTTCCCCACTACCAACGTATCTGCCTGCCTCTACATTCCCATCTTACCTGCCTGCATCACTCGTTCCCTACCTACAAGCGTGTCTGCGTCACTCTCATTGTAACTGCCTGCCTCTGCCACACTCCCATCCTGTCTGCCTGCCTCATTCCATGCCTACCTACCTGCTTCCCTTACTGCATTCCTGTCTCACGCTTAACGGTTTCTCGCTCTCTCTCCTAGTTACCAACCTGCTTCACTCTCAACACCTGTCCTTTCTTACTCACACTTCCTGCCCGCATGCTTACCTAAATCTTCACCTGACTCACTCATTTTTTGCCAGCCTGCCTGCCTATCTGTCTCCCTGCCTACCCACTTCCTCCCTCACTTCTTACCTTCCTGCACGCCTGCCTGCCTTAATCCTTCCACTCCCTCTTCCTCTCTACCTGCCTGACTACTTCCTTCATTCCCTGCTTGTCTGCCTCTCTTATTCCCTACCTTATACTCATCCGCTGTCTACCTGCTGCCTTACTCCTTCCTGTGATGTTTGTTGCTCTTCATTACACATGCAACCATACCAACATTTACACACACTCACATCCAAACCCACGCTTGCACTCACATCCATATCCACACTACACCCACATCCATACAAACACTCACACAGGTACACCACAACTCCACCCATACCCACACTCACATTCATGTCGACACCCATAACCACAAACACATCCACATTCACACCCATCCCCACTCCCACAGCCAAACTCAAACCTACACCCACAACCCATACCACATCCACACCCATACCCCCACTTACACAGCCACATCCATGCCCACATCCATTACCACAACCACAACCACAACCACATCAAACCACAACCACAACCACAACCACACATATCCACACCCACACATACAATCACACCCACAACAAGGCTCTCTCTCTCTCTCTCTCTCATACATACACACACTCACACACACACACACACACACACACACACATATATATATATATGGGGTGCTGTGGTTGAACCAGTGTCGCATACTATAAAGTATGCTTGCACCCAGTCGGCTTGCACGGGCCGATTACACTTCGTTCAAAGACTACAACACATCCAAAGCCACTCCAACACTACAATACACTTATAAGCACTTCTCACCCTACATACAATCTCTACCAGACAGCCTAAGCCATTTGGTTGAGATACATTGGCTGTATCGTCCCCGCTTCGGCTGGGATAGGCCGGTCCTGCAGTAGACACTCACACGGCTGATGAGATGAGACGAAATATACAGTCGCACCTACAAGCCCAAACCAACACATCGACACCTGCACACCCACACCTACATTTCTTACATACCTACACATCCACACTTGTACACATACATCTACAGGTTTCAAATAACTATATGGCCACACCTACACTTATTAAGTATAACTGCATATCCACACCTATTTATTAAATAACTACATATCCACACCTACACATCCACACCTGCACTTAATACGTATCCTTCACATCCATACTACTGAATACTTATTACATACATACACACACCTACTTACACATCCACAGCTTCATATCCACACCTACTCTGTACACTTATTAAGTACCGGTACCTACATATCCAAACCTAAACATCCACATGTACAGTTACACCATCACGTCCAGATCTACACTCACACCTTAACACTCGCACCTACACAGTTATAATAAGTGATTGGAGAGTGAAGATATGGGTCACCTTCATTAACCAATCTTATTACATTTCTCCTTCTCTTACGACATGGCGTGTTTAAACTGTTGTTATTACGACGGTGAAAAAGGTGTGGATGCTGGTAGACACATCAAAGGTATATAGACATGAAGCACAAATATCCAGACGACCATGAATGACATTGTAATTCCTTTCGGATTTCTATCAGTCCTCCCTTTAATCCGTACCATCTTTACTTGCTGTGAACGAGAAGCAAGTATTACGATACATCTTCTACCGCAACACGTGGGGGTTATAGATGTCTCTGCTTAAACAGTATCAGTTCGGAAGATAGCAGCTTGTCTCCTGAATTCCCCGAGTCCTCCTAAGTCTGAATTCTGGCATCAAGGACAACGGCCAAAACACTACACGATCACTACGGACGTCGCCCGGGCAGTTTCCCCAGTAAAGACCTATTTCCTTACTGGACATATACATCATTGTACTCCGGATCGCAACCTATGTACTGTACTTTAAACAGGTGAGAGAAGCTACACCTGGGGGCAACAATGGAGCATACACATCTCTCAGGCAACAATCCACTTCCTGTTCCGATTAATCTCAGAAATGTCCAGCACAAAACACGTCAGACTATAATCAGTGAGAGTGCCACTGCCAGTCTGCCCATGGTAACCGTACGTCACCTTCTGCATCACACTGTTCTAGATCAGTTGTGGGAGCAATATAACGCTCTCCGGTAACGCACTGGGATCTCTTATGTCAGTAACTCACTCTGGACTCTCTTATTTTATAGACGAAGGAGAAGTTTCTCTAAAGAATCGCCGTGACGAGAAAGAACCTGTCACGATACTTAGACGATGTACACTAACTTACATACACACAATCCCTAGAGGCAGTTATCGAGATGCAATGGCCTCTAAGGCATCACTTTCATCAACACACGTGTACATCTTTCCTACATGCCCTACACACCTCCACTCTTATTACTTTCACAGTAACCAACACATATTAGCCGTGCTTGGCATCTGGGTTGAAAGAGTCAAATGCTCGTTAATTACCACCCTTGTTGTTATACGAATTAACGTAGCAGCGATTCCAGTAACTCATGTAGCATATATACTGTATGTTGTCCATCTGACTGCCCATCCTGTAACAAGATATTAACCAGTTCCGCGTCCAATAAACTATCAGTATTACATCTGCAGCTTCATTTAAACCACCGAAATTATTTAAATAAGTTAGTGTCGTTGTTGTTCGCAGGAGAAAACTCTGATATAAATCTTCACTACACCCATACCGACCAATCAATAGCATCTATCTTCATTTGGTGAGCTACTCTACCTGTGCCATCATCCACCATCATCGCAACCCATCCCGCACACTATCCCCCCAACCCCCCCCCACCCTCTTCAGCAACTAGAATGCTTAGTATACATTTCCTTTCCACCAACAACGCCGCCACTCATACAGCACCCATATTCATAAAGCGTACTGTACTCTTCCCTCGTACCCTGCAATCCATCACCAACCGAGCCCATGCTGATCTATCTCTTCCATCCATCCACTCTTTGTTGCCACTTCAGGTTTCTAGGAGACACATCTGATTCACATATTAACCAGGCATAAAACTGCCATCTCTCTACCTTGAGTGGTGAGTTGTAACATGAGAGTAACATTAGATTATCATGCCACTCAGAATGAAATGCTATGGAAAGGATATAGAACCGTAGGATTGTCTTATTCTGTCACTACTGAAAGCTAATACTGAAGAGGTAATGAGACGTATACCAGGCACCATAGGAGAATTCGTAGCATTTCTTCCTTAGCGATTTATTTTGCATACTACAGGTACACCTTTACACTATCTTGTATGTTCGTTAAATCGCTTTAATATCGACATTGTTTGCATCAGTAACAAACAAGATGATACTGAGGAATAATGTGAAGACTTAATCGCCAAGAAAGAGGTATTACGAAATCTCCACTTAAAATACGAGGGTACTAGTAACGCAAGCAGCACCCTAACTCTACAATGCAAGATGGTATTGGTAAGTAATATGCAGAATAAGTCGCTGGGGAAGAAGTGTTGCAAAATCTTCACTTAAAATACGAGGCAAAGTGTTACCTAAGACTTCTCCCCAATCCTCCCCCCCCCCTAATCTCACACTGCAACACCTGTCCGACAATGACTGGAAGAAATGCTGCCTGGAAAACGGCTTAGTCACCTTGGAGTCCAGTGGCATAGTTAGCAACGCGTCCCATGCCAGATGTTATGAGGGAGAAGAAGGCGTGAGGAAAATGCATATCGACTGCACAAAGGTCATTAAGGTCGATTATTAATTTCTGCACAAAGATCACATTAAGGTAGATTATCAATTTCTGTTAAGTTCCAATCTTCCTATATAATTCAAGCTACAATCGGATACACATTTAAGTGCCCAATTGCACTTCTGGGTGAACAGGAACGAGGGGGGAACAAACCTTGCCCAACTGTCTGATCAGCCCCAGAATCGAACTCGTGGTCATTCATTTGCATGCTAATTATGCCACCACTGGACCACCGGCTGCCATTATGAAGAGGACGAGGAAAAGGAGAGGTTCATATATATTGTAGTAGTGCTGAGCCTGTACTATATACTGTGTTTTCTTCTATTAAAGAGTCTTCTTAGCACTTCCTCTTTAGCGATTTATTTTACCTGCTCCACTTTAGCATTCTCTTCCGTACACACACACACACACACACACACACACACTGGGTATTTGTTTATGCATCAAGTGGTAATCTCGTATTCTGTATATTCGCTCATTAAGGAGTCTCCCTTGCACCTCTTCTTAGGCGATTTAAGTTGTCTGATGAATCATAATATTCACCTCTGTACTTTTTATAATCTTTTAATCAATACAGATTGCATTAATAAATAAAAGAAAATATTAGCCAACCTTGCCAAGAAAGCAACTGGTATCGAAGAGGCGTTAGGGAGCCTCCTTAGTCAACGAGAATACGACCCCTGGACCGCTGCTGGAAAGAACAGAAGACCTAGTCCAAGCTGGGTCAGGGAACCCTATCGCTGCGGCTGGTGCACAAGGATAGCTGTACTTTATTGAGGCTAATATCAGAAAGTTTTATTCAACTGAGAGAAATCCTTGCAGTCAAAGGCATCATGAACAGTCTCGAGTCTCCCTTCTCTGTTACTGGTACATGTAGGAATTTCCTTTAGGAGTACCAGGCCATTTTATTCAGACGAAACACTAGCATATCTTCCACGAGGTCCACCGACATGTTATAAAAACACCCCAACTGCTATCATCACCCAGCGTCCAGAATGAGACAAGTCACATAAAACGACAGGAAACAAGGTGTAAACATTTTCAAATCCGTTCCACAATAAAACGATATAGAGAGTTACTTTTCAAGCACTGGAGATTTAGAGGGATAATGGTGTCATTTTTTTTTTTGTTCACTCTCTGAACGAGGTATGCATTTTATTAATTACTGAATAGGAGTATAAATGTTGTCTGGGTGCGTGCTTGGGTGAATGGGATGTGAATCTGGGAGTGGTGTGCATGTGAGGGTATGTGCAGGGCTGTGGATGAATGAAGTGTGGGTTCGGGTGTGCGTGTGAAGGTGTGAGTTGGGTGTGAGGTGTTTGGGTATGGGTGTGTAGGCGTGTGTGTGCATGTGATGTGTGGAGTTAGGTATAATATGCGTGAAGATATATAAGAATACGTCTGGGGTGTCGACCTCTATGTGTGTGTGTGTGTGTGTGTGTGTGTGTGTGTGTGTGTGTGTGTGTGTGTGTGTGTGTGTGTGTGTGTGTGTGTGTGTGTGTGTGTGACGATGTGTCGATGCAAGTTCAGGTGCGAGTGTGCGTGCGTTGTGTGTCAATTTAGCTGTGTGTTTGGATTAAAGTGTGCAGTTTTTCGTGACGGACAACACATGTAATGCATTATATTTGGATACACGTGTTGCAAGCGGAAGAGGAAGGCGTCACGTTGCCATGGGAGGGGAAGGGGAGGACGAAATCCAGACATCTACAGTTCACCACCTCAGTCCTTGATAGTATGATAAGCTGCGTCAGGTTTGAGGTTGTACGCCATTAAGTAGCTGTAAAAAAAAATAAAAAAAAAAATAATAAAGCTTCACACTTCCTGTCTTTTGGAATGTACTCCTTAAGAATGGCACTGTGATCTGTTTAAGTTACCACGTCAGTCCTGAGCTGAAATTCAAGGCAGTACTTTCGAGCGGTTTCCTGTTGCAACTGATATTTATTTTCTAGGAAGGACAAGAAAATTAGAGTGCAACGTCCTGTGAGGTGTTCTGGTCGCCACCTGCAACGGCTTTACAGCAGCGGTGAAGCCGCCAAGGTCTTCAACACCGCAATGTACCAGTGATCGCAGCAAGCTAAGGTGCTTCTAATTACTCTGTATATAAGTCCTAGCAATTGAGACGCCTTCCCGTGGCAGTACTGGTATAACCAGGCAGTTCCACTCCCCTGTTATAACATCCATCCATTATCCATCATCCAATCCTACGTTGCCCCATGAGGAGCGTAAAAGCCCGGGGCTAGGCAAGTTGGTCCTGACATTTAAGATGAAAGTGACCAGCTTCACTCATCCCTGAGTGGCAATACGTGAGCAATAAACCCCAACCACTCCTTGGATATAAACCTTCACCGGCTCAATCCGACTGGAGCGCAATAATTACCCACTAAACCACCAGGTGCCATAATTTGGTTATATGGTTACCACCCAGCGTACTAAATGGTATCCTGGTGTACAGGAAACCATTTGGCTTGTCACTCAATGTAGAGTCACCCAGAAGGAAGAGGAAAGAATGAAGCAAAAAAAGACAGAAGAGGGAGTGTAAAGTAACCCGTAGGCAGAAGGACGAGGAAAGAATGAAGGAAAGACAGAAGAGGATGGAAGGAAAGAAGGATGGAGGAGAGGAATGCGCAGACAACTGAGAGCAGCACTACACAAGTTCCTTAATTTCTTCCTTATTTCCCGAATAAAGGATGGTGGACTGCAGGAGTAAGACAACTTCATTTTTTTATACACAGAAGAAGGAACCAATAGCTAAAAGCCTGGAAAAAAAAAAAAGTAGGCCTAAATGTTGCCACCCGTTTTATTTTACTCTTGTTATCCCCAGACGATTTTGTCTACCTTAGGAGAGACTTTTCGATCAGGAAGGGTTGGATACAGCCTTCACTATCCCTTTCTGGCAGTAGCAAAGAAAAAAAAAACACCAGACTGAAGGGGGTTTACACCTACTGGCACTCCCACAGCCACGAAACCCATCGCAACCAAACCGGATTCAATTTTAAAGCGATATATAGGATTAAGAAAATTATTCCTGATAACTAAAACTATGATCTTCACCAAAACTCTTCGCAACCACATAAGCTTGAGGTTGTATGGCGACAAGAAAAAGACAAGATTTTCCTGATAGTAACAAACATAACCTAGCCTAGATTTTCCTTAAAAAAAAAAAAAAAAAAAAAAAAAAAAAAAAAAAAAGTTAAGAAAACGGAAAATCAGGCCCCGGGTAATGACGGTCAGGATGTGTGTGGAAGAGAGTTCGTATTATAAGTCGTATTGTGGGCTTCGTAGCTCTTTATTTTCAGCGATTTATTATGTCTGCCACCCCGTCATTCTCTTGTACGTTGTTTATATCGTGCCACTAACCATATGGGTTGCATCAGTCATATACAAGAGGGCAGTGAGGTATACTAAATCGCTGAGGCGGAAGAGTTACAAAATCTCAAAAAGGTGACAACAGAACTCGTATTTTCGTCGGTCAAGGAGGCACCCTAACACTTCTTCCTTATTACTGCCCTCTTGCCTTAACTTGGCCCAGATTTTTGCCCTGTTGCAGCTTACTTTACGAAGCTCAATGACAGAATAACATAATGCTGTGACTCTATAATGTCTACACCATTTCCACAGCACTTCTTCGTGACTAGCATCGAGTTCTAGTGGTAATATCTTCTTAAAACTCAGCATTCAAGATAAAGAGAGGGCAATTTTAAACCAAGTTAGAGTAAAAACGGGTATAGTTTATTGAGGAATATGACACGTTAATATTCCCCGTTGTGGAATCGATGTTAATATTCCAACGACATAAAAAACATACAATAGAATGGTCAGCTGTAGTAAACAAAAATAAATCGATAAGAATGAGGTGCTTGGAAGCCCGCTACGCCGACGAGAATACGGGTGTGAGCGAGGAGGAGGAGGAGGGCGTGTGCTGTTCATCCGGCCATGACCAACCTCAACATTCGTAAACACCCACTTTGAGAGGCCTGTGCGTGTGGCGGTGCGGGCTGTTGTCTCCTGGAGCAGCTTTGACTGTACGTTGCACCGCAGGGGTGTGGGCAGGGGAGCTGACAAAACAGAACATATGAAAAAAACAAGTGTAGGCTGCATAAGCGCACAACACTTCATTCTCACAGTGCACCAGTACAGAGGCATTGTGATATCACGTTCGCCACCCGTCCTGCCATGCCTCCCGTCCTGCAGGGCCCTGTACTAACCATCTGGCATTAAAGTGGATGCTGGCAGCGTCTTTTCATAGTACACGTATATCTTTTACACTAATATGCACCCCGTCAGTTTATATTTATAGCACATACTATATAAGAGAGGGGGGTGTGAGTTGGGAGCAGGGCAGTGAAATGGCGGGGGACTGGGCGACGTGGAGGCGCTTTGTCTGTGGCCACCCCGTACGGGATTAAGGCGTCTGGCAGTAGATAGATAGATAGATAGACTATATAACTAGAAAGCACTCAGAAAGCGCATACCTCCGCCAATGCCATTAAAAAGGATCCGAATCTGGATCCGCCCCCAAATATAATAATTTCTTCCTTGGCCCATGGCCCACCTTTCCACAAAATTTCATCAAAATCCGTTCATAACTTTTTGAGTAAAGTTGCTAACAGACAGACACAAACAAACAGACAAACAAACCAACGCCGGCAAAAACATAACCTCCTTGGAGGAGGTAATAAACAAATACAACATAGCTGCTACAACGCTTAGCTGACGTTTTTAAAAACCACCCCACATACAGACTCCTTTTTCCGATTCGTACTTGGTCAAACTGAGGCAGGGTTACTTCTGGCTATCACACCTGCACTCAGTGGAAAAACCCTATTGGTCCAGCAGTGAACTACGTATATGGACTGACAAACACGCATTAGATATGGACAGACAATAAAGTGCCAGTAAGTCACAACCACAAGGCCTGTGACATTCGGCAAAAACTGATCGCGGGTAACACCCAAGACAGAACCACACATGTCCTCATGCGCATGACTGAATTGTAAGGAAGACTGAAGCCTGTCAATATTTCATTCATCTTATAACCAAGGAATCAACAAAATGGTATATGAAAGTCATAAACTGGGTGGTAGATCGAACTAAGAAAAGAAAGAATGAAAAAAAGGCCATGTGTCCGGGTCTCAAGAAGTCTCTGGAGGTAAGTTATCCTCAGGACATGATACATCACTAAAATGTCATCGCGGCCTTGAAAATAAGTATGAGGTAATGAAATATGTGCACAGCATCCACAACTGCACAAGTAAAAGGCCAAATCTTAGGCAGCAGTAGTAGTTGCAACCCCAGGCTCATCTTAATAAAAACCCTGTGGAGTGCGGGTTGATGCTACTCCTCTCCCACAGTCCACCTTCCTCCTTTTGCGAGGGGCATGGAGGGAATAAAGGAAGGTGTATGACCAGGCAGCGGAACAACCCGGCCATATCGGTGTTACCATGTGAAGGCGTCCCTCTCCAGCACCTTCAAATAATAAGAAAAGGTATATTTAAAACTGTATTTAAGAATTCCAAACAGCTTCAGTGACGACTTTAAATCTGCGAATGAAATGTAGACGAGCAGTTGATGGTGTAAGAGCGAGTGTGGAGGTGCAGGAGTAAGGAACTGCGGTGCAAATAACTTCCTGGGATGTGATGACGGTAGCAGTGGTTGTGGTGTGGCTTACGAAGTGGTCGCGTAGTTTAATCTGAGTTAACCACGCCCAGCCATTACGATGAACTGATGTGGCTTGGCTGACCGCTGGCGCGCCGCAAGAACAGTTTTCCTTGCACATATTCGCCAGTTGTAGACGTCCTTAGCTGGTGGTGTGGTGGAGGCGCAGGGTCCAAGGCTTTGGTTATGTAACATGTCTGTCGTGCAAGATTTTTTTTTTAAGTAAAGAAGAAAAAAACAAAGACTGGGAGCCTGCAAGTTAATTTTGTTCTTTCCAAGAAAAAATAAAATGACCCATGCACTCTGAGATGCCTAAACATTTGTTCTTTCCAAGAAAAAAAAAAAAAAATGACTCATGCACTCTGAGATGCCTAGACATTTTGCGTTTAACGAGTGGTGGACAAAGACTGAGAAAGTCAGTTCCAGAGTTGACCTGTTGCCTACGTGAAGAACTGAGAATACTGATTAACTCTTGCGTAAGAAAGTTGCGCAGAAAAGGGATGAGAATGTGTTGCCAGACTAGCGCTACGAGCTCGCCATTACAGAGAAGAGGTGCATGTAAACAGTTATGAAGACCTGTGGACGTTGAATTACGGATAGGAATGAAAGAAAGATGCAACAATGCAGCAAAGAAAAAGAGAGGAAAGGGTCAGTTGAGAAAGAAGGGAGCTCATAAGGGCAAAAGCGTTTGACCAAACCCTGTTTATGATAACAGTAGTTAACTCCTTCTGTCCGGTGAAGTGTTTTAATCATTTACTTTTGCTGCCTAGGGACGACTATATTTAGTTCAGGAGAGCACCCTGATAGTGAAGGGGCTAACTGAGGCTGACTCTACGTCTTCAAGTTCGAAAAGTCAGTCTTCAGATGATTAGAATCGCATGAACATACCAAAAATAAATAATAACGTCTTCGGGTTAATACAGAAGTGTGAAGCTTGCAGCAGTAAGACCATTTTAAAAATTTGGCAACCTTTCGGGTCACTTACTGAATCAGGAGGCTTTTTTCTTTTTGTTTCTTTCCTTTCTTAATGTGTCCGACACTATAAGCACAGATTTAACCCACTAGTGTCCAAGGTTCCTCTATGTGGAATTTTGTTGAAAGAGCACTACCTTCCGCCTCTCGGCTCATGGTCGCAAAGCTCACAGGTTCAAACCCTGGGGTTCCTCCCTTTAATAAATTTTGAAATGCCTAATTCTTTCTTTTTTACGAGGATTCCAGGCACCAATGGGTTAACAGGCCGTTTCCTGAGGCCCACCAGTCCTCCTACGCGATAAACTTTTAAATGTTTCATCTGATAATATCACAACCCTTTGATGATGGATGTTCCGTCAGCGGCGGCATCGGCAGTGGGAAGGTGTCAGTCACACAAATTCGATGCGTGTATATGTGTGTGTGTGTGTGTGTGTGTGTGTGTGTGTGTGTGTGTGTGTGTGTGTGTGTGTGTGTGTGTGTGTGTGTGTGTGTGTGTGTGTGTGTGTGTGTGTGTGTGCAGAAATCTGGTGACGTAGGCGGAAAGGAGAGCGCTGCATGGTTGGTAATGGGTGGAAGAAGAGCAGAGCAGAGGTGGGTGACCCTGTGAAGATGGCAGTGTAGGATGGCTGATGTGGGCTGGCCGATGGTTGATTTTGAAGCTTTCTCCAGGAATAAAAGCATCAAGAATATGAAACACACACACACACACACACACACACACACACACACACACACACACACAAAGTAGGCACGTATCGTCCTCACATGCTTTTTGTCATGAAACAAGTAAAAAAAAAAAAGGGGGGGGGCAACGCTACGCTGTTCCAACCCTCCATCTGACCAACGACATTTCCCCCACCTCCCTGCACACCAAACCAAGCGCATAACGGCCCTCCCCCTCCCCCTCTGTAGAAAAGAATAAACTTAATAAAAATAAGCAATATATATGGAATAGGGAAGTGTGATAGGAAGTAGAGAACCACCACCATCATCACCACTACCACCACCATTACCACCATCACCACCACCATTACCCACCACCACCACCATCATCATCAATATCAATGTTACGCTGTTGCAACAGTCCACCTGACCAAGCACTTAACCCCCAGCTCCCTGCAACACCTAACCAAGCGCATAACGGCCTTCACTCCCCCCCCCCTCAGTATAATATAGAGACATTAAAACTTAAAAATTTCAGTAGTTTATCCATGGTAAACATAACCTGGTCCCTTAAGACTACTTGCCCAGGGCACACTGAAATCTCTAAGATTTTTTATTTTAACTTTTCATTATTTTCAAAGACAAAACTACTTAAGACACAGCATTCTACCTATCAAAAGGCACCAGTTCACTGTAAGACACATAATTACGTGAACATTTCAAGACTATAGTTGATACCTGGAGTTTTGCTCCGGAAACGAAATCTCTATACCTGTTTAGTTTTCATTATTATGAAAAAAAAAAAAACTATTTTTTGTTAATCATTTAAGAAAAAAGTACTTAATACACAACATTCTACCTATCAAAAGGCACAAGTTAACTATAAGACATAACTATGTTTTCATGACTCTATAGTTCATACTTTCTGAGATTTGCTCCAGAAACGAAATCTCTACGCCCGACCAGACGCCCAACTGTACAGACAGACACCAGTGACAACAGTACCCTCCTCTGACTTTGTCAGGTGGAGG
>NC_137056.1:5603253-5663253 GCF_032717465.1 Coenobita brevimanus | reverse complement strand
TATTCTTGCTGCCTCAACACGATTACTGTCAACAGAAGAAGGTCCTCCATTTTACAATTAAAAGACAAATCTCAGTAATGATGAGTCAGTAGGAAAATGGCATATGTTAATAACTGTGGCAAATCTGTGAGAAAGATTTCGAAAATAAGTTCACACACAAGAAGCAACACAGATGGACCAAAACATACTGTATATAACCTTCATTTACCGTATATATGTCACAGAATCCTCGTCAGTTTACCTTCAAGTTACATTATTCTTGGATACCTTCAATGATGTTTATATGACACCGAAAGATTACACATGAGCACGTGTACAAAGGTACCATATGCAATATTTATGGCCCTTGCATGTATTTACCCTTCTTTGCTTACACACCGTACTGCCCTTCGTAAAACTACTGCGTATCATTTTGACCTCCACTCTGAACTTAGTGCACTCAACACGTCTCTTGTATTAATCTGATGGGATGTCGATTTCTTCTGATTTTATGTCACAGTTTATCAGGGTGGTATAGTGAGGGATGGTGTCTGGCCATTATGAAGATCTGTCTGACTACGGTAACAAAAAGGGGTGGTGAGAGTAGATGTGTAGTTAGGGTGGTGGTATTTATGGTAGATGTGGTAGTTATAGCAGTAGTCGTAGTTGTAATAGTGGTGGTAGGTGTTGTAGGTGTGGTAGTTGTAGTAGTAATAGTAGTTGAGCTGAGAGTAGCGATAGTTGTTGTGATGGTACTTGTGGCAGTAATGGCAGTTACAGTTGCTTGGGTATTTGTGGTTGTGGTGGCTGTGGTAGTTATGGTAGAAGTAAGTTATTTTCTGATAATAATAGAATTAGCAGTGACTGTTTTTCTACTTTCTCTTCCGCTCCATCCCCCCCCCCCTCCTACTTCACCTTTCCTTTCTCCTTCTCTCTCTTCCCCTGCTGCCCACCACACACCTTCCTTCCCTCCATTTTTTCTGCTCCTTCCTCCTTCCATCCTTCACTCACCTCCTTCAACTCCACACTCTCGTTATCCCTCCCTCCCTTCCTCTCATACCCCCACTTCCTCCCTCCCATCCTCCCTCTCCCTCTCCTGCTCCCTCCTCCATCCTTCATTCTCTCCTCTCTTACTTCACCTTCTCCCTCCCTCGTCCATCCCCTATTGTTCCATCCCCCCCTCCCTCTCTCCTTCGCCCTCCCATGCTCTCCCCCCCTCTCTCCTTCTCTTGCAACCTCCTCCATCCCTCTGCTTCTGCTCCTCTCTTCCACCCCCGCACCCTCCTTCTGGTCAATGTCCCTCTCTCCCTCCTATCCCCCCTATCCGTCCCTCCCTCTCGGTGTCTTTCCTACTCCACCTTCTCCCCTTCTTTCCTCCCCGTCCCTTCCTACCCTGGTCCCTGTCTCCCCGTTCGACCGTCCGTCCCTCCACTCCTCCCTCTTCCTCTCCCTCTCCTCCTCCTCCTTTCCTCTCCCTCCTCTCCCACCCCTCTTTTCCTTCATCCCGATCGTTCCTACCTCCTCCCTCTCCCACTCCATCTCTTGCTCTCCTCTCCCTCCAGTCCCTCTCTCCCTCCTTGCATTCCCCTCCATACTACCCCTCTCTCACTCTTTCCCTCCCTCCCTCCGTCCCTCCTTCCCCTCTTCCCTCTCTCACAGCTCTCCCTCCCTCCTTTCCACCCTCTCTCTTCTCGCTCTCCCTCCCACCCTCCTGCCTTCTCTTATCCCACTTTCCCTCCCTCCCTCCTCTTTCCCCTCTCTCCCTCCCTCCTCCCTCCACTTTCCCCGCTCTCCCACCCTCCCCCCTCTCTCACTCCTCTTTCCCCATTCTCCCTCCCTCTCTTCCTTTTTCCCTTTGCCCAACCACCCTTCTTCTCTCCTTTTTTTCTTCACTTTCCCTCCCTCTTTCCTCACACTCCATCCTTCTCTCCTTTCCTGTCTTTCCCCACTCTCCCTCCGCTGCTCACCCTCTATCCGGTCTCTCCTCCTCCCTCCCTCCCCTCACCCCCTTTATCTCATCTGCTCACTTGTCCCTCCCCGCTCCCTCTCCCACTCTCCCCTCCCTCCCTCCCTTCCTTCCTTACTCTCACCTGCCCTCTCCTCCCTCCTCCCTCTCTCTCCAGCTTTACTCTTCATCCCCTCCTTCTCTCACCTTCTCCCCCCCAACTCCCTTCCCATCCTTTCTCCTTTCCTTCACTCCTCTCTTTGTTCACATCTTTCTTCTTTCCCCTCCCCTCCCCTCATTCTCTCTCTTGCCCTCTGATATCTTCCTCTTTCGTCCCCTCCCCTTCACTCTTCTCCTCTCCTCACCCCTCCTCTCTTCCTATTTCTTCCCTTACCCTCTCCTTCTTTCCCTTCCTCCTCTCCTTTCCTCCCCTTCCTTCCGTTTGCTCCCTTAACCTTTCCCTATCTTCTCTTCTCTCTTTATCCCTCATTGGCAGTAAAAATGTAAGAGCAAGTTATAGCATGAATAATGTCCAACTTGATAGGGTAAACCATGAAAAATACTTAGGAGTTTTAATAACAAACGATTTGAAACCATGCAAACAATGTACAGAAGCTGTGAAAAAAGCCAATAAATTGATTGGATTCATAGGCAGAGCATTTGAATATAAATCAGATAATATCGGCCTCACTTTGTATAATTCATTAGTACGCCCGCACTTGGAGTATTGCGTTCAGTTTTGGTCACCGTATTATAAAAGGGATATGGAAAAGCTTGAAAGAGTGCAGCGAAGGATGACAAAGATGACACCTAGCTTGAGAAATAAACCGTACGAGGAACATTTAGAAGCCCTGAATCTCTTTACCCTAACAAAACGGAGGATACGAGGAGATTTAATTCAAGTATTCAAGCTATTCAAAGGACATGATAACATGGTTGTCGATAAATACTTCACAGTTGATCACTCGAATTACATTAGAGGCAATGGGCATGAAATATTTGGCAAACGATTCCAGTCGCATGAAGCTAAGCATTTCTTCTTCAATAGAGCTGTAAATATATGGAATAAATTGCCCTCCAACGTCGTAAACTGTAATACAGTACATATCTTTAAAGGTCGCCTGGATAAGTATTTGGCATCTAACCCCAAGCTTAATATGTTTACTCCTGAATAAAACACTTGTGTATGTATAATTTTCTACTGTATTTTATTTTAGTTTTTTAGAGCATGGATCAATTTATTAAATGCAAATATAGTATATGCACAGACTAGGATATGCACAGATAGCCCTGAGTTAACGGTCACTACTCATACTTTCGACCTGTGATGGGCTGTGGATCACTAAGGGTCCCTGTTAGTTACGTGGCCACCATCGGGATTTTTTTAATGTACCACGGGTCACTGCTTCAGGAGGTGACTTGTGTGCTTGTCCCGCATAGGAAAGTTCCTAGTCTCACTGGAATGAACGGAGCTGGGGCCTGGTTGACTGCTGCCTACCTTAAGAGCGCCAGGCAAGGCTGCCGCACCATCCCTGAATATCCACACTGTGCTCTGTGCAATTTCCACACTGTGTCCGTAGACGCCCCGTCAACTCAACGTACCCGTACATAGTGACATGCATTAGTTATTTATTTATTCGATTATTCATTTTACTTTACTACTTTCTCTGTCAGGTTATTCATACTGGTAGCTTATAGATAATGTATTATGGAATGTAGTTTTTCTTTTTCAGTCTTTCCTATGGAATTTCCATGTCAGTTTTTCCATGCTGCATGGTGGTTTTTCTCACATTTTCTTACCAGTTTTAACTGGAGGGTTTGGAGGCGGGGGGAGCCTTCTTGCTTTACTATCCTTATCCTTCAGCATGTAGAGTTAAATTTTGTAGTCATAATCTACTCTGTAACAAACAGCCTCGAGAGGACCATAAGGTCAGTTTGCTTTCCTTTGTACTCTTCGGTAATCTCTGCTCTTCCTTTCTTTCATCTTCCTCCTCTCTAGGTCTCCTCCTCCCCTTCGTTTCTCTCGCCACTCCCTCTTTTCTCCCTTTCTCTCTCTTTACTCTCTCACCCCCTCTCTCTTTCCTCTCTCATTTTCCGTCTCCTTTCTCTCTTCCTCATATCCTTCCCCCCCCCCCACCCTCCTATGTCTTTCTTACCCTTCCCTCCCATTCGCCTCTCTCACTTTCTCTTCTCTTCTCTCGTATTTTCCCCTTCCTTCTTCCTCTCTCTGTCTCTCCTGTCTAACTCCTTCCCCCCCCCTGTCTTCCTTCCTTCCTCTCAGTTTCTCTCCCTTTCCTTCTTCTTCCCTCGCTTCTCTCTCTCTCCCCTCATTTCCCCTCCATTCTTCTTTTTTTCCCTCACCTTCCCCACCATTTTTCTTCTCTCCCTCCTCTTCCTTCCCCTCCCTTCCTTATCTTTCTCCCTTACTCCCCTCTCCACCTTCTCTTTCTATTTTTCTCCCTTCCCCACCTCTCCCTTCTCTCTCTTTCCACTTCTCTCTCCTCCTCCCACCCTCTCTCTCTCTCTCTCTCTTTCTCTCCCATCCCTCCTTTACCATGTTTCTCTTCCTTTCCTCTCTCATTCCTTTCCTTCCCCACTTCCCCTCTCAATCTCTCTCCCTTTCTCTCCTCCTTCCCCCTGTGTCTCTCCACTCTCCATCTCCCTTCCCTTCTTCCCCCTCTTTCTCTCCCCCTTTTCTTCCTTACTCTCTCCCCTCAATTTCCCTTCCCCCTCTTTCTCTCCCCCCTTCCTTCCATACTCTCCCCACGCTCTCTCCCATCCCCTCTTCTCCCCTCTTTCCCCTCTATTTGTACCCAACAGAGAGTATCGATCTTCTCTTCCCCTCACTCCCCTCCCCTCCCCCCCACCCCTCACTGTACTCTCTCTCTCTCCCCCTTCACGCTCCCTAGTACCTCTTCTTTTCAATCACCTCTCTCTCTCTCTCTCTCTCTCTCTCCTCTCTAACTAAAATTACAGATGACAGACTGAATCAAAAGAAAAGAAAAGATAAGGAAAAAAATAAAGACAAACAGAAAACTGTCTCTCTCTCAAATTACAGACGACAGAATTAATCAAAAGAAAAAAAAGCAAAAAATGACGAAAAGAGAAAGATAACTCACTCTCTCTCTCTCTCTTTCTCTCTGTCACTGTCTGTCTGTCTGTCTGTCTGTCTGTCTGTCTCTCTCTCTCTCTCTCAGTACATTAATTAAGACCCCCCTTTCCCTTTAAAACTTCACCCTGGGTATTCAACATTCATCTCTCTCTCTCTCTCTCTTTCCCTCACCTACCTCTCTTTTTTCATTACCCTTTCTCTCTCTCTCTCTCTCTCTCTCTCTCTCTCTCTATCTCATCATTCCCTTACCTACCTCTCTTCTCTTTTCATTACCCACTCTCTCTCTCTCTCTCTCTCTCTCTCTGTCCCATCATTCCTTTACCTACCACAATTCTCTTTTCATTACCCTCTCTCTCTCCCTCCTTTCCCCCCCTTCTCTCTCTCTCTTCCTGTTTTGTCCCTTACTCTCTTCCCCAGTCCCTAACCTTTCCCTCTCTGCACTTCCTCTCTCGTTTCACTTACCTCCTCTCCCTTCCCCACCCACCTCTCTCTCGGTCCCTAATCTGTGTCTCGTCCCTTTCCTCCCCTCTCCCCTTTCTTCTTCCCCCTGCCTCTCTCTCGCATCCCTCTCTCTCTCTTTTTCTTCCAGTTTCCCCTCCCTCTCTACTTTCCTCCCCCTCCGTTTCTCTTCATTTTCCTCGCCTTTCCTCTCCATCTCGCTCCTCTTCCATTTCCTCTCTCTCTCTCTCTCTCTCTTCCCTTTAGTTTCACCCCTCACCGCCCCT
The DNA here is from genome assembly GCF_032717465.1 of Coenobita brevimanus. NCBI lineage: Eukaryota > Metazoa > Arthropoda > Malacostraca > Decapoda > Coenobitidae > Coenobita > Coenobita brevimanus. Next base: position 5,657,492 of record NC_137056.1, on the reverse strand, counting down.
CCGTTCCCTCCCCTTTAACAGTAGCCTTTCCTCCCCACTCCCCCTCCCCCCTCTTTCCCTGCTTTCTCCCTCCCTCCCCCCTACCCTCCCTTCCTCTCTTCCTCCCTCTCATGTTTCTTTCCTTTCTCTTTCTCTTCTTTCCTCATCCTTTCCGTTCATCATCCTTAACTCTTTGTTTATTTTCTACTCTCTCTCTCTCTCTCTCTCATGGTAGAGGTAACTTTAGTGTTTAATTCCAGGTAACACCACACACTTCTGTTACGGTATAAGTAAGCCATATAGCCTAAGAATGTTAATACTGTCACCATTAACCCCCTCATGGCTAGGATAACTCTAGTACATCTTCCCAGCTAACGCCAGACGATTTTATTCAGCTGAGAGAGATTCCTAGGAGCCTGGATGTTAAGGAACGGTAAATATGTCTCTTTGGTAGACATTACGTGGAAAGACGCCAGGATACTTGACACGCAACTCAAAACAGATTAATGTATTTATGTCTGTTTTCTTAATTATTCGCTCATTTGTATCAGTTATTCATTTCTATTTCTCAAAGGGAATATGTTTCTCTCTCTCTCTCTCTCTCTCTCTCTCTCTCTCTCTCTCTCTCTCTCTCTCTCTCTCTCTCTCTCTCCTTGGTGTTGGTGTTTTCCTTCTTACCACCGTTTGTTGCCAGGTCCTTACGACTTTAGTGTATTTGTGGGCCGACTGGTCTGAAGCTCTGTGTGTACTTGAGACCGGTATCCCAAGACAGTTTTCCTGGATCTTCAATTTAGGCCTTACAAATTATTATAGGGGAGAAAAAAAAAAGACGGGTACAGAACTACCCGATATAATCAACAATTTCAATAAAGGCAGGTATTCCATATGACTTCAAACGCGGTTACAAGGATTCACACGTGCCGTCTAGTCTGTAATTCACGTACGACAGAAAACGGATCTTGGGTTGAGCCTACGTGGGGATACTATGCCAGAAGTAAGCTATGTGAGATGTCATGAGTTTGCTCGCAAATGTTACTTCACTAATTATTTATGTACAGTACTTATCATTTACATATCTTTTGTAATCCCGTCACCCGAGAAAAAGATATTAGTTTTATCTCGCTCCGCACTGCATAAACTCAAATGTACCAGTATTGATATTGGCACTGTACCACTGTCTGGGAAGCCCTGAAGTACAATGACAGCTACAACCATCTACGACCACGTGGCCAACTAAACGCAGCTACAGCAGTGCTACAACCCAAGCCTCACCCCCATCATCAATAACACACGCGACAACAGCCAACATACCAGCCTACCCCGTCCCATCCTGTCCCACCACACCCCGTACCGCCCCGTCCTGTCCTCTTGCGCCCCAATCCGTTCTATCCAGTCCCACCCCATCCCTTCCGTTCTGTCCACCCCGACTTATGCCGTCCCATCACGTCCTGCCCCGTCTTACCCTGTCCTGTCCTGCCCTCCATCACCTACACCACCATCATCACATGTACCACCATCATCATCACCATCACCACTACGACTATCACCATCACCACCACCACTAATATCACCATCACCATCACCATCACCAACACCACCATCACCATCACCATCACCAACACCACCATTACCATCAACACCACCACCACCACCATCACCATCAACACCGCCACCATTACCACCACCACCACCACCACCACCAGAAATACGGAAGGTTTGAGAGTATGGAAGAGCAATAACGAGTGGATATTACTGCAAGGTGTAATAAGTGAAGGTGCAATATAGAAGAGTTTTGTGTAGTTAGACTCGGATCCTCATTACTACAACCTATACTATACGACTACTGTTACTACTACGACAACTTCATACTGCTAGCTATTTACTATTATGCCGAGCCCTACTCCTAAACTCAAGATTTATTTTGAACCACGCCTGCTACTACTACTACTTTCTTTTATTATTCTTTTTCTTCTTCGGCTAATGCAACATCTAGTACTGCCTTCATTTCCTGTTATCACATTACAAATATAACACGCAAAATTTAACACAGCAGAGTGAAGGGTGATAATAATGACACCCAAGTGGACGAACGAGTAACGCAAACAACGCGAAAAAGTATTAATTACCTTTAACTTTTCCTAGTGTATATTATGGATAAAAAATCAAATCCAAGCAGACTCTTTAAAAATCTCTAATGTGGTGAAGCCTTTTTTATTAATTACATTCTGGCGATCTCTAGGTTTTATTTAGCTCCTGGATTTTCTGAATGGCTAAATACAAGTTTCATTTACTCCTTCATCACTAAAGCATTGGTGCCCAAGGATTAATGGTGCTTTACCACGTGGATTTGTTTTTATTTCAGCCTTTCCTACAAAATATCCATGACAGTTTTTTCAACCTCTCTCTCTCTCTCTCCTTTTTCCACCTGTCTTCAGCTTGAGGGATATTTCTTGTATTTAAAGACTGGGCACCACATTCACAGCTTACTTTACTGTATAATGTATTGTCGCTGAAGAAACAATAGATCTGTTGTTGTTTCCTTTACTTGGTATTTCTTTGTTCCCTACCCCTTTCCCTTTCATCTCACCCTTACCTTCACCCTCACCCTCCCTCTTCCTCAACCCCTCCCTCACTCTCATCTCTAACTCTCACCCTCATCGTCTCCCTCACCCCTATCTCTCACTCTCACTCTCGTCGTCTCCATCTCCCTCACCCTCAAGTCTCCTTTTCACCCTCACCCCTCATTCCCCAACCTCCATCCCCCCCACCCTCATCTCTCGTCCTAACCCTCACCCTCACCCTCGTCCACACCCTGACCCTCACCCTCAACCTCACCCTGCACCCTCATCTCTCACCCTCACCCTGGCCTGTTTTGCCTAATCCATTAAATCTATAACAGCGAGAGTCAGTGTCCAGCCGCTCACTTTCACTTCATTTCTACTCGCTCACTTTTACTCGTTTTTCTCTCACTCGCTTTTTTTTTTTTTACCAGGCCACGTCGACTCATTTTCACTCACATCCACTCCTCACATTTACTCATTCTCACTTACTCATATTCATTTATTTACTTTCATTCACTTTCACTGATTCAAGTTCTTATTTTCTCTATCACACGTTTCCACATACACTCCTCCCAGTTACTCATTCTCACTCATTCTAACCCATATTCATTCATTCACCCCACACTCATTCATTTTCATTACGTCACGTTCACTCATCTTCACTAGTCAAGTTATTTACATCCACTACATTCACGCATACACATCATTACTCTCAGATCCATTTGTTCATTTTCACTCATTGTCATTAGGTCACTTTCACTCATATTCACTACCATTGTCATCACCATTACTGTCGTACCAATACTACCTCAACTACCGTCACCATCACCATAAGTAGTCATAACCAATACTACCACTAAAACTACAACAACAACCATCACTACAGTCACATCCACTACCACCACCACTAACATCACTATAATAACCACAACCAGGATCATCATCACCAGAACTACCATCATAACCACTGCTGCTATTGCAACCACAACCAACACCACCACCACTACGACCATACCAAGACAACACAAACATCAACACCATTATAACCATCACTACCACTTCCTTCTCCATCAAAATCACCACTACTGCAGCTACCCCTACCGCAATCACCATCACAACCACTATTTTCACCACATGTAAAGCCAATACCACTATAACTACTGCTACCACAACCACGACCACCTTTGCCATCCCTACCACGGTCACTGGTTACCACTGCCATAGCTATCCCTACCACACTAACCACAGTCACAACCACCACAGTTACCACAAGCACCATGCGAGTAGTATCCCAGATATCACTATAACCACCCTCACAACCACAGCCCTCAGCAATACTACCATAACCACAGCTACAATCGCCAGAACAACCACTATCATAAACACCATCTCAACTTCTACGACAACCACCATCATCACAACAACCACAACCACCACGACTATTACCACCGTCGCCACCACCACCACAACTACTACCACCACCACCACCACCACAACTACCACCAGCATCAGGGTCTAAGCACACAAGACCCTCCATCCATGAGAAAGGAAGAGGAGGAACTGATTCAATTATGGAGAGAGAGAGAGAGAGAGAGAGAGAGAGAGAGAGAGAGAGAGAGAGAGAGAGAGAGAGAGAGAGAGAGAGAGAGAGGATACTTTGATACTTCCCAACACCTGAGTGCTTTAGTAATGAGCCTAACATCCCCCCCCCTCTCTCTCCCTCTCTCACACAGCGTTTCCAGGGAGAAGCTGAAGTAAGCGCTATATCATCACTAACAACAACAGAAACAACAATATCATCATCATCATCACTATCGGCATCACCATCATTATTATCACCAACATTACTACCACCCTCATCAGCACTGCCAACACCACTACAATCAACAACAATAATAACAACAACAACTGCTAGCATCATCACCAACACCACCATCACCAACATCTTCAATGTCACTACGCCAACACACCACCACTAATACCACCACTACCACAACCACCACCACCATGTAACATCTTCAGTATCACCACACCATCACAACACTACTTACATCATCACCACCACCTCCAACAACAACAACAACAACAACAACCAAACAAACAAAAACGGACAAAACTTCCCTGATTGACAAATGGACAAAAACAAGAGGGCAGGACACGATGAATGAAACTTTATGGACAGAACTGTGAACAAACTTGCTGGACAATGCCTTACGTAAGATAGTGACGAGATGGGAGACCTGGGTAAAGGTGAGTGTCAGGTGAAAGTGAGGACTGGGTTAGGTGGGGCTTAGGTGAGAGTGAGGACGGAGTTATGTGGGTGTTAGGAGAAAGTAAGGGGTACCGGTATGTTATGTGAAAGAGGACTGTGTTAGGTGAACGTGAGGACTATGCCATGAGAAAGCGAGGACTGTGTTAGGTGAAAGTGAGGAATGTGTTAAGTGAAACTGGAGACTGTTAGGTGAAAGTGGGGACTATGTTATGTGAAAGCGAGGACTGTTAAGTGAAAGAGAGGGTTGTCTTAGGTGAAGGTGAGGGCTGTGTCAGGTGAAGGCGATGTCTGTTGAGTGAAGATGGTGTCTCTTGGGTGAAGGTGATGTCTGTGTTCGAAGAAGGTGATATAATGTTAGGTGAAGGTGATGTCTGTGTTAGGCGAGTAAGAGGTGAAGGCTAGGCTAGTATTTCTCCTATTATTCGTCTTGTCTATTATTGTTCATTAATATTTTCATTATTTTACACAATTCTCTCTACCTCGCTGTCAGAGTTGATATTTCTCCCCCCCCCCTCTATCTGACTGTCTCTGTCTCTCTCTTTCTCTGTCTGTCTGTCTGTCTCTCTCTCTGATGGTGTTTCACGCAGTCCTTTATATACTCATGTAATGTTATATATAAGATCATTACACAATAGTACTAATATTAATAATTTAGGAAAAAAAGGAAGGAAAAGACAGAGATGGGGAAAGAAGGAAGAAGGAAGACGAAGAAAAACACGGAGAAGGGAAGAGAAAGGTAGTGGAAGAAAAGACGGAGAAGAGGAGAGAAGCAGGAATAAGAAGAAAAAGACGGAGAAGGGGAGAGAAGGAAGGAGCAAGAGGGAAGGGGGGTAGGAATGGAGTTGTACGAAGCTAAAAGCAAGAGAGAAGGTTGTACATTAAAAAAAAAAAAAAAAGTGGAAGAAAAAAGAGATACTGTTTAATTTTCTCTTCCCCCCCCCTCTCCCTCTCTCTCTCTCTCTCAGCCCGCACACCCTCACACTCCATCTCCCTTAACCTTGCTCTACTCCCTCCCCTTAACCTCTTCTTTTTTCCTCCTTTACTTTCTCTCGCTTTCTTTGCGTCTTCTCTCTCTCTCTTGCTGCTACTTCTACATGTCTTATAATCATACTGACATCATCATCATCATCATCATTTTCCTTTTCTATCAGTACACTACACACACACACACACACACACACACACACACACACACACACACAAAAGTATCTATTTATCTCTCTATATTCCTCTCCCACCCCTATCCTCTGTGTTTTCATTTTCTGTTTCCCGCTTCGTTATCTTCATCCTCCTGTTTTTTCCCTTTACATTTTCTTAATTTATACATTCCGTTTTCTTCTCATTCTTCCTCCCCCCCATTTCACTCTCCTTCATCTCCTGTTGCCCTTTCCTATCACTCTTCCTTCTCCTCCTCCCATCCTTTTTTCCTACCTCCTTCTGTTTCCTATTTTACATAACCTTCTATCCTCTCATTTTATTCCTAATGCCTTATTATAATTTTTTTTCTTATTTTCCTTATTTATCGTCTTTTCCAGTCGTTTGTTTTTGTTTTTCTTTTTTATACAATATTCATTTTTCTTCTCCCTTTTCCTCTTCTTCTTCCAACTCCTCCAAGTTCTTATCTTCTCTTTTCCTCTTTATTTCTTCCTCGGTCCACTGTTCTCTCCACTCTCTTCTCCTCTCCTCCTCCTCCTCCTCCATTTTTCTTTACATTGCCTTTTTTCTTCTTTTTTCCTTTTCTTCCTCCTCACACTTTCACTTCCTCTTCCCATCTCCCTCATACTCGCACTCTTCTTCTTTTCTCTCTTCTCCTTCCTCATCCCGTTCTCTTATTAGTTCTATTTTTTCTTCTCTCTTTCTCCCTCTTCTTCCTCCCCCTCTCCTCCTCCCCCCAGTAATCGGCCTCCCCCCCCCCACTCCTCGAGGTTTCAAGATAATGAAATGCGGCGTGGTGAACCCTTAGAGTGTGTGTGTGAGGTTGTGGTTGTTGTGGTAGTGCGCTCTCTCTCTCTCTCTCTCTCTCTCTCTCTCATTTCTGTTCTTTTTATACATTCTGTTCAATAATTTTGCTGTCTTTCTAAACCGCCATTTTTTCCCCATTTATCTATCTATATATATCTCTCGACCATTTATCTGTTCATATTCATCTGTGTCCTTTTTATTCCTTTCTTATCCACCCTTTCTTCCCTCTTCCATCCTTTTCTAGACTTTCCCTAATTTTCTATATTGTTTTCAATTTTGTCCTTTCCTATTCTCTCTCTCTCTCTCGCTGTCACTTAGTCATACTCACGCGCTTAATAATTATCTTTCTCCTGTCCTTCCCTAACCTACCTTTTACTCTCCTCTCCTCTTCCTTCCTCCCTCCTCTCCTCTTGCAACATCGCTTACCCTCTTCATTTCTCTCCTTCTTCCCGATCCCTTACTTCTCTTCATTTATTTTCTCTTTGGCAGTTGAAAACAAAACACACACACACACACACACACACACACACACACACACACACACACACACACACACACACACACACACACACACACACACACACACACACACACACACACACCTATCTATCTATCTGTCGATCTATTAATATTTCTATCTATTTGTCTGCCAGTCCTTAACGGACCACACACAAATACGTAACTCTCTCTCTCTCTCTCTCTCTTTGTCTCTCTCTCTCTCTCTCTCCCTCTCTGCCCACCCAGCCCCGGTCATATATCACAAATGACATATAATTTTCCATCATACTAACACAGGCCTCCATTTTCCTCTGGCTATATCATGTTAGAATACATTAATAGCGATGGGGATGAGATGGGGTATGGGGAGTAATAGTAAGGGGTATGGGATGGGGAGTATTGGGGATGGCATGCAATATGGGGTGGGGACTGAATGGATATGGGGGAGGCTCATGGGGTAAGATATATGGGATGGGGGACGGGAAGCAGTGGATACAGGGTGAGGATTGAGGTGAAATGGGGTGAAGGGATGAGGAGTAATGGGTATGGAAGTAATAGGTATGGGGAATAATGGGTATGGGGTAATGGGTATGGAAATAATGGGTATGCGGAGTAATAAGTATGGGAGAAATTAGTATGGGGAGAATCAAAGAAAAGAAGAGAGAGAGAGAGAGAGAGAGAGAGAGAGAGAGAGAGAGATCTACTTAATATTCAAGGTTGTTTCTCGATTTAATTTTATGGAGACTGACTGAGGGACTGTGAGGGAATGATAGCAAAAGTGACTGGTGGTGGTATGACTGGTGGTGGCATGACTAGCGGTGATGTGACTGGCGGTGGTGTGACTGGCGGTGGTGTGGCTGGCGGTGGTGTGAATGGTGGTGGTGTTACAGGTGGTGGAGTGACTGGTGATGGTGTGACTGGTGGTGGTGTGACTGGTGGTGGTGTGACTAGTGGTGGACTGGCGGTGGTGTGACTGGTGGTGGTGTGACTGGCGGTGGACTGGTGGTGGTGTGACTGGTGGTGGTGTAACTAGCGGTGGTGTGACTAGTGGTGGACTGGTGGTGGTGTGACTGGTGGTGGTGTGACTTGTGATGGACTGACTGGTGGTGGTGTAACAGGGGGTGTGACTGGTATTAAACAAGGGTGTTGATGAGGATGGATGTACGAGGAAGAGCCTTAAGATGGACAGGCCACGTGGAGAGAATGAAGAGTGGAAGACCGACAAGAGGTGTACGTGAATGAGGTGGAAGGAAGGAGAGGAAGAAACTGAGGATGAGATGGAGGGAGAGTAGTCTGGAATGAAGAGTGAAAGATAGACAAGAAGTGTACGTGAATGCGATGGAAGGGAGAAACTGAGGATGAGATGGAGGGAAAGTAGTCTGTTGGCGGAGGGCAGGGTGACATGGAGGTGATTAATTCTGTTTCTGGCCATCCCTTCCAGGATTTAGGCATCTGTCAACAAAGAGACAGATATAGAAAGATTGCCAGATATGGACACAGTTAGACAGATAGATACAAATATAGATAGACAGATAGACAGGTAAACAGGCGGACAGATAAAGAAAGATACACAGTACAGATAAATAGATTTTACTGATATATTATTAACGACGCTGAATAAGGCTACATTTAACACCTCAGGTTGGAAAAGTATCCCCTAAACTAAATCAAATCATCCGGAAGTGGCATAAATAAAAAAAAAATGGGTACCAGTACATCTTAATGAAGGGGGTGAGGTGTAACAGGGGAGAATAAGTCGCTGAAGAAAATGTGTTACGGAAAGCTTCTAAGCCAACGAGAAGACGGTCCTGTGATGGTCCAGTTCTTTTGTAGTGACAGGTCTCGCTCCTGGCTCTCTCTCTCTCTCTCTCTCTCTCCAACATTTTTTTTTATTCTCTCCATTCTTCACTGTTCTCCCTCCCTGCACCTCCCCTCCCCCCTCTCCCTCTGGTCGTTTATAAACGTTTTATTCTCTCTCTCTCTCTCTCTCTCTTTCTGTCATCGTCAGAAGCGAAAGGCCCTTTGTTTTACCCTCTGTATACACAGTTACCATTTTTTTCCCCCGATATCAACAGCTATAACATTTTCCTTTGAGTGATGTGTTAGTTATTTTATGAAAAGAAGTGTAAATCTGTTGAAGCTCTGGGGATCCTGACTATTTTTAAAAATCTGTAATACTGTGTACTTTGCTACGTGTACATCCATTACGTAATAAGTAGGCCTGTATTAATTATTTTAACATTATAACCTAGTCATAATAGTTGATAACCACTAAGCACGTATTCAGTACTTTAACATTTCTAGACACTGTAGTTTAATTACCCTACGATTCCGAATGTCTGGCAACAATATACTAAAACTTTATAAGGCAGTGAAGGGCTTAGTATCACGTCAGGTAGTCGTGTGGTGGTGTTGAGTGTTTACGGTTTTGTTGATTGTTTTCACGACGGTAATGAAATTCGATGGCACTTCTGAGACAGGGATGAGTCTCCTTGGTTACTAGTCAGATCAACCCTCCCTTCTGTGAACACTTGACCATCACTTGAGTTCTGTGGAGTTAAGGATCGTTGCCATGTTGGAACAAACGGATTAAATGGTGTGTGTGTCTTGCGTAAATTACGAGGCGCTGGAAATAACGAATTGTATCGTATCGTATCGCTTTATTATTCTGTTGTGTCACTGATATAAACTATGCCAATTAACACGATATACAGTAACATGTAACAGAATATTAATGAGTAATGCTCAAAATAAGTCACCACAGAATAGGTGCTATGACGCCTCCTGGAATAAGGCCAGAGTGTACAGTGAGATGACAACAGTTGCGGTGCAGTTATTGGAAGAAACTTTAACTTTTCACCAAGTCTGTGTCGTCCACCTTACAACAACCATCTTTACAGGATAAAGACTTCAGGCTACCTCCACCCCGACCCATCAAATACTCTCATAAACCTCTCCTGCATGAAGGTAATGGAGAATTATGAGGCAAAAACGCGGAAAATGGTAACATCTCACTTTAAATCAGCGAAAACACTAGAAAATACGAAAATAACATCAACAGCAAATCTAATCAATTTAACAAGACCCAAACCTAACCTAAATTAACATAAAACGGGTGCACTTGTTTCGTCATCAGCACGATTCGTAAAAATATACTCATCACCAATCCGTCTGTCACCATATCCCGGTCCCCATCAACCCGTTTCGCCACCCGTACGTTTCTTTAAAAACGCAACCTAATCCAAACTGTTAGATTACCATTTCATCCCTCCTTCCGCCTCTATCCCCTTGTTTGCAGTGTCCCCTCTGACTTCACCAAAAGAGATATCCCATTGGTACTCAGCAAGGAAGAAAACCTTTTGAAATAATTTTATTGTCTCCAACAAATTAATTTTGTCTGGGGGAGGGAATAATGAAGAAGTTGCACCAAGCCATAATATTTCTATATGGTACCGTGGGAGAAGGAAAATAAAGGCCAAAGAAACATTGAAATATCAAGAAGACCAGCAGGGCAGAAGAGGACAGTAAGGGAAGAAAGGCGGGACAAAAACGCCCTTTTTAGTCGCATCTTACGACAAGCAGGGATACTTGGGGAAGTACTCTTTCCTCACTCCCCAGGGAGATAATTCTGTCTGGATGATTGGCGACAAAACTGGATTTCTGCAACGAAACGGGCAGAACGTGGTTACGGCACGAGTAGGATCGAGGTTCCGAAACGGGTCTACAATGTGGTGACGAAATGGGTTGGTGACAGTATCTGTATCCAACCACAAAAACAAAACAAACAGCACACATTTTTCATTAACGTCTTTCAGTAACACCTAAATCATGCATTATATAATAAAAACAACTTAATTTGCATGAAATAACTGTCTGTGGAAGATAACCCATTAACTTGACAAACCGGTTTCCATCTAATTCACAACAGCCAACGCCTCCGTTTTTCCTTAGATTAACAGTACACCGCCTTGTAAACTGTTCATTTTACTAAGAGAAGAAAACCTTCGACTCATTTAAATATACATTCAAATCATTACCGCCAACTTGTTTTTGTTTGATCCTTATAATAGTAGCAGGCATTTAGAAAACCACAAGATGCTAACTATTCGAAGAACCTGATTGCCATGAAATATTATCATCCTCAGATATCTCTACAGAAATACACATTTAATGAAATTACGGTATTCAATTGATACGCATAATATCTTTATTCTCATAAATTTTTGTGTACCTGCACATAATGGACTTAATCAAGAGGTCTGTCAAATATACTGAAACAATTAGGTGCAGTACACTATAGCTTACAACACAGAACTTTTACAAAACGTGTGCGGCGATTGAGACTGTCATCTTACATTACCACGAACTTGCTGGAAAGTAATTTTATTACAGTATGGAACACAGACAGTTACCTGGCTATTTCAAACTACAATAAGTAAAGAGGAAAAATATAATATACCTGTTTTGGTGTATTACGGACGCAGCCAGTTCGCACGTGGAAGCTGTTTACTGATTGGATTCGTTAATGAGGATCTCGCCGACGGGACTCGTCAGTGCATATCATTCAAATTATGGGAAACCTAAGGATCCAGCCTAACCTGACATAAGCCCCAGTTAGGATTGCTATGGAAAGGCCGCGCCCGTGTGGCAAAGAATCAGCGTTTTTTTTTTTTTATTATTATTACAAACCAAACTTAACCTAGAAAGCTATATTGTATACTTTTTTCCCTTTTTCAAGTTAGGACTGAGGTTAGGTTAGGTCTTAGCTTTGTTGCGTAATATATGCAGAGATGATCAGCTAAAAAGTTACCCAAAAGATTATCTATACTCACTACTAACTGCACTGGGTCTCCTTCATGGTCCCAAACAACAGAAGAAATCACTATAAATAAGTAACTTCAGGTGAACACCCCGAAGCGTGTTTATAATGGTGTCCCCAGCAATGCTTACATTTGAATCACAAAGAACGAAAGCGAAATTGTTCATGATAAGTGTATTCTTCTCCATAATGCTACTATAACTGACGTTTTTAAATGTGCATAATTTTCTAGATCTATTATATTGCTTACTAACGTCGGTTGTTTTGCGAATGTGATTTACAGCATTTAACTTCTTCTTTGGGGGGGGGGGGAATCCGAACGGTTGGATTCGGACGCAGCTCAGCTAATGTAAACAAAAGGGGAGATTGAGAAGAGGGCGAGAAGTACATATTACGTGAAGGTGAAACTATCTCCTGTCTCTTCTAGACGACGATATAAGAACTTGACCATACGCACGGGCTCCAAGACTTGGTCGAAGAGAAGTGGGAATATGACAGCAGTTAACTTAAAATTGCCGACTCAAATTAAAATTGAATTTGCCTTCCAAACTACCTGTCTCTCTGTGGTTACTTTTTTTTTTTTCTTTCTTTCTTTTACTTACAGATATCCGAGCATGATGCCGATGTCTGATTTTATCAAGGTTCAAACAGCTCTGAAAGGAAACTTCCTGGAATCATTATAAAAACATGCATAATCCCCACAACCTGGGGACATGTTTCTTCTCCAGCATACCTTAACATTAAATGAATTTATTCAGATTATCACTGGCATCTCTGAGCTGCAGGGGTCAGAATGATCACAATAACTTTTCAGCCCAGGAACGTCATTGATTATTGTCTGTTAATGCCATATAATGTTATTCAACTTAAGAATGGAATACCAGGCTGAAGGGGTTGGAACGATCTCAATTTCTTTGAACCTGAGACTATTATTTTTGTTTGGCTTTTGCCAGGGGTTTTATATATTTCTTAAGAAATGTGACCTCACATTACAATATATAAGTAGTGGTATACATTTCAAAGTAAGTCAGCTACAGAGAATCACACTCTTCTGTTGCATGTGACTGGAGGCATCCTCCATTGAACTTTCTGACAGACTTGGTTTGGTTGTAAGGGACAAAGATGAAGAATTTTGATGTTAGGACCAAAGGATTTGAAGGGTGGCGATGACTGATATATTTATTTCAGCTAGTTTCAATTCAGTTATGCTTGGTTTCTGTAATTCCCACTTTTCATGGGTTTTGGTTCTTTAATCAATAGCCAATATTATTTGTCAAAATTTTCTGTCCATTTATATGATAATCAGTCAATATTTTATGTAGAACATAAAATGGTAAGGTATTACAGTATATGAGGCCCTCTGTAACAGAAGGAACCAACAAACCACAATTTCTGAAATACTTTTTTTTTTTTTTTTTTTTTTTTTTTTGTAGCTATATATGACCTATTCTATTTTAGTTGCAATGGCATGAGAAGCACATCTGTCACTGAAAGTATGGTTGAAAGCTGCCTCCCCCAAAATGTGTTTTTTGACCATTCTTGCCTGCTACCCTGATGGTGGGTGAAATTTCCACAATGGAAAATATTAATATCCCACATTTTCAGAAACTGCACGTTTTACAAAAAATGCTACTTCAGTCTCTTCTCTTCAAGCTGATGTGGCTTGAAGATCACAGTGTATGTTGGGGGGCAGGGGGTTGCCTGCTGTACTGATTCTTGGGTGAAGATTTGGCAACAAAGGGTACAAATAACCCTTAACTTCTGATTGCATTTTCTGACAATGTTTACACATGTTGTTTGTACTGTATCTTCTGTTGAGGAGGGCTCTGTATGACAAAAAGGTCTTACAATGCTGTCACCAGTCACGGTAGTGTCCCTATATTGTATTCCATAGTTAGTTTATTTATTTCTTTTCGGTAAACTCTCAATTATTCGTTGTAATTCAGCCAAGCCCTGTGCTGAATAAAGTGAAATGCCAGATATTGTACAGTGCCCCCCCATTGGTTCAACATTCGGTGTCAAGCTCGATACTGTGTTACTATCCGTCTTGGCCCTCTATCCTAAAAACTTTCCCATGAGTAAAAGATGAAAACTAAGCATAAAATACAATAAAATAATGATACAGTTCAGTAATACAGTGCCACTTGGCTAGCTACCAATTATGAGCTGGTTACCATGCCCCAACGCCAGATATTGCATAGAACTGCCAGTTACATCCTGTTTCAGCACCAGATGTTGCTTTAATAGAGCTGAGCCAGCAACGCCGAATATTGTGTTGGGATGGATATTGCTATGACAGATTATTGAGAGTTTACTGTATTTGTATTTATACCTTTTTCTTTACACTTTTTCTTTTTTGCATCACCACTGTTAGACGAGTCAATTTTTTAAAATATAAAAGTGCTTAGTTAACAGAAGCTTTGGATCCAGGTTCATATACAAGAGAACGATATAGGCTTGCCAGTATCTTTAAATTTGTACTTACAGTGACAGATGCTGTATACTTCGTGGACAATATATTGTTTTTTAGTGATGAATATCTTTTCTCCCACAGGCTCTACAGAAATCATTAGCTGAAATATGAAGAGGGTTTTAACCTGTTGGTTCTGTTCCAATCTCCTGAAAATCTCTGAAAAACATAACCTAAGCAGGACAGTATGTGCAACATCTGCAAGCCTCAGCAGCAGCCAGTATAAATCAAAATATAGACTAGATTATGATTACCTGTGCAACCCTGAAAACTGTCAAAGCATAGAAAAACTCATTAAGCACCGGAAGAACAGAGGAGACATTCAAAAAGTCCTTGACATCAGCAAGAAAATGAAGACTGTTGATGCAAACTCAGCGGAACACCAAATGCTCCAACAAGAACTAGAAAATGAAGCACTGAAGATACCAAACAAGGCCAGTCCTCACCTTTGGGATTATGGTGATGATCCCAAGGTATGGTGGATAAGAATATTAATATAATCATTCCAAATTTCCAAATCTGAATAACACTCTGCCACAATTCACATCCTTCCACACCTGCCCATACTTCCTTGTTCTGTTACATCACTGTAGTCCATTCCAAAGTAGAGTTATAAGTTAAAGTACTTTTTTTTTTTTTTCCAAATACTGTTGAGTCCTTGTAAATTACAGAAAACTTGTCTATTAAGGTTCCATTGCTATCTATAAAGCTGATTTGCCAGTTTCCCCCATTCAACAGTCCCGCGTATTCGGAAAAAGTTGTGATATTTTGGAACTTATCCCTGACATACAGTAATGAGGACTATCTGCAGAGGATGCTGTTCTGAAAAGATTTCATCAAAATGAACCTTGTGCAGTCATTTTGTGGTTGTACCATTTTTTTTTTTCAGGGTATGCTGTATATTTATTATTATACTGTATTTATTTATCATTGTTATTATTATTTATTTATTTATTTCATACTGTAAAACTGTGGTAGCATCAGTTTCATAAATTATGGTAAAATAAGGTATGGTTCAGTTCTTAACTTTTGTCTTGTTCTGACTTGTACAGTACTCTGAAATTAGTATTGTCATTTCATATTACTGTAGCTGCAACTATCTGTGAAACATTTTAGGAGGAGGGAAGTTAAAAATGAAATTTTCAGGCAAGGGAACAAAGGAGAATGTGGAAAGTATCTGACTAGCTGGTACTGTTGGCTTAAACAAACTATAAAAATACTAGAAGCCATTTCAAGATAGGATCTCACCACTCGCGTAGCCAGTGATGTAACACGATATAGCACAGACAAACGCAAGGGAGGTCTTCACTCGGTTGCTGACGCTGGGAGAAGGATGTTTTGCAGCCTGTGCCATGAGACAGCGATGGTTGCGCCATGGCAGTGATGCACGATCAGTTCTACGCATGTAGACAACGTCGGCCATCTTGCTGGGCACGGGTGCCCGCCTAGCACGCACAGTTCAGAAAAACCCATTGGATAAAAACTGATCAGATAACCATGGACTGGCCATTGACAGGCAGGGAAAGGTGTTAATTTTTTTACATCGCAAAGGCAGGGTATCGCATAAAGGGGGATCATACAGCTAGGACTGCAGTATGGCAGAACATTTCCAGTTCCTATTGGCTGCTGTGCTAACGCAGACAATACATATAAGCAAAATCTCATTTATTCTGAATGCCAAACTTTCCATTTTTTTCCCCCAAGATCATGAAATACTTAAACCCAAAGCCAGGGCACCCATTTCCCTAGTACTAGTAAGGCTTATACAGTAATTAAAATCTAGCATACTTTGAATACTAACCTTTCCTTTTCTTTTCATACTAAGGTCCTGGAATATGTGAACCCAAAGCCAAGACATCCATTTCCCCCAAAAGAGTTCAGTGTTCTGGCCCAAAATCTGAACGTGCTAAGAACAGAGAACCTTGGCAATTTAACGGGCACCCGGAGTTACTACTTCCTTGGAGGACTGGCCGACCTGGAGCACGCCCTGGTCAGGTGAGGTTAACGCTTTGACTGCTAAAATTTGTTATGGTACTGTAGTAATAACAGCCAATCCCATTGCCCCAAATATAATAAACCCATGTAAGTTATTTCTTTTTCAAATTCTTTTTTGTTATTAACTTTCTCATGTTTGCATCGTCCCTAGTACTGTATTTTATTACACACTCCATCTTTATAACAAGGACTGCTTGTACAGAATATTAATACAATTTTATATCACCTTCTTAAGTGCAAATATACTTTCATTCTAGTGTCTAACTCATCTTCTGAACCTTGCTCTGTCCATACATGTGAAAAAAAAAAAAAAAATCATGATGATGATGATGATGATGATTTCTTCCCACACAGCTAAACAGATGTCTCACCTAAAGTGTGGATTTAACCTCATGTCTATATCGCATTGTTTTATAACCTGACAAAAATCCCTAATCATTTTCAGCTCATTTCATGGCCAAGTGTAGTCAGACTGGAATGTCAGTTTGACTAGTAACCACAGAGACTCATTCATACTTCCTATGTAAAGTTCATTGAATTTCATAAAAGCATGACTCAGTATGGTACCAGTTTTCAGGTAGTGGGATTTGCTCAGTTCCATCATATGAAAACACACCAGCCATTGTATATGTATCCTGTAATATTATAGCATAAGTTTTCTACCCATGCAGATACACTGTGTCTCACCTTCTCAAATGTGGATTTACTCTCATGTCTGTGCCTGACCTTCTGTATGGTGAGGTAATAGAGGAATGTGGAATGACCACCACAAGTGAAAACTCCCAGGTTAGTGTGTCATGAGTTACAGGCAGTCCTCCTTACAAGTCATGCATGTACAATTGCAGACAGTTATACTAATTCATGTTACACTACCCATACTCATATACTGTATCTCTCCACCCAATTTCATCATCTCATCTTCAGTCTCCCCTGACCTCTCATTCTTTCCACACCACACACATACACTCTCCTGGTCAGTGTCTCAGTCTTCATTCTCTCCTCAAGGCAATACCATCTCAAGTTACTTCTAACATTTTCCAGTACATCCTCATCAACAACACAACATTCCTTAATATTCTCATATCTTTGTGTTTGTCCACATTCATTTGTTTGTTTGTTTATAAAATCTCCAGCATGCATGCATGCATTAGCCTTGGCCACCTGATGGTGGCATTTCATGCTGCTCTATCTCTAGCAGCCTCTCTGTTCAGTCCCTTATCCCTAAAGTCACACTTTATGACCTCATCCCATGGCCTTTTTGGTCTGCCTCTTGCAACTCTCTCCCCAGCATTCACACCTCTTACCCTCCTTATCTAGTTGTCATCACCCATCCTTTTCACATATCCAAATCATCTTAGTCTAACCCATCTCATCGCCACACTAATACAGTCAAGTCCCAAGCTTGTTCTCAGCTCTTCATTTGCAATCTTAACTCCCCAGGCCCATCATTTAAGGACACATTACTGTACATTACACAGTCATCTGATCATTATCATCTCTGTACGTTTAATTTACAGATATCTGCAAATTCTTCTCAGATAACTAGTTTTCATTCCATTTAAACTTTTCTTGCAGCCTAGTGGCCAAAGATATGGAAGTGATTTGTTTTTGGTCACCCCTTCCAGGATTAAGACATCTGAGTATGGAAAAAAGATCAGCAATCCCCTTTTTAGATTCACAGTTATTAAACTCATACACAACACATGTATTCTGAGAAGTTTATTGAGCAATGAAGACCACACCATTGGGTTTTGAAAAATCAGTGCTCACCATCTCGCTATTTCTCATAGTCATAATGAAGTGTATCGATATTTAGTTCATAGCTGTCTGTATTCTAAAATATCAAAACTTTTTCCGCAGAAATCAGATTCATAAGTATGTAAACTTTCTACAGTTTGCTCTGGACATACCAGCTTAAAGGAACATAAAAAATTCAACATACTGAGAATTTAATGTATGTTTATGATGCATCTGTGCGTAGGGTTTCTGTATTTTTAATCAGCCCCTTGTCTATGATAATGTTCAAACATACATACATCATCTAATCCTGTGTTGCTCCATGAGGAGCATAGAAGCCCGGGGCTAGGCAAGTCGGTCCTGACATTTAAGATGAGGGTGACCAGCCTTACTCATCCCTGAGTGACATTACGTGAGCAATAAACCCCGTCCATCCCTTGGATATAAACCTACACACGCTCAGTCCAACTGGAGCACCCTAATTACCCATTAACCCACCAGGTGCGATAAGTTGATTATATGGTTACCACCGAGCTTAGTAAACGGTTTCCTGGTGTACAAGAAACTATTTGGATTGTCACTCAGTGTAAAGTCGCCTGTAGACAGAAGGAAGAGGAAAGAACATAGGAAAGAAAGACAGAAGAGGAAGGAAGGAAAGAAGGAATGAACAGAGAAAAGGGCTCTCTCCTGAGAACAGCACTACTGTACATCGAGTGAGTGGATGGTGAGCACCCCCACCAACCAATTTCTAGTTTATTTTTGCTCCTGCCAGTTGATTCTGCACACAGTAGGAAAGACATCTGGGAGTGATGGAATTAGAAATAAACTCTTAACCTTTTCAGTATGGTGACATTATTTCTAATTTATTCATGCCACTACCAAATGACTGAATGATTCTGTGGCCCATTTGCTGTGTACTCTGTTGATGGTGTTCTTTCTTTATCAGTCCTTCCCATTCCACTTGTGCGATGGATTTTTATGATGATGGCGATAATGCCTTTTTGCAACATATTACGTATGGTATGCAACATTATATCAGATACTCAAGTACATAGGTATGCCTTCTTATATAATGAGATACAGGGTGATCTATCTATCTATTGACAGATGCTGTAATCCTGTAAGGGGTGGCCACATAATGAATTGCCTCCACATCACCCTGTCCCCTGCCATTTCACTGCCCTGCTCACAGCTCACACTGTCCTCTCTCATATACCTCTCCACTCCATCCCTCCATCTCATCCTTGGCCTCCCCCTCCATCTCACTTACATACACTTCCCTCATCAGTCTCTCACTCTCCATCCTCAGCACATGGCCAAACTGCCTCAGTGTGTTTCTCCTAACACTTCTTAACTCATGCACATCCACACCACAATGTTCCTTCACTTCCTCATTTTTCAGTTTGTCTCTCCATGTGACTCCACATGATCCTCTCAAATAACTCATTTCCACTGCACTCACTCTTGAGTTGTCTCCCTCTAACAAGGTCCAAGCTTCACTTCCATATGTTAGAGTTGGTATCACAATACTGTCATGCAGTAACTTTTTCACTTCCATGCTCAACTCCCTGTTTCTTATTACTGCTTTCAAGAACCAGCAACCTTTCTTCCTTGTTGTACCCTTTCAAGCACTTCACCCTCGAAACTTCCATCCTGACTCATCACACTACCCATGTACTTAAATGTTCTCACATTTTCCATTTCTTCCTCATCCAACCTCACTGTACATTCAGTGACTTCATTTCTCTCGAAGACCATAACCTTGCTTTTCCTTACATTCACCTTTAGATTCTGTTTCTTACACACACTTTCAAACTCATTCATCAAGCCTTGCAACTCCCCTTTGATTCACTTAAGAACACAATATTATCTGCAAACAACAGTACAGGGAGTTTCCACACACTGTCCTCTCTCATTAGGGCTGCTCCAACATCCACAGCCCTACCCAAAGGTTGATGTATTATACAATTTGAACCATTGGATTGTTAAACTTTGAAACAATAATCATTCATATTAGAAAATAACCTCCACTTAATACAGTTTCTGTTCAGAACATTTGTAAGAATACAACTTCAATCTTGATTGAGGAATTACCATGCTTGTATATCTGTATCCAAGATTTTGGAGGTTTGATTAATGTGTAGGTGAGTATCTTACCTATTCCTCTTGGCATGCTGTCAATAGTTCTTACACTTTTGTACTTTTTTCTTTCCTTATTTTCTTGATCCTACTTTCATGCCATCTTCAGGTGAGAAAACAGGTCTGAACTGTGATGATGATGTACTATCTGCCAGTTCTCTCTGTTGTTTATTTTTTGTCACTAGTTTCAATCTTTGTATTTTCATCTTTTGTTTTTTCCTTAGGTGTACAGAATCATTGACCCCCCTGAAGGTGTGTGTCTGTCGGGTACAGCAGAGATGGCGCTGGGTGGATACTTGAGGAACAGACAGCTGAAACTTTCAGACCTGCCATTAAAACTTGCTGCTGTGTCCAGGTGTTATCGATCAGAAGTATCAGGAACATACGAGGAACGAGGCATTTATAGGTAATGTATGTCTTGTGGTCTGGTGGGTTCAGTCACTACTACTGGGTATACTGCTCACTCAGATGAAATTAAAAGAACATTACTGTACTGAAGAAGTTAATGACATTGCCAAGTAACAAACCGTAATTATAAATTGCATTCTGTTATGCAGCACTGAAAGCCTAGTTCATGGCTTACTGTAGGGCACTTGCTTTAACCTGGCAAAGATCACTTATTTCAGCTTAGTTGGTGGCCAGATGCAGTAACATAGGAGGACTGATCTGACTAGTAATCAACGACACTCGTATTCCCACTTCCAAACTACTGTAGGACTTTTCTAATTTTGTGCATTCATGACTTAGTACTGAAACTGCAGGAGAGACCCAGTTCAGTCAGATGTAAACAAACTAACAATGAGTACTTTTTAATTAAACCCTTCAGCACCATATATATATATATATTTTTTTTCTTTTTTCTTTTTTTTTTTTGCTGCCTCCCAATGACTTTATTCAGACTGACTTTTGAACTGGAGTCTGGATGGGTCAGATGTTGGCTTCATTAAGCCCTACATTATGACTGGTCTCTCCTGCAATGAATAAAATTGTATGGAAGTTGCAGGGAAAAAAATTTCCTTGAGATGAAGGGGTCAGCATTTATAATGAGTTAACATTAATCTAGAAAGTGAACATACTGCACTTTGCAGCTTTAGTCTAAATTGTGTTAGATAGTTTTATGCAGCAAAGGGAAATCTCTTGTAGGTATAGGCTCAATATTATACTGTATTGCTCAGGTGACCAGATTTATTAGAGCTAAAAGTGAGACACTGTCACATGTATGTACAGTATATATATATATATATATATATATCCCATTGGATCCCAGAACGGCTGGGTGAGGCACTGTGCTGGGAGGGTACTAAGCTGCCGCCCTCCGCCTGTCGGCTCATAGTCACGAAGCTCATAGGTCCCTACCCCTGGGGTTCCCTACTTTATTAAGATTTGGAAGTTCCCAGTTCTGTCCAAAACTGTGGACACTGGGCTCCAGTGGGATACATATATATATGCCATGACTTATGCCAGTGACAGCAGCCACTGCTGAGTTGCACCTCACCCTGAGGCTGCTAATCAAACACGAACATCTCAAATGAACTCCGAACATACTGTACGGTATGGTGAATGGGCCAACCAAAGTTACCAATTAGTGAGTATTACAGATTTTATATTAACAATTTGGTATTTCATTTGGTGTGGATGATGCATAATTTTACTAATTCATCCTAATTTCATAAAAGAAGGCCATGTTATATTTAATGTAATAGTAATTTTTTAAAAGGAAGGCATAAAGATAATTTGCTCAAAAAGCAGGACATTTTAGTCAGAATTTAAAAAGTGGGACAGACATTAAAAAAAAAGCAGGACTGTCCTGCCTAAAAGCGGGACTCTGGTCACCTTATGCATTGCATATTCTTCACCACCAGCAGTACAGATCTGTACTATGTACAGGCAAGTCCCAGTTAATGAGCAACCGCTTAACGAGAATTCGCAAATACAAAGTCTTGAAATTTGCACCACCGCCAGTTTAACGAGCAGGTAAAATCCCCCCAAATCCCAACTTATAAGAATCGATATGAGGGTCACGCGACAGCTGTCATGTATTTCATGAGTATTGACCCTTTATTCCTGCTTAAAATTGTCTGTCACAGGTGTTGGTGGTCAGTGGAGGTTGCTTGGCTGGTTGTTCACCCCATCCCTATTTTACCTATAATTTATGTTATTCTGCTTATATTAATGCTGTTTTGATATTTCAGGTGCATTACCCTCTTGTGTCAACCCCTTGTTACCTCTGCCAAGGAGGTTATGTTTTCACCCCTGTCCATTTGTTTGTTTGTTGGTTGGTTGGTTTGTGAGCAAGATTACACAAAAACTACCAGACGGATTTCCACGAAACTTTGTAGAAGAATGGGCCTTGGCCCAGAATAGTCTATCTATCTATTGCCAGACGCCTCAATCCCGTATGGGGTGGCCACAAACAAATCGCCTCCATGTCGACCTGTCCCCTGCCATTTCACTGTCCTGCTCCCAACTCACACCCCTCTCTCTCATATACCTCTCCACCCCATCCCTCCATCTCATCCTTGGCCTCTCCCTCCTTCTACCCCCCTCCACCTCACTCACATATGCTCTCCTCGTCAGTCTCTCACCCTCCATCCTCTCCACATGGCCAAACCACCTCAGTGTGTTCCTCCTAACGCTTCCTATCACATCCACATCCACACCACAATGCTCCTTTATATCCTCATTTGTCAGCCTGTCTCTCCATGTGACTCCACAGGCTCCTCTTAAAAAACTCATTTCCACTGCTCTCATTAAATTTTGGTGCAGATCCTGATAAAGGTGCAGATCTAGGAATTTTTTTTCACTTTCTTTAACATTGCAAGATAGGGCATTTTTCAATTTTCGTAAAATTTTCACTGAATACATTTATTGCATGGATGTTGATGGCGGAAGTATGCACTGTACTGAGTGCCATTCTAGTTCCAGCTTAAAATGATCAGATTTCAGTTTTGGTGGTTTGGGGGAAGGTTGCTCAGAGGCCTTACTCCCTAACCCTATTTTTCCCATAAGTTCATTTCATTTTACAAGAATTCAGCTAACGAGCAAAATCCTTGCGCCCAATTAGCTCATAAGTTCGGGACCCACCTGTTTATAAATACTGTATTCTGACATATTTTTCATTCTGTTAAGCTACCATCCGATGATTTTATTTAGAAGGCCCCTATCAGTGAAGGTGTTAGTGAAGACTACATATAACCCATGATATTCAGAACATTGGTCTGTATGGAAAAAAAACTGAAGGTAGCAAGAATAATATGAATAAATCATATTAGTAGAGTGACTGATTAAATTCAGATCCACATCTAACACTATCTTTTAATCTTTACTAATGCTGTTCCCTTTTTTCCCACTGCCAGAGTGCACATGTTTACCAAAGTGGAAATGTTTGGTGTGACTGCAGCAGAAACGGGAGAAGAAAGCCATAACCTGTACACAGAAATGACGCACATACAGAGACACCTCTTCTCTAACTTAGGAATTCATTTTCAGGTAGGTTACTGCCATTAGTTTAAAAATGCAGAAATATGTACATTCACAGTAATGCTGTGGCTAAAGTCACAGTCCACTAATTCAGAGGACGAGGATCTGAATCTCCACACTAGTAGAGGTTTTTCTTAGCCTCTGGTAGACCCCGGGCTTACCAGGTATGCCTTGATGGGGTGGGGGGGGTTGCCTCCCTCATTAATGTCTTCTGTAATAGGCTCTGTCTGTGACATAATAGCTAGAGGGGGGGGGGTTGCAGCTGCAGCCATTTGGGACTGCACCGGGTGCATATTCCTGAGTATGTACGGAAGCCAACATCTTTCCTCTTCCTGTGTAATCCCCTGTGGCTCACAGCTTTAGCTTTAAACTTTTCAGTATGTTTTTATTAGCAAAGGATATTGTGCATCATTACCTTTCTTTCCTATTTCCCACCAATAAAGAAAAATGTGCAAGAAAAATGTGCAAAGGCTTTTTCCAGTCTTAAGTGTCCTGAAATCACTCACAGGCACCATCTTAGACAATAAAAGAAGTAACTGCATACAGTCTGCTGACATTTCCTTCAGGTAGCAATAAATTACATAGACCTATGCCTGGTCCACACATTAGCTGCCCTCCCCACCCCCCCAAAAAATAAGAATACAGTAATACCATAAAAGGGTTTACAAAAACCAAAAATTCAGATCACCTTCGTCAAGAAATAAATTGGTTTCAATCAAAGACCACAGGAACATGGGAATCACTGCCTCACCACACAATTTATTTATCCGTGTAGTTATATCTTGCACAGTCACCTGCCACAAAGAAACAGAAAATGAACAACTTCTCTGCATTAGATGACAACCTTGAACATCTTCCTTCTTCCCCTCCATCCAGCACCATATTACATGAACACAGCCACCACAGCCATTCAGTTCCTTCTGCCAGCAATACTCAGAGAATCTGCCCTTCCTTGAGAGACAAGATTTCACTCAGCCAAATTACAATGTAACCATCACCCATCTCTGCTGTATTACCAACATCAAAGAAAATGGACAACAGTCTGCATTGCCTCTACCATAACAGAGCTTACTCACCTCCTGCACTTCAGTGTCACAACACACACGAATAGACAGGCCTTCAACATAACCAATATAAGATCTTTGAAAGCATCCAGTTGAAGTGCCTGAATACCTGCTCTCCATTGGGTTTATACCTGGATAAACCTGAGGCCAAAGTGACAACAACAAAGCTTTTACAGTATACTTTACTTAGAAATGTTTAGGGTTACTTTGCTACACAATATTTATGAGATGATCTTATCGAATCTGACACTTACAATGCACAGTACATTTTATGTTAACCCACAGTACCATCACCACTGTTTAACCCCTTAACCGCGGGGCGTCACTTTCGTGACGCTTGGGAGCAAGGGATCATACCGCGGGGCGTCGCTTTTGTGATTCTGTGTTATTTTGAATTCACCCGGGCTTCCAAGTGGGGGCTTGTATCATCTATCAGTACTGCCAATGTCCAACACTAGTCAGCACTCCTAATCTCATCTGTACTCCCATCCATTGTTGACAATTTAGCCATTTCTCCCCATTCTTGACTCCCCTCCCTACCCCCCCTCCATTACCCTATCCTCTCGCCTGCCCGGCCGTGCTACGTTAAGTAAATCTTCCCTGGAATTTTTCACTGATTTCATCCATTGAAATAAGCCCTATGTCCTATTCTTATACCAAATAATATATACAAGAAAGAAATAAGGTAAGTGAGAGTGCCAAACACCTGGAATTGGCTAATTATCACCTGACAACACCTCACGTGCACTCGTTCGCTAATTTTCGCTGTTTTTTTCCCCTTGAAATATGCCCTATAATCTATTTTCGTAATAAATATACATGTAAGGAGGGAAGGGAGAAGCCTAAGTGATATTTACGTTCACCTGGAACTACCTAATTTATAATGTATTGTCTAGATTTCCTGCCAATCATATCAGTGCTAAACAAAGATGTTTCAAGATCTAACATTGGTAGCTCTGAATATATATCTCCCAAGTAGGCCTCTAATCTATTTTCGAAATAAATATACATGTAAGGAGGGAAGGGAGAAGCCTAAGTGATATTTACATTCACCTGGAACTACCAAATTTATAATGTATTGTCTAGATTTCCTGCCAATCATATCAGTGCTAGACTTAGCTATTTCAAGAAGTAATATTGGTAACTCTGAATAACCCCTTAGCAGGCCTCCAGCTGGCCCTCCGTTATCAGGTTACTCTCAACTTCCGAAGCGAGAGTACGTATGTTTCTTCTTGCTGACTTCAAGGCCTTTTTTCACCCCCATGCAAATGGCCCTGTGACCTTTATCCCCTACTAAACCTCGTGTGGAAAGAGGTAAAGGGCTGACAATTGATAAAAGAGTGACTACGATCTTTCTATTGAGTAAAACAGTGCAAGTGGAATTGTAAATAAGGTGTAAATAATGTGTAAACAGCAAGTGAAAGTAATGAATGTAAATATACGTGAACAATGGAAAATAGTTTTATAAGTTATTTCAAGTGACAGTGCACAACACAGTGTAAATAAAATAGAAATGTAAATAACGTAAATAAAATAGAGAACGTAAATAGAAATGTAAATGAGTAGTATTATAAGAATACGAGTATATACCCTAGGAGTAATGAAAGTGAAAGTTTCACTCTAGCATGTCTGAATGCTATGAGTTATGAGAGTGAAGATGAAAGTGACATTCACTCTCAATGCCAGTATACAGGACGAGAAAGTGAATGCTACGTATTTTACTGAAAGAAATTGAATCCCTACAGTGACAATAAACTAATACTACTGAAGGAAACTTATGAATAAAGACTGTAGATATATATAAGTGTTATATAGTAATAGAAATATAAAGTGTGAGGGGTTTTATGAATAATAAATGACAGACTACTAAGAGCGAACTAGTGCCAGTGCGACGATCAGACGCGCTCGTAATTTCCATTGCTTTCACAGTGTTTTTTTTTTTTTTAGTATGGATCCCAAACTACTTGAAAATTGTAGAATAGTGTTTATAGTGTTTGTATCTGGCTGTGGTAATCATATTACGGGTTGTCGGGAAGTGTAAAGTGGAGACTTCGTTACCCTACTTCAGAGGTCTCCACAAGTCCTACGGTAACTGACGAAGGCTCAACAATCATTCCAGGAGAAAGTTGAAGGTATGTGCCATAAGCATATGTAATTTTATTATTCTAGGACTAATAACTGATTTTTGGCAAATATTTTTTGAGAGTCTGTCGGAGCCCAAATAACCCCGCGGCACACGCAAGTCATTGGTAAACAAGCCCGCAGTGTAGGGGTTAATTCAAGTCATGTATGTTCTTTAATTTTGTCTTTCACTGGCAAACTAATTACAGTAAATGTTTTTCTCTCTGCACAGATTTTAGATATGCCCCTACATTAAATGTTTTTCTCTCTGCACAGATTTTAGATATGCCCCTACATGACTTGGGAGCTCCAGCATATACAAAAACAGACATGGAAGCATGGATGCCAGGCCGAGGGATGTATGGAGAGATATCATCAGCCTCTAACTGCACAGATTACCAAGCATGTCGGCTTGGTATCACATACAGTGGTCAGGATGGTTCTGAGAAGTAAGTAGGTTTCAACAATACTGTACTTACATTATCATCAAAATGCTATACATGGAACACATTGCCATTATTTAAAATGATTACCTGTATCATCATTATACTGCTGTACAGTATACCATGTCCATGATCTTTGAACGGATATACAGTTTTCAAATTTTGGTAGCATGAGGTGGAAAAAAAGACCAGTAAATGGTAAACAAAATTCCATGATCTGCCTTGCACCCCATTTATGCTACATATTTGTTGCCAGATGCTAAATGCATTAACATATAGCCATTATGTGTTTAGTTTGTATAAAGTATTAGTCGTGCTGGCAAAAATATGATGAGCTTTAGTTAATACAGTATTTGGATGAAAAAAAATTAATACCATATGAACTATCCTGAAAAGTGGCAGCTACTTTGGAAAGTGATGGGAATGTTCCGAAATGAATGTGGAAAAATATTAGAAACTGATATGGAAGAATGCCCACAAGCAAAAGACAGGTAAGGTACAGTGACAGTACTATAGTACAGGTACCCTTCATTTAGAAAAACTGATGATTGGGAATTTTAAGAACTAGGCAATATTTGTCAGGACTGAACTTCCTTTTTCCCAAAGGAGCAATGAAGTGCTAGAGATATCAAGGACAAAATTGTAGAAGGCCATAAAGAATTTGATGATGTGCATGCA
The DNA here is from genome assembly GCF_032717465.1 of Coenobita brevimanus. NCBI lineage: Eukaryota > Metazoa > Arthropoda > Malacostraca > Decapoda > Coenobitidae > Coenobita > Coenobita brevimanus. The sequence continues at coordinate 5,629,274 of NC_137056.1, read as the reverse complement.
AAAATCATGAAATGCAGTAGGGAGAAGGTATTGAACCTTTAATGGAAAATTTTCTTTGAGTTCTTGGATGTGTGGAATTATACAGGTACCACTAAATTGAGTGTTTAAGCTATCATCGAATATGTCTTTTTAGTGTTGTAGGTAAGAGTGATGAAGAGTGAAGTTTTCAGGTGGCAGGAGATGTCTGGATCAAATGTTTCAGTTAATCAGTAGTGGAAAAAAAAAAAAAAATGTAAGGGCAATGTTAAACCAGAGGACATCTTTACCTGTCCCTGCCCTGAAAGGGCTTAGGGACAGGTATTGTTTTCACTCGGTTTGTGTGTTTGTTTTCTGTCTGTGTATCTGTCTGTCTGCCTGTCTGTTAACAACTTTATGCAAAAACTATCGGTGCAATTTTGACTAAAAATACAGGGATGATGGGCTAGGACCTTCTGATCACCTGCTTAAAAATTGGGACAAATTGGGCCAGGGCCCAGGCTGTAGGCCCCAAGAATGGGGGGGGGGGATTCACCATATCTCGTTTCAAATTCATCATATCGATATGAAACCAAAACCTAAAGGTGCATGTTTCAAATCTGCATCCTATAACATGCCTCATTACATCAGGGGGGTCCCCCCCCCCCAGTTAGTGGTAGGGGTGTCGGTGTCAGGTGGGTCGGGCCTAAAATTTCATATGGGCATAAAATCGTCAGTTTCAACTGATTTACGCCAAATTTGGTATGTGATATCTTTTACTAGATATCCTGTTGTGTTTATACATCAGCACTAATATGACTGCTGGGGATGGGTTTGCTGTACCATGGCACTGCTTCTTGTTTTATTTTGTAAGTGATACCTCAAACAATTTTATTCAGCTTAAAAGAGATTTTTCAAACCAGCAGTGTTAGTTAAAGCCCTCATAATCCCCTTCAGTTGTAGTTGTTGTTACAGTGTCCCCAGGCTCATCTGGATAGGAACCTGGTGGACTGCAAGCTAAAATTGCCCTTCTGCTGTGGATCAGTCTTCTTTCATGAAAACGGGAGGGCATTGAGACATTTTTAGGTTATATTAGTGTAACCTTGTGAAGGTGTCATTCTATAGCACTAGCCTCTTATGTACAAAATATTTTCCTCAAGCTGAAGAAAATAATCTGGAAGTAGCAGGCATAAGTTAAATAAGATAGTATCATGGTAGGGGGGGTTGTGAAATATTATGGTAATTATGTAAATTATGTACAGAGAAGCATTTTTGAACATCATAGTCCACAGAGGGGATGGCCATGAACAAATCACCTCCATGTCACCCTGTCCTCTACCTGATGGTGGAGGAAAGTGCATCATACAGGCAATTTGTTCATGGCCTCCCACCTCCATGATTAAGGTGTCTGTCTATAGACAGACTAAATTGTGACCACATTGTATCCCTCCTGTAGCCTGATCTAACCTAACTAGGCACTTTTTTCCCCAGACTGGCCCACACAGTGAATGGAACTGCATGTGCAGTGCCACGGATGGTGATTGCCCTGTGTGAAACTTTCCAGAATTATGATGGCACCATATCCCTGCCTCCTGCCCTACACCCATACCTTCCAGAGGGCACCACTAAGATCACCCAAGCACCTTTGTGTCGGATGAGTTGGATCAATGAAAAGACCTATTCAGGGAAGATTGTAGAATGATTGGCAATTGTCATTACAGTAAACTGTTGTTGTAAGTTGATGTGTTTCAAAATACCAAACTTTTTCATACAACTGCTTTTGTAAACTGGTGGAAATTAGCATATCAGCTGTGTAGGAAGCAATGGATTTTTAATAAACAACTATTCTGTAAACTATTGAGGCCTTATTAGTAAGGAATATAATATGCAGAGACATGAACTGAAAACTTACTAACAGTTCATTTACCCTAACATGACACAGCTTAGTCATGTCCCTAACTTGAATACCGAGATTGATAGTGAGACTAGAGGCCAAATATATTGAAATTAAATAACCAAGAACCATAACATCATCTTTTCTGGAGTAATATTAACCCACCTGTTGCATGGGTGTGAAGCATCTTCAGGAAAACAAAAACACTTTAGTTACAGCAGTCCTTATTATAAGTCAGGGATGTATTATAACCACTTTAATCTTGTGATTTTTTTTTTTTTTTCTTTTTTTTTACCAGCTCATTGCCAGATGTTTTTATTCAGCTTAAGGGAGATCTTTTGCAGTAAGAGTGTTAATGAAAGCTATAGATACTGGTAACTCCTAAGTTCAAAGTCTCTTGTAAGTCGGATAACTGCATCTGAAAGCAGCAGTAATAAAATAAATATGTCATCAGCCTGAAGGGGTTACATGACCACAATTTATGCACACAACTGGCAAAAAGCCTATTCAGTGACAGTTGTAGAGTGACCGACTTTTGCAAGTACAGTTATTAAACAGTTGTCATTAAGTGTCGGTAATGTGTTTTAAATTATCACAACCGTTTTCATACAACTGGTACTGTAAAATGTGAGGAGCACTGGCATATCAGCTATGGTATGGAAGCAGCAGTGGAACTTTAACAGGCAATTTTTTAAAAATTTACTGTGGACTTGATGGCAAAACGGAACATGAATAATAACAAGGATGTATTGCAGCAAAAATTATTTAGGAATAACTCTGATAAGCACTTCTGGTTCTCTCATAACTGTTGTTTAACATTTGTATAACAGTGTAAATACAATGCATTTTTTTCACAACCGGTAAGGGGGAAATGAATATGAATAAAGGTGTGGAAAAAACTTTTCGTTTTCATTACCAGAATCCAACACCTCATTTTTCCTGAGAACATTAATAGGGAAGAGTTGTTGCAGATGAAAAATTTATATAATTTTACCATTACATTTTACTTGTCCAGTTATACAAACATCCAACTCCCTCCCTATCCACTGAAAGAGGGCTGATGGACTGCTGGAAAAGGGTAACTTCAGCTACAATCCAATGGGTCCGCATCCACTAGACATGGGCCACAACAACAAAAAAACTAATTTATTGTCATTCATCTTTCTACTCTGATGACAACTTTACAATTTTTTATACCCTTACTTTTCTCACATTTCTCTCATGACTAATATACCATTCTTTCTCTTGCAATACTTATAATGATCTCTCTTCGCTATCAAAAACTTTTGTTTATGATGTCTTCATGCAGACTTTTTATATGAATTCAGTGCATGGGCAGTCTTCATTTCAGTCAGGGATGTGTTCCAAATTATCACAACTTTTTCCATACAGCTAGTACTGCATATTGGGTGAAACTGGCACATCAGCATGACAGACAGTAATTGATTCAGGATGCCATCAAATGATTATATGCATGTTTGGGAAGACCTCTAGTAGTGGATGGATTAAAGAAGGTTATATCTAACATTTTCAGGTCAAAACTCTATCCTGAGACAAACAAAATCGTCTGGAGACACTGTAGCAAGAATAAGACAGACAAGACGTCACTGTACTAAGTGGTAATTAAAAAAGAAAGGGGGGGGGGAAGGACTTACAACACAGCTTTCTGTAGCACATCAGAATATTTTTTCATTGTGCTTCCTTAATACAACTCACTCCATTAATTCCTTGTATTCAAAGGTTCTCCATACACTACTAATTTGTCTAGCACTGACTTAGTATGACACTGTACTCAAACATTTGATCAAAACAGTGGCTACTGTTTTATTATGCTAGGATGCACATGATTATTTTGTTATTTCTTATGCTACATACTTTTTTGGTTATAAAGCTTTGTTGCTGAAAATACAAAAGTAATCATATTTTGCTAATGTCATTCAATTTATATTAACCTTGTCATGATCAAGATGACTAGTATTCTATTTCAACCAGCACCATCAAATAAATTTTATTCACATGAGTGTGAATTACTGAAGCCAAACAGTGTTACTACTGTCGCTATTAACACTTTTGTGATTAGAACAACTCAATTATTCAATTTACGATGATATTGGCCCATTAGAGCCACTGTCCAAGTCCTAGTGTGGGCTGTTCGTACCACTCTAATCGGTATAAGGGTTGTTAGGTAAAACAAGTATTTAGGATGGCACCAACGGGAGGTAAATGTGATAACCTGGATGATGGAGTGGCTTGTATCCCAGGTATGTCAGTGAATTACCTGCCACAGGTTCAAAGGTCAAGGTTACGGAGATGAGCACAAGTGGTTAAATGACTTGTGAATTCTGTCTCACCTTTACTTTTATCTTTAACACCAAACATTTGTATTCAGCTGGGAGTGAGTCACAGGAGCTAGAGAGTGTTAAGTTACAAGTCCTGTTTGTGTGCTTGGCCCATAAACTACTCTAAAACCCATCTGTACCAAGATTATTTGTTTTCCAGCAACTCAATAAGCAGCACAACTGTACAGTTGTGAGCCACAGTTTCTGCTCACTCTTTAATCCTATCCTGGCTAAAGGAAGTCTTAGCCATAATTTCATATTGAATGAAGCCCTGTTTTTGGTGATTTGAAATTTTTCTAGACTGCATGAGTAATTGTGACATCACATTCTGGTCCTGGTGTAGTCTTTTATAGTTTCAAACTAACTCCTTAATACTTGACAATGGATCTTCATTCTGTATTAAGCCCTGGCAATGACATCCCTCCAGCTAGGAGTAGGAGTAAAGGGTATGCAGAAATTATGGCTCTGGACAGTGCTATATACGGTATTCCTCATGCTGCTGCATTACACTTCCATAGGTCACCATACCATTAGCTAACCCATTAGTGACTGCAGTCCATTAAAAATGATGGAATTAGGCACTTTTAAAAGTTAATAAAGGGGGAAACCCAAGGGTATGAACCTACGAGTTTTTTGCAACTACTTTACTGTATAAGCCGATAACCGGAGGTTGGTACACTACATACCCTTCCTACAATATCCCACACAGAAGAACCTTGAGTCCTGATAGGTTAAGTGCCAACAAATCTGTAAGTTTCGTTTATCCATCGGTTGCCTCTGGTCCTTTGATAAGCAGAGAATTAAGCATTTTCAAAGTTCATGAGGAGTGGAACCTCAGGGTACAGACCAATGAGCTTCATGACTACAGTATAAGCTGATAGTCAGAGAGTGGTACATTAAGTACCCTCCAGCAAATCCCACATACAGGAACCTTGGGCACTAATGGGTTAACATCTGCAGCACCCACCTGTCTATACACAGACAGGTGTATTAATCTTTAGGTGGCGTGACACTTGACCAAAAGTGGCTAACATGCGAGCCAGTTTTGCGAGTGAAAACGGCTAGCAGAGTCGAGTATAAGTGACAATCACAAACACACTGACTCCATATCACCCTGTCCTCTGTCATTAGGCTAACCTCCCTCCTACTAACAACTTCTTTTCTCATATATCTCTCCACCCAATCCCTCCACCTCATCCTCAGTTTCCCCCTTCCCCCCCTCCATCTAACTCGCCTACACTCTTCTAGTCAACCTCTCACTCTCCATCCTCTTTTCATGGCCAAACCCATTCCAGGGTACAGTATTTCTCTCAGTGCTTTCAGTCACATCCACATCAACACCACAGTACTCCTTCACATCATTTGTCTGTCTGTCTCTCCGTGCAACTCTACATGCGTGACGGGTATTTTTTTTTTTCACTCGGTTAGTCTGTTTGTCTGTCTGTCTGTCTGTTAACAACTTTACCCGAAAACTACTGGTGCGATTTTGACTAAAATTACAAAGGTGATGGCTTATGACCTTCTGATCATCTGATTAAATTTGGGGGCCAAATTGGGCCTGGCCCAGGCTGTAGCCCCCCCCCCAAAAAAAAAAAAAAATCGCCATCTCTCCTTTCAAACTTGTCATAGCGATATGAAACCAAAACCAAAAGGTGCATCTTTCAAATCTGCATCCTATAACATGCCTCGTTACATCAGGGGGGTCACCCTACAGTTAGCGGTATGGGGGCCAATTAATGTCAGGGGGGTTGGGCCTAAAATTTCAAATTGCATAAAATCGTTAATTTTCACCCGATTTACTCCAAATTTGGTATGTGACATCTTTGACTAGATATCCTATTGTTTTTATAGGTCAGCAGTAAAATGACTGCTGGGGACGAGTTTGCTGCGCCTTGGCACCACTTTTTTTTTTTTTAATAGCTTTACGCCGTGTACCCCTTTTTAGATAAGGGATATGGCGTTGCCCCTTCTCAAATAACTAAATTCTACTTCTGCTACTCTTGTGTTCAGTAATGTGCTATTGGTATAAGACATCATCAGCATCTGGACCTCCTTTCCCACCCTAAGGCAGGGTGAGGGGTAACAACGTCCAGACAGCCCAAGTCTGCCCAGTCCAATGGACCACGTTTCCACCACTCATCACTCCCGGAATCCTGGCTCCATCGGATACGCCAAAAACATTCACCACATTCTGTAGCTTCACATAAAGTCAATCCGGATGCTGTCACGTTAAAAAGGGGTGTCAAATCCCTGATCATACACTTCTTCTCACAACATGCATCCAGCCAGCTAGATCTCTTGTCAGTCCCCTTGCCTCACCGACTTCCATACCTCTCTTCCTCACACATTCATCCACCATATCCCTCCACCTTTTCCTTGGCCTGCCTCACCTCCTCCCTCCAAATTCGCTCAGATATACCTTTTTCACCATTCCACTGTTATCCATTCTCTCCATATGACCATACCATCTCAAGTACACTCTCTTCGACTCTGGTGTCCACAGACTTCTTCACTCCACATCTTTCACGAACCACATTATTTCGTATCCTATCCACTCTCTGCACTCTGTACAGTTTACTGTACATTCCTCAGTTGCCCCATCTCCACTGCTTTCACTCTTGACTTTTCATTTTCATGCTATACCATAGTCTCACATACATATGTTAAAGCTGGTGCCAAGGCTCCTTCATGTAGGCCTAGTGCAGCTGCAACACTCAAGTCTCTGTTTCTTATTAAGGCCTTCATAGCCCCAGCTACTTTCCTTCCTTGTGTCATTCTACTTTCCACTTCTTGTGCACATTTTCCTCTCTTTTCTATCACTGTATCCAGGTATTTGAACTCTCTCACCAATCCCAGACATCATGGTGATCATTAACTTTGCCATCCTGACTTCTCTTTCCCACCCAAGGATAGGGTTAGGTTGGAATAAGAAAAAAAAAAGAAAAAAAAAGGAGAGATCTAATCAACAGCATAACCTAAGAAAGGGCTATACTCTGTCATTCACCATTCAAACCCCCAAATCCTAACTCCATGTCTCAGCCATAATATAGTAAAAGAAAATACGGTTTTCGCCATGACAGTAACAGTATTACTATTTTTTTTAATGTTGACTCCAATTTCTTTAAACTTCTCTGGTGAAATTTAGCTGATAATCATTAAAAATACTATTTTGACATTTCACACAATATCAAGATTAATATAGCCTAAACATGAAAAATAATGTCCGTGTAACACTAAAGGAATGTAAGCAAAACGAAAAGTGAGTGAAACAATATGGGAACTAAAAGGTGAAACAAAATGAACGAAATGCTAAAGGGAGAGTGAGTGATTATACAAGTGTAACGGAGAGATGAAGTGGACACACACACACACACACGATCCCAGCTACAGGGACCACTTCACTTAATATCAGCCTATATTTCATATACTGTACTGTGTATGAAGACTACAGTTAGCTGCATTTTTTTTTTTATCAGTGCTCACGTTTCATTGGGTTGAGTTCCATTTTTTTTTTTTTTTTTTTTTTACTGTACAATTCGTTTTGTCCTCGCTATCTGAAACATACTTTACACTTCATCCAATGCCACCTACTGAGTACACTACTGTCTGGTGAAGAAACTACTGTAATAATAGATATGCAATTTCTTCCTGTGCATTCGGAGAAAGCATGGAAAGTGCATACTTAATCCTTTGATATGTATGTCGACATGATTTCATTAAAATCCATGTGCTCACTTGCCCCTGTTTCTGATCGTTTTTATTTTTGTGAGTGGGGGGTGACCCTCCTAAGAATCACTGGGGGTTCACGCTCCCGAAATATCTCATTATGGATGCATGAACTAAGATATCAAAGCCATATCTACCCTCCTTTCACTATTTCTGAGAATTTTTTACTTGGTGAGGGGGCTTACCCCCATAGTAATCATGACTGGAAAACTGCATATAGTGGATGACCGAAGCAACCTGACGGACTCACCGCGGAAATCTCATTCAAATCTTTCCCTATTTCTGATCTTATTTTTGGGAGGGGGGACTGACCCCCAAAACTCACTGGAGGTGGCGCTCCCCAAGTATCGCATTACAGATGAGGGTCCATTGTACAACATGTACTAAATTATCAAGCACATATTTCTCTCCTTTCACTATTGCGGAGTTTTTTTTTTTTTTTTAATTTGGTGAGGGGGGCTGACTCCTCTGAAAATCAAGGTTCGAAAACTGTACATAGTGCAAGACCTTCCAGTAACCAGATGAAATCACCTGGAATATTCATCACCTGGAATTTTCATTTAAATCCAACAAATGGCCTAGGATTAAATCACACACACACACACACACACACACACACACACACACACACACACACACACACACACACACACAGAATCGAGCGTGAAACTGAGAAAACGTGGGTTGCATGAAATTATAGAACAGGAAGGAGGCCTGGGGATTGTGTGTGTGTGTGTGTGTGTGTGTGTGTGTGTGTGTGTGTGTGTGTGTGTGTGTGAGAGAGAGAGAGAGAGAGAGAGAGAGAGAGTGGTGGAAGAGATAAAAAACACTGGAACAAGATAACACGACACAAACGCACAAAAAACAGACAACGAGAGAGAGAGAGAGAGAGAGAGAGAGAGAAACAGACGTCCGAGCATCTTGCCTAGAGTGCCACACTACCCCATGTGCCACCGTACCAGTCGCACGCTGCCCTCCCTGCCTCGCCCTGTCTCGCACCTCTGCCTGACACAACTGCCTCACCTCTCTGCCTCACTCGAGCTGTGCAACGAGTGACAGACAGAGACAGCGCGTGAGTGAGACGGTGAACTGTCTTTAAAGCGGAGAGAGAGAGAGAGAGAGAGAAAGGGGAAGACACATTTGGCAAAGCTCAAAGGTGAACAGACAGAGAACTGGCTAATTATATTTCTGAAGTGGACAAAACGAGGAGGACAGACAAGGCTAATTTTTCAAGGTGATGACAGAGACAGTAAATTAGCTATCAGAATTTGCAAAGCTGTTAAGTGGTCTGAGTGAGAGAGACGGCGAATTTCCTGTGCTCTGAAAGTGGACAGTGCAGAGAAAAACAATAAGGAAAAGGAGACTATGAAAAGAAGAAAGCTTAGGGGAGAAGAGGACTTATATATGTCGACCGTACAACTGTCACTAAAACATACAGTGAATTGGCTAAGCTTTGACAACAGAAAAAACATTAAATCGAGAATTTATCTGTGTCTATTTAAAAAAAAAGAAGCAAACTGGTTCGTCTATGCTAAAAACAAATCCACACAAAAAAGACAATTTGGCTTGTCTGTACTAAGAACAAGTTGCAAAATTGTCATGTACGCGTGATAATCTATTGAATTTACATCTTTACATCATATTTTAAATTGTGGACTTCTTTTTTCCCTACGAGACACTAGGATTTAAAGTTTGTCTCATTCGTAAGATCTCTAGTGACAAAATACATCCAACTGGCTTACTAGTGTTTGTAAATGGTTAATTGACGAGAGAGAGAGAGAGAGAGAGAGAGAGAGAGAGAGAGAGAGAGAGAGAGAGAGAGAGAGAGAGAGAATCTTCTAGTAGGACAATGATAAGTCTGATAACGTAAAAAGAGATACAGAATAAGAGCGTAACCGATAAGCCTCAGATTTTACACAAATTTAGCTGGTAGTCCATATTATTTAAAATGTAAAAGGAGTGAGGGAGAGTAAGAGATAGTGAAAGACAGAGATTGTGAAGATGATCTGACGAAGAGTGCGCAAGAGGTAAGCAAACGTGAGCGGGAATAAAAGTGAGAGAGAGAGAGAGAGAGAGAGAGAGAGAGAGAGGGGGGGGGTCAATGTTACAGTAAGATAACACAGAAATGTTCCGGTTTTCAGGAAAGAAAAATTAACCATCAGAGAGAGGAGGGGAGGGGGGAGGCGAAAACTGACACATTACCTATTAAATACAAATAATTCGACTTATACTCTAAACGCAGGGAACAAAATCTCCCACAAAACAGACACTGAGAAAGAACGCAATTGCAATGTGGTGGAGCGAGGGAGCGTGTAGTCGCGTGATGAGATGGGCGACGGTGTGGGCGGTGCTGCTACTCACGCCCACGCCCACCTTAGCCTCTACTGGTCTCAGGACAGACACAATGGCAGCCGTACTCCGAGAAGTCACAGGTAAGATGCGAGGATTGTTTTTGTATCATTTATGTTCCTACCTTTGTATCTGCCTGAAAAAACTGGAAAGGGCAGTGAAACGATGAGGGGGACGCAGGAATGTGAAGGGTGAAGAGAAAGCGTTGCATAATACTTGCACGGTGTTAGTACAAAGCAGCGTATAAGGAAGGACGAAAACCAGGGCCAAGGGCTGTTCAAACAAGCTACCTCAGAAGTGCCTGCTGCACGGCTTACAAAAAGAAATGAGAAGAATAGACGAATAAATGAATTCCTGAAGAATGTGGAGGAAAAATGTGGGAGTAATGGCTTTATGTATATGTCTATACACACACACACACACACACACACACACACACAAACACACACACACACACACACACACACACACACACACACACACACATATATATATATATATATATATATATATATATATATATATATATATATATATATATATATATAACTTTTTGGGCTGTTCGTTTAATTACCATCACTGCACAATGGTGAAATGGTGTTCTAAAATCCTGCACCTTAATTCACATAACTGACAGTCTTCACGCACTATCAAGGAAGTACAACAATGATCCATCTCCAGTTAATTCCACAGTAAAATTAATGTGCTGAAGTGCGAGAACAGTGTCGATCAATGATTACAATGAAGTATAGTTAAAACTACTAACCCTTTCCGCTAAAGGACGTACTTTGTATTTTACTTTAACGCCAGATGATCATATTCAGCTTGGTAGAGACCCCTGTGAGGCGTGGCTTCGAATAAAAGGACTATGAGAATTTTCTGTCCTTACTCAGTAACTCCTCTTCCTCCTATGACAGATTATGGTGTAGATTCAAGATGTAAATCAGGGGTCGGGGAACAAGGGTTAATTGCTCCAAATGGGGTAAATCTAAAAATGTTGGAGCCTTGGAGGTAATGCGTGAGGCACCAGAGGTAATGAGTGCAGTATATCACTGATTTCTCACATAAACGATGTAAGTTTTAGTGAACAAGATGTAAAACCATGTATCATGTATACTATACCGCAGACAATTATTTTTGGAGCAAAAAGGCTTGTTTTTTTAATTTGATGTCCGGGGGTAATTCCATGTTACTCAAATGAATTAGGGGGCAATACTCTAAAAGAGCTCCCCGACCCTTGATGTAAATGTTCGATAAGAATAATGAAAGATAAGGAGAAAGATATGAGAGGAAAATGGAGAAAGATAAGAAAATAAGAAAAAAAAATATACGATAGGTGAGCGGGAATGAGGAGAGAAAGAAAATAGAAAAGGAAGGAGAAAAAGGATAGAAGTACGAGATACAAGATGTACAAACTGAGGAGAGTAGAAAGAAGGGAAAACAGAAGGAAATGTGAAAGTAAAGTATGGAAAGCATGGCAAAAGTGGGAGAAGAGAACAAATAAGAAAAAAATGAGAGAGAGAGAGAGAGAGAGAGAGAGAGAGAGAGAGAGAGAGAGAGAGACTAATATTACAGTGATTGCACTGTAATGACCATGAATATATAGTACTTGAGTTAGTATGATGTGACTGTGTTTATATCCACTTGACCAAAAATGTCTGTGAAGAGAACGTTTCATTTATTAGGCAGCTACATGATCGTGGTGTGTGTGTGTGTGTGTGTGTGTGTGTGTGTGTGTGTGTGTGTGTGTAACTGTCTAGATGTGCGTCAATTTGGAACACAAGTGCCTGTTTGTGTGGTGCTGGTCATCACTGCCATGAAGTAAATTAATGCTGAGTGTGTCATCTCGCAGCTATCGCGTAACATCACAGAGCAAAATGTTAGGGTGGTTGTAAGCCGGGCAGGGTACATTAAAAACTTTGCGTCTTGACTTCAGTGTCGAGAGCTATGGAAGAAATTGTACCTATATCCTGGAATTGTGTTTATTGTGAAATTATAACAGATTCAGCTCCACTAATGATCCTTCAAGAGGGTTTAAATTGTACAGAAATTAATGTGTCTTCTCAGCAGACACAGTTTCAATATATAGTTACTTTCCCTAAAACTCCATTGTAAATTCTGGGCCAAGAGGTGGTGCACTGCCTGGTGATGGGTAATAATATACGAAAGCAGGCATATGATTGAGTCTCTACCTTAATCTGTCTTTCCTGTGTCTTTCCCTGTTTCTCAGCAGACATCCTTTCACTCCCTTCCTTCCCTATTGCTCACCAGGCATCTCTCTATCTCTCTTTTCTCTCCCTTCCCGCCCAGTTCCTCACCAGGCATCTCTCCTTTCTCTCCCTGCCTTCCCAGTTCCTCACCAGGCATCTCTCCTTTCTCAAACTTCCCTCCCTGTTCCTCAATAAGCATCTCTCCTTTCTCTCCCTCCTCCCCGTTCCTCACCAAGCATCTCTCCTTTCCCTTCTCCTCGTCCTCACCAAGCGTCTCTCCTTTCGCTCCCTTCTCCCAAGCATCTCTCCTTTCTCTCCCTCTCCCTCCCAGTTCATCACCAGCCATCTCTCCCAGGGGTTTAAACATAACTAAAGCCTCTCTCTGTCGTCCCTAACTCCTACAGTCCGGTAAGGTACTTTATATTTTATTCTTTCTATCTCCGAACAATAATATTTAGCTTGGGATAGAGTTTCAAACAAGCGCAAAGAAAAGCAGAGAGCAACAGGGGTAGTGGTCCCTTCGAAGCGTTTTGTTACACCGAAGACTATGACTACGATATCTACTTCTATGAGCTGAAGATAAGGATAAGTAAGAGAAACTGAAGGTGTAAAAAGACAAATTTCCTTAAACAGGTGAATAAAATCGCCTAAAGTCAGCAAGAATAAAATAAACTACGCCATCGGGCCGAATTGCTTCACTACCTTTTTCACCCTGGTTAGTTTACCGTCTGTCACATGAGAACACACGTTAAAATTTCTGTGTACATATAAAATTACTGACTGTATAAGCTTACTGATTATGTATACACAATTACTGAGTGGGCATAAAATTACAGACTGTGTATGAAACTATTAATTGTGTATAAAATTGTTGAGTGGTTATAAAATTACTGACTGTGTATACAATTACCGATTCTGTATAAAATTACGAAATGTGCATAATACTGCTGATTGGGTATAAAATTACTGTGTATAAAACTACTAATTGGGTATAAGATTACTGACTGGATATAAAATTACTGACTTGGGATAAAATTACTAAGTGGATATAAAACTACTGATTGGGTATAAAATCACAGATACGGTATAAAATTAATGACTAGGTATAGAATTACTGATTGAATATGAAATTAACTGAGTAGATATCAAATTACTGAATGGATATAAAATTATTAAATGGGTATAAAACTACTGAATGGGTCCGTAGGAAACTAAAGTCAGCTAGGAAGTTTTTTTTTTTCTCTCTCATTTTTTCTTTCTCTTGCAAACGACAGGCGACAAAACAAAAGACAAGTTTCGAAGTTTCCTTTATCTGGCTTTGTGTGTGTGTGTGTGTGTGTGTGTGTGTGTGTGTGTGTGTGTGTGTGTGTGTGAGAGAGAGAGAGAGAGAGAGAGAGAGAGAGAGAGAGAGAGAGAGAGACGTACACTAACAAGATTACCACCCATCCATCACCCCACCCCCTCTGTCACCAACACTTGTTAACCACCACTGCACCACATGTCTCACCACTCACCCTCACCATAACTGTTCCCTACAACTGGCAATCATCACTCACCCTCACCACTCAGCATTCTCATTCACCAACACCACTCACACTCACCACCCACCCTCACCACGCACCTTCATCATTCAACCTCATCACTCACCTCACCCTCACCACCCACCTTCATCATTCAACCTCATCACTCACCCACACCACTCACCCTTACGACACCCACACCACTCCCCCTCACCCACAACTGTCTCCTACAACTTTTTCTTACTCATACCTGTCATTCACAATTTTCCCTAACAAAATATACTCATCACTGTCCTACACAACTGTCCTTAAAAAGATACCTAACCTTCCCCCTGGTGTTACTGAATGACTGAGTGGCCACAACTGCCTTTTATGGAATTTGTATCGACGTTTGGCGCACAAGAATATCACTTATCACTTCCACTGGTGTCTGAGGCCACTAGACAACCAGGCTCTGATCCAAACACGTAAAAATAGAAATTATGGTGATCATCCTCAACCCGACCCTGTTTGTATGAGCTGACCAACTCCTGGGGTGAGATTCAGAGCACGGTTCAACGATCTCTTACGTGACATGACAACAGACGAGGAATTCCCACTTGCCGTCTCCTGTCTGTGTTGAGGGAGCTGCAAGGCTGCTTACTCAAGGGATGGGTAGTACGATCACTACTGTATAGCCTACGCCAAATACAAGAAGGGGAAAAAATAACCAACTTTCATCGCGTTCTTCGATTCTTATACAACGCGCAGGGAAAACGTGTACTCTTCATACTCCTTAACCTTCATGTATGATGGAACTAGTAATATGGAACTTATAATTATACCAGAAGTACAACAACAATAACAAGAACAACAACACCAATAATAATAATAATAATAATAATAATAATAATAACAATAATAATAATAAGGAAGGGGCTGCGTGAGGGAAGGGGTAGTCTGGTGACCTTTGCCTGAGTGGATAATGTTTGTCTTCAATTTTGGCGACGCATAAACAAACAAGACAACATCACCGCCACAACAAGTGAGGTGTCACCCTCTCATTTAGAACGGTGCTGCTAAAAAAAAAAAAAAGAAAAAAAAAAAAAAGAAGAAAAAAAAAGAAGGGGTGGGCATTTTTTGTAGGGTCAAAATATGGTCTGTGTTAAGATGCTTGTGGTGTACGGTCCTTCACAACCCTGGCCGAAAAGCTGTTGTTGGGAAGTATTGTTTAACTTGCAGGCTGGTGGAGCTCCAGTTAGTTTCATCGTGGTCAGCATTATGGCTAGTGTGCTGTCTTACTCTTTCAGTGCAGGGCTGGACACATCCACTAAAGAGGGGACAGACCTTAGCCTTATCTACCACGCTGGCTTAACCCCTTCAGCAAAGGAGGCGTCTTTTTTGGTTTATTCTTGTTGATACGAGACGATTTTCTTGATTTTCGGAAAGATCTCTTTTATTCTAATGGGCTCCTAAACATTTAACGTCACCAATGTAAAAAATAAATAAATAAATAAATAAGAAAGGTGTACCCTCGGTTTGCATACAATCGTCAGGATATAGCAAGAATAAAATGAAGTCAAGGGCTCAGTGCGTTAAAGAGTTGGCAATGAAGCTGGCATGTATGAGAAAGGATCCAACGTATTACCTTTAGCAAGGTCCATTTAAATGGATCTTATCCCTTGGTTACCGTGAATTTCGCCTTTACGAGACAGACGCTCTCTATCCAACTGCCTTCGGCTGGTTAGATTTCCTTTAATAGTGGTATATCTAGTATGTGATACTAACAATTTCCTTCCATGCGGATACAAGAAACTAAAGATAGAAAGTGCGAAAAATCTCTCTCGGAGAAAGCTAAATAAAAGAACCACTCATCTCAAAATGACGAAACTTATTTTGCATTTGCAGCACTGGACGTCTTAGACAGGGGAGAAAAACAGACTGGGGTAGATTATTTCAGAGTGGACCAGCTGTATCCGATGACGAATTAAATACTCCAGGTATCTCGGAATAACTAGTTGTTCAGAGAAAGAGCAAGTGTGCCCAACTTAGTTTCATGCAACATAACGTACAGAACCTTTTACATGTCTACAGAGTCAGCTGGAAAACGATAGACTCATCACACTGTTGCTGGAAATATCTGGTCAAAGTTTCCATGTCAGGCGTGCAGTAAAAAATTTGGGCACTTATTTTATTTAAAACCATACTGACAGATGACCTATCATTCTGAAATTATTGCAGATTGAAAGCAGAGACTAAGACAATACGATTCCAGCGGACTCCAGCCATGTCCAGCCAACTGAAGCGAGTCAAGCCCTGTCAAATTATTACATGTCCTTTCTCAATTTGCTATGTGAAATGTGGTAGGAACTTACTTAAGACTTTCATAAGTGATCGACAGTTTCATTCAACTTTTGTCAAAGGAGGACAACCACAGGTGACGATGAAACTAACCTTCTTGTAACTAACCTTCTCAGCTTAAAAAATGTAACTCAGTGCCGTGCAGGTCACATCACTCTTGAATGAAAAAGGTTTGGTTCTGAAAGCGAAGTAATTTGCGAGAATCGACGAATCCCACGTTCCCACCCTCAGACCAGACGGGTTTACCTCGTTTATAGTACTGATGTAGCTCAAAGGAGTGAGAGAGAGAGAGAGAGAGAGAGAGAGAGAGAGAGAGAGAGAGAGGATTCTTATTGCCTCTAAAAACAAGTAAATCCTTAGTTGTGTTGACCAAGAAGTGGGGGGGGGGGAGAAGAAAGAGAGAGAGAGAGAGAGAGAGAGAGAGAAATGGTGAAGAACAGATAAAAGGAGAGGCAGTCTATCAGAGGGGTGAAGTAAGAGAGAGGGTGGGATGAGGGACGGGGTGAGTGAGGTGGAGGGGGGCAGGAAGTGGAAGGTGAGAGGGAAGAGAGAAAGGAGTGGGAGGCATGGAGGGTATGAGAGGGATGAGGGAGAATCTGAAAGCTAAAATAAGGATAGGTGTGAGAAAGAGAGAGGGGGAGGAAGATAAGTGTGAGAAAGAGGGAGGGAGAGGAAGATGAGTGTGAGAAAGAGGGAGGAGGAGGAAGATAAGTGTGAGAATGAGGGAGAGGGAGGAAGATGAGTGTGAGAAAGGGGTAGGAAAAGGAAGATAAGTGTGAGAATGAGGGAGGAGGAGGAAGATAAGTGTGAGAAAGAGGGAGGAAGAGGAAGATGGGTGTGAAAGAAGTTGGATTTGATCAATTAGTTTCTTAAAACAAATATATTCTTTTCGACTGGACAAGGGATGCTAAGACTGAAACTCGATTTGACAAGGAGAATCTCAGCGACATCTACCTCTTTTAATGCTGAGGGAGGATACATGTGAGTAAGAGATGAAGAGGAAGGATGCGTGTGAGTGAGAGATGAAGGGGAAGGATGTGAGTGAGTGGGGGAGTGAGAGGGGAGGGGGTGAGAGAGTGGGAGGGGGAGGGATGTAAGTGAAGGGGAGAATGAGAGGGAGAAGGTGGGGGGAACTGAATGGGGGTGGCTGTGGGCGGAATGACGTAACGCACACCACTCTTTCTATCACCACCACCATAACACACACACACACACACACACACACACACACACACACACACACACACACACACACACACACACACAGATATTATATGCATATGCAAAAACATACGTACAACATGCGTGTATTTAAACTCACAAACATGTCCACACATACGCATACAAGCATATACACAGACGTATATTCTCTCTCTCTCTCTCTCTCTCTCTCTCTCTCTCTCTCTCTGTCAACGCCATAAGGAAGTAAAGCGCTAATCCCACAAGCAATAAAGCCCTTGACACTGAGAAGCGTCAACACCAACCACTACCACCAGCAAAAAAAAAAAAAAAAAAAAAAAAAAAAAAAAAATCCACAAACAAGACCCCAAGCAATAACAAAACAAGAACATCAACTATCATAACACACAAAGGACGTCCTAAAAAACAGCTACAATACAAACAAACAATAACCAGTTACTAAAACCACAACTATAATAACAACAACGACAACCATAACTACCACTAGGAACCACCACCATAACTACAAGAACCACTGCCACCACAACCACAACATCAACCACAACCACCACCACATCAACCACAACCACCACCACATCAACCACAATCACCACAACATCAACCACAATCACAACCATAATTAGAACCACAACCAAAATTACAACCACAACCACCACAAACATAGCATCAACCACAACCGCCAGTCACAAATACAACCACAACCACAACAACAATCATAACTATACAGCCACCACAACTACATTAGTCACTACTACAGCCACCCCATCTACATCCACTACAACCACAGTCATTGACACCACAACAACCACAAGAACCCCAGTCACCACACCAGCTACCACAGCCACCGCACCCACAACCACAACATTAGCAAAGGGTGTCTCATTTCCATTACGTCTGCTACTACATTTAAAGTGAATGTGTGTGTGTGTGTGTGTGTGTGTGTGTGTGTGTGTGTGTCAGGTTACCCCGGCCACCACACTTAGCACTCAGGAGCACACTGACCTCACCTCCTCCCCACTCCCCCTCCCCTCCTTCTCTCCCCTCACCTCCTTCATCTCTGTCTACCACTCCCCTCTTGTTCCCTTCGCCTCTGCTCGGTTCTCTTTCCCACCCCTCCCTCGTTCTTGTATTTCCCTCCCCTCCCCTCTGTTCTCTTCCCTCCCACCTCCTCTTCCCTCCTGCCCTCCTCTCCCCTCCCTTATTCTGAACTCTTCCCTCTTCTCTTCCTTTCTCCTCTCCTTCCTTATCATACTCTCCCCTCCCCCCCTCTACTTAAATCCTCTCTCCCTCCCTCCCTTCCCCTCCCTCTCCTCTTTTCTCACACACGTTGACCAGATTCTTAGTGTAATCAGTTTTATCCTAGACAATGAAACCTCCTGTTATTACCTCCTACCTACTCCTTTGCATTCTTATGTACTTCCCACGTACTCTCGTCTCTCCACCCCTCCCCCTCTCTCGCTTCCACTCCTCCCTCTCTTCACTACCCATTAATCTCTTTGCTCTCCTTATCTCCCATTAAAAAAAAATACCCATAGCTTAAACTAAAGTTACTGTATTGTAGTTTTCTTTCCTTTGTACTCCTCTCCTCCTTTTTTCGCCCCTCCTCTCCCCCTGTTTCTCTCCCTTCACTTCCCCACTTCTCTCCTCTGAAGATAAAGTTACAGGGAGAGTATTAGGAGGGTAGGACAAATACAAGGCACAGATGGTGGAACAGCAGGTAATGGAAGTAGACACTGGTATGGTGTGGGTCAGGAGGAGGGTAGGACAAACGCAAGGCACAAACGTTGAAACAGACGAGTGGCAGCAGACAGTGGTTAAAGAAGGGTAGGACAGATGCAAGGCAAAGATGGTGAAACAAATGATGGTGGCAGTAGATAATGCTTTGGTGTAGGCTTGATGAACTGACTGACGGGGACAGGTTTTAGCTTGTGAGTGTCCACCCCACACACTCAGCTGGACTCGAACCCACCTACGAGCATCCTCCGAATGTAAGACCAGTTCCAAACCGGCCAAGCCAGCATCTCCGTCTCCTTTCCTCTCCCCTCTCTTTTCTCCAAACATCTTTCTCTCTTTTCCTCTCCTCTCCCATCTCCTTCCTCTAAGTATCCTTCTCTTCTTTCCTCTCCTCTCTACCCTTTCCCTCCCCTTACTTTTACTTTCCCGTTTCACCCTCCCCTATCCTTCCTTGCCCCAATCTCCCTTCTCTCCTTTCCTTTCCTCTCCTCTTCCCTCTACATCATTCCCCCTACCTTCCCTCCTTTCCCTTATCTCTCCTCTCCTCGCCTCTCCTCTCCTCTTCTATCTCTCCATCCTTCCTCTCTCTCTCCTGTTCTCCCCCTCCCCCTCACCATTCTTCTCGTCTCCTCTCCTCTCCTCCTCCCCTCTCCTCATCCTCACGCACCAAATAAACATGTAACAGGAGACAATGAAAAAATAAGATGGAAAAATTAATGAATAATATTAAACAGACGAGCGGGAGAAGCTGACATTAATTAAGAGGATAACTAAACTTAAAAAAAAAAAAAAAAAAATAGAGGCACATAAATACAAAAGAAAAATGTATATATAACGGAAGACGAAGACACGAAATAACAGGAGAAACTGACAAATACAAGAAAAACTATTGGTACTAAGAATTAAACGGGACAAAAAGAGAAACTAAGTACAAATGAAATTAAGCTCTACCTAAAAAGAATAGAAACTCGAATCAAAAGAGGCAATGGAAACAAAACAGAAAATGTAAACGGAAAATGAGACACCATGAAATAAACAAACGATGCTCAAATTAAGAACGTATAAATAGAGGAAATACTAAACTGACTGGAAGAAGACCATGAAATACTAGGAAAAAATAAAATAGGAAGAAACTGAGAAATATAAAAAGACTGAACTGGGAAGAACTGCAGACACTGAGAAAGTGAAGAAGAAAAAGATAAGGTCACAAGAAAAATACAGTTAGTTAGCCTATGCAAAGTAAACGTGACAAAATGCTGTAACTCGTCGGTACCAGAACATTTTTTTTTTAATATTTCAATTCAGTACCAGAACATTTTTAATATTTAATTTCGATACCAGAACATCTTACCAAAACAACTTTTGTATTTAAATTCAATACCAATATATTTCAATTCAGCACCAGAAAAATCTTGCGTTAGGAACAATCTCCATTAACTCCCTCAGCACCAGGACACTATTCTTAACTTCAGACAAGTTTATTTAGCTTAGGAGAGCCCTGTGGCGGTGAAGGGGCTAACTCAAATTGCACTCTTAATATAAAATGTGCGGCATACTACGTGACGCCTTAAGGGATGACCTCGATAAAGGGACCTCCAGGCATTTCTGTCACTACTCATAAACGACCTCCCCCTCCCCCTCCCCCATGACACATCACCCTCCCTCTTTGTCTCCACCGACGCCTGGGTCTTAGCTCTCCGAGGCGTCTGTGTTTTAACGCTTTCAGATCGAGTGTTACTGTTGTTTTATCCTTGCTATTTCCAGACGATTTTATTCAGATTAGTGACTATTAGAATCAGACGGTTTAGTTACAAATTTCATTTACCAGACGATTTTATTCACATTAGAATAAATTTTCAGAATTAGACGGTTTCGTTACAACCTTCAATTTCCGGGCTTAGGATTGACTTTTAGAATCAGACGGTTTAGTTACAACCTTCGATAACCCCTTTCAATAAGACAAGTTCTCTCTTTGGCAGAATAAAATCCCTTAAGGTTATACCCCTTTTACTCTACAGTAATTTGACCAAAAATTGGTGTCTTTCCCCCCTGAATGCTGAGTTGCAAGAATAGCTTAGCACTAAAATATGATGCCAGTCACAATGTTCTGTAGAAAGGATGTAGAGCCACGGCACGGCCTTGTCCTGCTACTGAGCCATGTGAAATAAGCTAAAGGATGAAAATCTGGGCCAAGTTAAGGTAAGAGAACTACAGCAGGAATAAAAATGAAAAAGGCATCATCTAAGTGAACGGACGTGCTGCGGCTAAATCAAGGAAGTACCTGGAGCTTTTTAAAGATCATAAAAAAAAAAAAAAAAGACGAGGCTAACTGCAATAGGTGGGACAGCCCATGCTAGGTAGCACCTATTTAATGTGGCTTGAATACTAGAAAAAAGACAAGGATAGCAGAGAGTAAGGCTTATACTCGTAATATGTAAACGGCACCTGGGAGTACGGTGCTCAAGCAGGGATTAATACTCCCCAGCTCCTATGACTCACACAAATTAATAAAATAATATGTTGTGAACTGGAAAACCGCTACAAAAGGCACGGCAAAGAGAGGATCAAAATAATGATTTGGAACTAAGACAGTCTTGCCTCGGGACTTCCTACACCCCGAGAAAAATGAGTTTTTTTTTTTTTTTCCTTTTTCCCTCCATTTAGCAACGACCCAGCCACAGCACCCTCACCCCTCCATCCCTCCCTCCCTCCATCACAACCTGCCTCTCATGTTCCTTCATCTCGTCCTTGTTCTATAGGTCTTTGTCCAACCCCTCCACTGAAAAAAAGTCATAACTGCCCACCCGATTATGTCAAACTTACACCTTCACTCGAGCTGCAACCCTCTGACCCAGACAACGCCTTAGACGCAAGTAAATGAGAGCAGTGCGAACTTTTCTTCTTCTTCATTTTCATCATCATCTTCTTCTCTTGTTTCTTCTTTTTGTTTTGGGTGGAGAAAGCTTTGAAATGACCCTTCACTTCACTCAAACGATTAATCATACAACACCCATTTTCACACAGATTACTCACATAGCCCCTCCCCAGTCCCTACCAAACTATCAGCTCATCCCGCCCACTTCTTTGTCCCCCTTGCCCATTTCTTTGTCCCTACGCCCATTTCTTCCCCGCCTGACACTTTTACTCCAGGTGGATGCTCTGAAATACACCTTCACTACATCCAAACCACTAATCCGACAACATCCACTTCCACAGGGTATACTTTCCTGCCCCAGCCCCATCGTCCGACCCCATTCCAGTCCATTCTGCCTACTTCCTACCTCACCACGGCCATTTCTTTAAACTTCATGGCACGACGCAGGTCACGTGGTCGACATATGAGGTTGTTTTATTCAATTCTTGCTGCCATCAGACGATTTTCTTCACCTTAGGGAAAACCTCTGTTAGTGATGGGGTTGATGGGACTTGTTTCAAACCCCCACACCACATGTCCTTCGTAAGATGAGAAAACAAAATCGTCTAAGAGTATCCATAACAAAATGGATAAAAAAAAAAATAAAGTCCCTGAGGTGAAGTGTGAAATATGCGGCTTGGTATCTAGCGTACCTCCTTCTACCCATTCAGACTGATGACGTTGTTCTATTTCCATTCTTGCTATACATCCTGGGAATCTTATCCAGCTTGTGGGAAACCTCCTGTACTGAAAGAATAAGTGGAGACTATATCTAAATTCTCCAGGTCCAAAAGTCTCTCCGAAGCAAGAATAAAACGAAAATACTACATACCTTCCACGGTGGGATTCACAAAACATTTTTACGGTCCTTTCCCCACCGTAACTTGGATGTATTTTTGCAGGAAGAAGTAGAGACGCGGGATGATTCAGTACTTTCCTTTCCTTGTCCTTCCTGCAGAAAAGAGATATAACCTACGATAACTTCTTCTGCAACTTAGATTTCTTTTTGTAGGAAGAATACAAAACATGGTAAGACTCAGCACTCCTCTCCTCGTTCTGAAATATAAATAGAATAAATGAATACATAAATAAATAAATAAAAGGTATGACTAGGAATGAACTCCGTCACTTTGATGATGTATTTTTCCTCTTCATCCGACCACCACCAGACGATAATGTTCAAATTAAGAAGGACGTCTCTTAGCAGTGAGGGAGTTAATGAAGGCTGTACCTAACCCCTCCAGCTCGGAAAGTCCATCCAAGGGTGAAAATAATCGTCAGGATGTAGCTATATTCTCTTCACTTTAACAAGTAAAATTGCCATCTACAGAGATGAAACACGAGATTAACATTAGAATAAAGTGATAGTCCCGAAGAAGTGCTGCAGAAAGGATGGAGTATTGCATATTCTGCCACTGAGCTACGGGAAATCGGCCGCAAAAGGACAAAAACCCCGCCTAGTTAAAATAAATGGACTATGGACTAAGATTTTAAAAAAAATGCGTCGTCGGATTGTAGGGGTTAATCTTAAGTTCGTTGTGACTTTCAGCCCTCCTTATGTTGCCCAAAGATCCACAAATCACTAGCTGTTGCCAAGGTTATAATACATCTCTTCCCTGTCCTCACACACTCCATCACTCACACACTACATCACTGCAGTGTCGTAGGTTAAGGTTTGCTTCTGTAGGAAGGACAAGCAGAATCTTTCCATATCTGTAGTTCTTCCTGCAAAAACTACTTAAATCTACGAAAGGGATATTATATTATGGTACTAAATCTCACCCCAAGGTTCCTTTCAACACCCCCCTCTTTCATTTCCCTTCAAGATGTGTCGCCTGAGATCCTTTACTGTTACCACGGTAGTGCATCGTTGCAACACATCACTTCCTTGTACTCAAACGCTCCATCAATCACACTCCACTACTCACACGTGTGTGCTCGTATTTAGACTTCTTTTCTTCACACCTCTCCGTTGTTCTTCCTATCTTGAGCCATTCATCCTGGCCCTCACCCTTATGTAATACCTGTCAAAGCAAAATAGCATCTTTTCAGTACAGCCACGACATCAGCAAGGCACAGGTGCAGTGTAGCTGCAGGGACAGTCATTCTATGAGGTGATACTTGAACTCCTGACATGCCATAACTGACGAAACAGGTGAGAATTCAGCCGACACTGGACCGTAACATAGGCATTAAAAAAAAATAAGTATAATAAAAAATTAAAAAATAAAGATGCCAAGGTTGGCATCACAGCAGTGCCAGGTGGCTAAGCTGAGCCTTGTTGACTGACGTAGCAGGGGAGGAAGACCCATGGGCTATCCTAAGCCCTATGCTGTGCCCATAGTAATAAAGGAATGCACCTGGTCACCCACCACAAGGAAGATATAGCTACTCCAGCAAGGTCTACACCAGGCAGTGAAGTACAAATCACAGTGAAAGCAAAGGGAACAGCAAGAGGATATCTTTACTAAGACCTCTCGTTGGACACGGTTTATGGTATTATTGATCTCTTTAGTATTATTTGTCCGTTAAAATCAAATAAAATCGTCGTGTAGTGGCAAAAATAACAGACAAAACTGTCACGTACCAAAAACACCTGCAACAAGCACCACTACGCAGAAGGGCTGCCGCAGCAGACACAGAGGACTGACGCACCAGATGGACTAAACTTTCCTGCTTTATCTAGTCACTCTCTTTTTCCTATGGTTTCCCTTCGTTTGTTTTCCAGTATTCCTTACATTTTCCCTGCTGTCCTACTTACTTTCATCCACTGTTTGTATTGAAATTAAGAGCATTTAGGAACTCTCAACCTTGATCATTTTGCCCGAGGAGTAGTAGCAGTAGTAGTGGCTGTACCCCTAAATCCACTTGGACGTAAAACCACTGGAAGGAAACTAACACCGCTGCGCACCATCCTCCTTTTGAGAGGTGGGAGGAAATGAGGGACAGCTGTGCATACGGGCAGGTCCTCCACTAGGGTGCATCAGCGCCACCACATGAAGGCGTCCCTCTCCAAAGCCAATTTTGTTCGACTTTACGATAAACAGGGGCTTCAGAGCTGCAATTCCTCCTGGCGTACCTCTTAGCCACACACCACAAAGGGCGCTAAAGAAAGAGTACCACCAGCATCAGAAACGTACTTAGACAAAAACAATACAATCGTGTGTGTGTGTGTGTGTGTGTGTGTGTGTGTGTGTGTGTGGTAGCAGTGAGGGCAGCATGGTGTCCTCTTAAATCTGTCTAGTAGGTAATAAGGTGGCAGCTGTTCCTTCACGCTATAGGTAACACACACACACACACACACACACATCCTCCTCTCTCTCTCTCTCTCTCTCTCTCTCCCCCCAATATTCTTCCTTTCCTTTTTACTCAATGTATTTGCCTTCTAACCTCATTGCTCACTTCTCCTCTCCTTCACATTCATCCTCCAAGCCCCTCTGTTTTTTCCTCTGGTCTCCTAACTTTCCTCTCCTCTCAGTATTGTTCTTGCCATTCTTCCTCCTCTAGTTTCTCTTCCTTGTCAAGATGAGAGGTGATGGTAAAGAAAACAAGAAATAAAGGTAAAAAAAAGGGGGAAAAAGAACAGGGTGTGGAGAGAAGATAGGGTGAACAGAGTAGAGAGAGTGAGGAAAGGAGAGTGAGGAGAGGAGCAAAAAAATTTAAGTGCGTGGAGAGGCCAGGAAGAACAAAGTGGAGAGAACAAGTGTGTGAAGACAAAAGGGAGAAAGTGAGGTGGTGGAAAGAGAATTATAAAAACAGTGTAGGGAGACGACGAGAGGCGAGGAAGGACAGTGTGATGAGAGAAAAGGGAATAGAACGAAATGAGAGTATGGAGACTAA